>NC_066510.1:21220193-21332693 GCF_024679095.1 Eriocheir sinensis
CCTCCCTGCCCCTTCTCTATTGCTCCCCCTCTACCTTCCCTCTCTCCTCTCCTTCACCTCTCTACAATTCTCTCCCCCATTCCCTTTCTTTCCTCCTTCCCCTCCCTCCCTGCCCCTTCTCTATTTTTCTCCCTCTCCCTTCCCTTTCTCCTCTCCTTCACTTCTCTAAATTTCTCTCCACCATTCCCATTCTTACCTCTTTTCCTTCCCCTCCCCTCCCTGCCCCTTCTGTCTCTCCTCTATATTTCCCCCTTTCCCTTCCTTATTTTCTCTCTTTCCCCTCCCTGCCCATCTCTCTCCCATCGCTCCTTTTCTCCCTTTCTTACCCCCTTTCGTTTATTTCCCTGCCCTTCCCTACCGCTTCTCCTCCTCCTTTCCCATCCCTACTCCTCTCTCCTGTCTTCCCCTTTCCCTTTACTTGCCCCTTTACTCCCCTATCTCTCCCTTTCCCTTCTCTACCTCCTTCACCTTCCTACCCTTCCTTACCCTTCTCTCCTTCATTTCCCTCCCTTCGTCTTTCCCTTTGTACTTTTTTTTCTCTTCCCTGGCAACCTGTATGACACCCTTAACGTTTTGCTACTACCAGTCATTCCCACCTTCCCTTCTCTTCCCTTCCCTTCTATAGCAGCCTCCTCTTCCCGTCTCTTCTCTCCCCTTCTCATCCCTTCCCTCCCTTCCCTTCCCTTTCCCTTCCCTTCCCTTCTCTCCCTCCCCTTCCCCTTCCTGGCAGCCTCCCACGCCCCCTTGTATGGTGTGTGACGCGGCTCGTTAAAATCAAAAGCCCAACACGAGCTGTAATCTCCTCGTGTTGTTGATAAGGTCCAGAGAATATAATGAATAACCTTTTTATCGCCTTTGTTTTGACAGCGTTCTGCGTAACCCCGCCTCCATATACCCCCCCCCCTCCCACCCGCTTAGTCTCGGGTGATTCTCTTTCAGTCTATTGTGAAAGAGTTTACGCACAATGATCATGGCGTTTGTTCTTTCATCTGAAAAAAAAAATGGAGCTTTTGACACATTGAATGGCAATAAAAGTATACATGCAGGTACTTACACGTGCCAAATACATGGACATACATGCATACAAACACACAGGTAACACAGGTAGCAAATAGGTATACAGGTGTTGCTCAAGGTTGCAGGAGTTGCCTACCCTACCCCAACCTTACCCTACCTTTTCATATCCCTACCTTACCCTTACCCTACCCTCTACCTTACCCTTACCCTACACCTACCCTGCCCTGCCCTGCCCTGCCCTGCCCTGCCCTGCCCTGCCCTGCCCTACCCTACCCTACCCTGCCCTACCCCAACCTTACCGTATCTTATCATATCCCTACCTTACCCGTACCGTACCCTATATCTTACTCTTCCCCTACCCTACGCCAATTTTACCCGTGTCATCTCTCCTTTACCCTTCCCCTACCCTATCAATACCCCTGCCCTACCTTACTTTACCCCTACCTTACCCTACCCATTCCCCTTTCCCTACCCCTCCCCTCCCTTCCTCTACCCCTACTCCCCTCTTGTGTCTTAGTATGCCCCGTTATTATGGCTGAAGACGTGGAGTAACGAGATCGTGTAGGGAGGAGGCGATGAGCGGCGGCAGCGATGATTGGCTCCGCTGGGAAGGTGTTGGGAATAGTGGGAATGGTTGCTGGGAATGGGTGACGGGAATGGATGGGAATGGGTGCTGGGAATGGGAAGAGTGACACGGTTTATATCATCGTTGGTATGTGTGTTGTCTCCCAAAGCTCCCACTCGCACGTATATAGGTGGTTGCTAAGGAAAGGGATGTGTTGTGTTAAAAAGTGTGTGTGTGTGTGTGTGTGTGTGTGTGTGTGTGTGTGTGTGTGTGTGTGTGTGTGTGTGTGTGTGTGTGTGTGTGTGTGTGTCTCTCATATGACTGACTAAAAAGGGAAAACAGCAGACGAGTAAGGTGAAAGGCAATGAGGAAGAGGAGTGGTAACAATAGTAGAATGAATAGGGGAAGAGGAGGAAGAGCAAAGGGAGGGGGGGGGGGCGTGTCTGACTCATGCCTGACGTCACATCTCCGCAATACTGAATAAAAAGACCATTTGTAAACATTCTTCGAGCCCCGACGCGCCCGAGGGCTGGGCCGCGGCGCGCTGGGACAGAATACTTCACCGGAGGGCTGCAGGCGGGACGTGAATGCCCCGGTTTTTTTTTGGTCTTGGTCTTGCCCTTGCCCGCCCTAAGCAGTCCACACCCACGTTTGGGATATAACTTATTCCTCGTCACACCGCCTGTCAGATAGAATGGCGAGGAATGGCGTGAGGGACTGAGTGATGGATGGGTGAAGGGGTTGGGGGACAAGTCTTCACCACACGCCCGTCGAGTTGAAGAGTGTTGAGGAATGAGTGTGTGAGGGACGGAGAGAAGGATGGGTGGATAGAGAAAGGAGATGTGTTCGTATGTCATGGTTCATTTGACTATGCGACGGCCCTGCATTCTAAGTCCTGTTGAGAAAGTCCTTTATCCCTTCAGCTCACCGTCTCGTCTGCTCTGATAATTGAAAATGGTGGACAGATGGAGGGAGGCGACGTGTTGGTATGTCATGACTTCTTTGGCTAGGCGTTGGTCTTCCTGCATGCTAAGTCCTGTTGGTAAAGCCTTTAATCCTTTTAGCTCACCGTCCAGTCCGCTGAGATAATTGATATAATGTGTGTATCTTGTAGCTTCTGCCGCATTGGGGTTCACTTTGTTTTATTACGATATGAAGGAAGGAAGCATGGAAGAATAAAATAACACTTTCCATAAGAGGACAAAAGATTGTTAAAAGATCAAATTTAGATGTAGATGTTTGTTGATTTTACTCTCTTGCTGTGACCGATAGGGAGCAGTAAGGTCTGTAGAGTTCCTTGCTTGTTTGCTTATTGTTTTCCTAGATTTCGGTAGAAAGGACACGCGACACTTTCTTTCAGGTTTTCGCTATTCTGAAATCGTTTTTGTGTTGCTGGCGTGAGGTGTGTAGAGTGATACTGATTTTCACAATGTTGATGATAATGATAAACCAGAACAAACCACAATAATAATTATGATATAAATAACGAAAAAAACATGAATAACAATCACTTTAAACCAACCAACCCATTCACTGCATCCGCTCCCCTCTCTTCCTCCCACTCGACCACCCACCAACCCATCCATCCATCCATCCAAAGCTTTAAAACTTCACGAAACAGCTGCACAAGTTCCTCCGCGGGGCTCAACGTTGAGGGCTCCGGAGAGGGGGTGGAGAGGGAGAGGAAAGGAGGTGTCTGCGACGGGCGTGATTAATCTGTGGTGTAAATGGTGGTCCTGGTGGCTGTTTTCACCGCTGTGTCCTCATTAATCTCGGTTAACTCCCCCACGTGATCCATTACCGCTCGGCTGTAAGCGCCAATTTGCTTAATGATAACGTGAGTGCTGCGGATACTTGGAAGGGGTGCTGAAGGTGCTGTCTGGTAGGGGCACGAGCGCGGGGGTATAATCTTGAGGGTCAGGGGCGGTATGGCTGCATGTTTGTGTGTTTTTGTGAGTCCTTGTGGAGTTTAGAAGAGTCTGGGTGCATTATTGTGTTGGCTTGCGTCGTGGGGGTACAATTTGTGGCTTTCGTGATCTATGGGTGCACTCGTTCATTTAGCGGTGGTATTTATTTTATAGTGTGAATTATGGTGGCTTTAGAAGAATGTGAGTGTACTAATGTGTTGGTTTAGGGGTGTGGGATTATAATTTGTGGCTTCCGTGATATTTGGGTGTACTTTTGTTCATTTAGCGGTGGTATTTATTTTATAGTGTGAATTATAGCGGGTTTATAAGAACGTGGGTGTACTAATGTGTAGGTTTAGGGGTGGGGGAATATAATTTGTGGCTTCCGTGATCTATGGGTGTACTCTCGTTCATTTAGCGGAGGTATTTATTTTATAGTGTGAATTATGGTGGGTTTGGAAAAATGTGAGTGTACTAATGTGTTGGTTTAAGGGTGTGGGATTATAATTTGTGGCTTCCGTGATCTATGGGTGTACTCTTGTTCATTTAGCGGTGGTATTTATTTTAGAGTGGGAATTATTGTGGGTTTAGAAGAACGTGGGTGTACTAATGTGTAGGTTTAGGGGTGGGGGAATATAATTTGTGGCTTCCGTGATCTATGGGCGCAGTATCGTTCATTTAGCGGTGGTATTTATTTTATAGTGTAAATTATGGTGGGTTTAGAAGAGCGTTGGGTGTACTAATGTGTCGGTTTAGGGGTGTTGGGGTATAATTTGTGGGTTTCGTGAAGTAAAACGTTAAAATGGAGCGCTGGGAAATATGACAACAAAGAAAAAGAGAAATGGGGAAGAGAGAAAATCCAATATTAGAGAAAAGGGGGAAATGTACTTAAACACAAACACTGGTGATGGGGAGGAAATATAAGTGATAAAAGGAAAAGGTGGTTGTGGGAAATGACAGTAAAAAATAAAAGAAACGAGAAACAGAAATTAAAAAAAAGAGAAGCGGGGAACAGAGAAAGTAAAAAAAAGCGAGGAACAAAGTAAAAAAAAAGAGAAGCGAGAAACAGATATAGTAAAAAAATAGCGAGGAACAGAGAAAGTAAAAAAAAGAGAGAAGCGAGGAACAAAGTATAAAAAAGAAACGAGGAACAGAGAAAGTAAAAAAAAATAAAAAAATGAGGAGCGAGGAACAGAGAAAGTAAAAAAAATAAAAATAAACGAGTAACAGAGAAAGTAAAAAAAAGAGAAGCGAGTAACAGAAAGTAAAAAAAAAAGAAACGAGGAAAAGAGAAAGTAAAACAATAAAAAAAGAGAAGCGAGGAACCAAGTAAAAAAAAAAAAAAAAAAAACGAGGAACAGAGAGAAAGTGCAATAAAAATAAAACGGGTTAATGTAGAATCTTGACGAAAAATGTAGATGGAAAGTTAATGGAGATAATAGTAGGAATGAAAAAAAAGGTAGAGGGCTAGTAGAAATTACAACAAAAAAGATAAATGAGAGAGAGAGAGAGAGAGAGAGAGAGAGAGAGAGAGAGAGAGAGAGAGAGAGAGAGAGAGAGAGAGAGAGAGAGAGAGAGAGAGAGAGAGAGAGAGAGAGAACGTGTGTAATACAAATAATAGCGTTGAGAAGTTAGTGAAAATATATGATGATAGCCAGAAGGGAACAGCCACGACGTAAGCCTTCTTGGAGACGTAAGTGTGATGTAGGTCGGTAGATGACGCCGAGGAAGGAAAGTACGCAATAAATGAACGTAACAGGACATAATGGGCGGAGGAACCAGAGAGAAACAATAAATTCCATAGCACACACACACACAAAAACAGGACATTGGCGCTGAGGAAGACAGAGGACACAATAAACAGAAGAAACGGAGAAAATTTATTAGTGTGCAAAACAACACACACACACACACACACACACACACACACACACACACACACACACACACACACACACACACACACACACAACCCTTACACATATTTCCTATCTCTTCCATTTCATAACACACGCAGATAAGTTAATACAGGAAAACGTGAAAAGGGGGTGGAAAGTAGGGAACCAGCAACCGAGAGAGAGAGAGAGAGAGAGAGAGAGAGAGAGAGAGAGAGAGAGAGAGAGAGAGAGAGAGAGAGAGAGAGAGAGAGAGTAGAAAAAAAAGTAACACAAAAGAGAGGGCGAGGGAGAGAGCTCTAGCCAGCCGGACGGGGCGACCTTAATTAAGAACTGTGGAGCTGAAGATAAAGTTTCCAGGGACGAAGGTATAAGTCATATGGCCCAATTAAAAGCCTTGGTTGGCCGGGGAGGGAGAGGCGCAGAGAGAGAGAGAGAGAGAGAGAGAGAGAGAGAGAGAGAGAGGGAGAGGGAGAGTTATGTTACATCCATTTCTGTTTCTCCCTCTCTCTCTTTCTACCTATCTCTTTACTCCTCGTTCTCTCTACATCTGTCTCGTTATTTCTTCCTCTCTCTCTCTTTCCCTTTCTCCTTTTTTTCTCTCACTTTTTTTCCTCTTCCTCGTCTTCTTTCTGTTCTTACTGTTTATTCTGCTACTTTCTTTTCCTTCTCCTCCTTCTTTTCATTCTTATCTCTACTTCCTCAACCTTTTCCTCTTCTAATTCTTTTTCTGTACTTTCCCAACCTCTTCTTCTTCGTCTTCTTACTACTGCCTCTTCCTCCTTTTCCTTCTTTTCTCTGTTTCCTAAATCTACTTCTTATTTTTCTCTCTATTTTCTCAACCTTTTCTTCTCCTTTGTCTTCTCTACTTGCTTAACCTTCTCATCCTCTTCATCTTCTTCCTCCTCCTCCTCCTCCTCCTCCTCCTCCTCCCCCTCCTCCTCCATCCGTCAACACACTCGTAATTGGGTGGCCTCATCCTCCTGAATCTCCCTGATGTTATCTCGCTTTCCTCAACACGCTGATTTATGCACGACACCCCCACCCCCCCCACGTCAGAGAGAGAGAGAGAGAGAGAGAGAGAGAGAGAGAGAGAGAGAGAGAGAGAGAGAGAGAGAGAGAGAGAGAGAGAGACTGACTTATCTTGTTAATATTTTTTTATCGTTAATGACTTGTCGTTGTAATGATGTATAATTATGGTGTTGTGATTTTTTTTCGACGAATTTGGGTGTTTTCCGGCGTTTAATCTTAATAAGGGTGTCTTGATATTACAACAGGGAGATATGGACGTGGTTTAAGTGGCATGTGTGTGTGTGTGTGTGTGTGTGTGTGAGGGGGTGAGTGGGTGGGTGTTTTCGGCAACTGTCTTTCTAATTAGGTCAGTTATATCATTAAAATTAACTATAACCACTGCCAATAGATTCCCTCGTTCGTCTCCTTAGATCGGAACCATAACATATATATTGCGATACTTTATAAATTCTTCGAACCGAGTAAATATAAATTCAATTGAAACTAACGTGAAAGTCATTGAAACAAACATACCTGAGGGAGTCGAAGAAAGTTTTTTGAACCTTGAAACAACATATCTCGCACCGGGTGACTTTACCTTTATTACTACCAGAACCCGCAAGACAAGACGGGCGCTTATATACGAGCCTATGGAAGTATGTATGGGATGGGGAGTGAAAAGGGGGAAAGGCAAGGAAACAATCACACAAAAACCTCCCGTATATTGCCCCCGAGTCCCCTTAACTCACAGGTCTCGTAGGTGTGGCGGGAGGAAGGGAGAGAGGGAGGGAGGGAGGTTTAGCGACGATGCTCAGCGATAAATCTGGAGACGTCGCTGGTTTTACGATCTGGCCGCTGTATCTGCCGTGATCTGTACTGAAGACACTGAACTGGCGGCTGTAAAACTACGGCGAAGGGGGAGTCTGCGTGAACGAGAAACACATGCGGAGGGACGACTTGCGATGCTGGTGACGTGATGTGTGTGTGAGATAGACGGATAGATAGAGTGAGAGTCAGAGAGAGAGAGAGAGAGAGAGAGAGAGAGAGAGAGAGAGAGAGAGAGAGAGAGAGAGAGAGAGAGAGAGAGAGAGAGAGAGAGAGAGAGAGAGAGAGAGAGAGAGAGAGAGAGTTTTGATCTCGGTGGTTTGAAATTCCTGAGGGACGTGCAAGAAGAGGCGAGGGTCAGGGCAACATGCTCAGACCCAGACAAGCGGCGGCCACGGCTCTCGCAAAAACACCTCCGCCCTAGTCTGTGGCAGCGAGGAGGGAGATTAGTATTTTACGGGGACGTTAGAAGAGATGAGCCGTATGTCACTTACCGAGTCAACAACATCCATTCACCTGTTATATTACTGAGGCTGAGGTGACGCACAGGAAAAAGTTGGCGTGTAAAAAAGGCGAAGTATAGAGACAAGCGCTGCACCGTTTCAGTATTATAATTCGTGTTTATTTTCACCGTGCGATGCTAGCAGATCAAGGCAACAATATCCATCCATGTGTTATATTGTTGAGGCTGAAGTGACGGTGGAAAAAGAATGCAAAAGAAAGGCGAAGGATAGAAGCGAGTGGGCAATCTTGGTTCTCATAAGAGCGCCATAAAGATATAATCCAAGGCTACGACATCCATCCACGAGTTATATTGCCGAGGTGAGGTGACGATGGGAAAGGGAAACATGGATGAGAGGCGGAGCTTATGTAGTGGCGAGCAGCGCAAGGTCTCAGTTTTAAAAGACGGCCATAAAGTTAATCCCGACTATTTCACAGAGACTTGAGGAACGCTGCTTTTTCTTAGCCGAGGTATGAAGAATTTCGCACCTGGAGGACAGAGACATTCACACCTGGGAGATAGACATTTTGATAAGCAAGAAAGGAGGAAAAAAAGGAAGATTGAGATAGAGAACAAGCCACGTCTCCAGTCAAGCAAGGGACAAAATTAATGAAGTAAAATGAGTCATAATTAAGCAGACAGAAAAGCTAAAATATAAATAAATCGAAAGCAATTAATTCACCCAAGACTTTTCTTCAAGGACACGGAGATACGCAAAAAAAAAAAAAAACCCTCAAGTAAAAGGATGTATTAGAATAACTGAAAAAAAGACAAAAACAATCGGAAATATTTGGATTTTTTTTGTTAGGTTTAATGGATAGCAGCTGGGGATGAGAGAGAGAGAGAGAGAGAGAGAGAGAGAGAGAGAGAGAGAGAGAGAGAGAGAGAGAGAGAGAGAGAGAGAGAGAGAGAGAGAGAGAGAGAGAGAGAATGGGGGTAATATCAAAGAAAGCATCTTCAAAGTTTTACTAAATAAGGTTTCGTTTATCTCACTCAGATCATCGTCGCGTCGAGATAAGAAGGGAGGGAGAGGGTCAAATGCCTGCAGGGAGGGAGAGAGGGAGGGAGGAAGGGCTAGGGAGAGGAGGGACAAGATGGGGGGTAGAGATGAAGGGGCGAAGAGACGAAAAAGGGTTGAGGGGATGGGAGCCGTGGGAATACAAGAGAAAGATAGAAAATGGGAGTGATGAAAAGAGGGCCCAGGGATAGAGGAGACGAGAAGAAGGAAATGGGAGAGAAGGATTGATTAAAGAGATATGAGAAAGGAAAAAAAAGATGGGCAAAAAAGTTTCGAGGAATAGGACGCCGGGTAAAGAAAATAGAATAGAGAAGGAGGGATAGAAGGATAGATGAGAGGAGAGATGAGGATGCTAAGGAGAAGAAGTTATGAGTTGGAAAAGACAATAAGGAAGGAACAGAAAGAAGGCAAAGAGATGTATAGCTGAGAGAGGAAGAAAAAAAATGAGGGAGGTAAGAGACAGGAGGGAGAATAGAAGACAAGAGGTGGTAAATTGATGAGAAAAATGAAGAAAAATTTATGAAAATGAATAAAGAAAGGAGGATAGTAGTAAAGAAATGGTAGGATGAGACGGAAAAGTTGGAAAGTTTCGTTTAGTCGGCGCAACATCTGTGGAAGGAGAGGATAAAAAAAGAGGACACAGAGAGGTATACATATGAACAAGATGAAGAAGAAGGGGGCATAAGAGAGAAAAGAGGAACAAAAAAGACAGAAGGGAAATAGGAGGGATGGCAGGAGGTGTATATAAGGTGTGTATTATTGTTAGCTCGGAGGTAGCTGCTGGCCTTTCATTACAATCTCGGGTTTTACTGTCTTTCTGAATAACACCCGAATTTGGGATAATAAGATAATGGCGGTGATTTGTCTTCAGGTCTGTACACAAAATAATGGTTGTAAAGGTGGGAGAAGGGAGGCGAAGGGAGGAGAAGGGAAAAAGGGAAGTGATTCATGGAAGGAGTCGCCGTGGGAATCGTATGGAAGGGAAAGAAAGGAATGGAGAAGGAAGAAGGGAGAGAAATGGAGGGGAGATGGAAGGAGAGACGGAATGGGAGGTTGAGGTGCAAAGTGAGGAATGGAGGGAGGTCAGCAGGTAGGTAGGTAGGGGAAGGGAAGGAGGGATGGAGAGAAGGTAGAGGAGTAAGAGAGAGGGAGGAAAGGGAAGAGAAATGAGGAAGAAGAGAAAAGGGGAAATGAGGAAGTCAGAGGCATAAAATAGGGGAAGGGAGAGAGGGAAAGAGGAAAAGAGGTATATAGATGTAGAAAGGGAGAAGTAAGAGATAAGGAAAGGATAGAACTAAAGGAGAGGAAAGGTGGAAGGAAGAGGGAAGATAGGCAATGAAGAGTTGGAAAAGATATAAAGGAGATGAGAGACAAGTAAAGGGAGGTATACAAAGGGAGAACTAAGAGTCAGAGTAAAGGCATATAGAGATAAAGGAAAGGAAAGACAGGTAGGTGAAGAGAGGGAGAAAGGGAGAACTAAGGAAGTCTAGGAGTATAGGAGAGCCCAGGAGGGGAGGAAAGACGGAAGGGAGGGAGAACTTAGACCGTCAAAGTGTACGCGGGGCACGCCAGCTCACCACCGAGGCAGTAAGACTCGTAAATGTCCATCAGGCGACACGTGATCCGACGCAGCAAAGACAGTCTCGCCAATTAAGAAAAGTAAAACACTCACGCCGTAATTCCATTTGGCCTCAACGCCGACAGGTCACACCACCGAGGAAGGAGGAACACACGAGAAACTTACGACATCACCGACACCACCAACACAACACGCAGCTCCAGCCATTTACTTCACCTCGCCGCGCCAACGACACACAAACACACACACACACACACACACACACACACACACACACACACACACACACACACACACACACACACACACACACACACACACGGCGAAACACGATACTCGGAATGGGTCTGACTGGCTGGCTGGCTGGCTGGCTGGCACTCGAGAGCCATTTTCGTTCAAATTTAGTTTCGAAATGAGACGGGAAATAAGACACCGCTTCAGGAAATGGACGAGGACAATAAGAATGGGGATGGGAGCATGGATGGATGGGGGTGGTAAAGGAAAATGAGATAAGAAGAAAAGGAAAGGAAAGAAGGAAGGAATAGTTAGAGAAAAAGGAGAGAAAAGTGTATAAGGAGGAAATGAACGGAGACAATAAGAATAGGGATGGGAGCATGGATAGATGGGGGTGGAAAAGGAAAATGAGATAAGAAGAAAGGGAAAGGAAAGGAGGAAGGAATAGTTCGAGAAAAGGACCAAAAAAAAGTGTACATAGGGAGGATATGAACGAAGGCAATAAGAAGATGGATGGGAGCATGGATAGATGGGGGATGGTAAAGGAAAAGGAGATGAGCGGAAAGGAAAAGAAAGGAAAAAGGAAAGGAATAGTGCGTGGAGTAGGAGAAAAAAAGTGTATAGGGAGGAAATGAACGAAGATAATAAGGAGGAGGAGGCAAAGGAAAAGATAATAAGGAGGAGGAGGCAAAGGAAAAGGAGATAGAGGAAAAGAAGTAATGAAAAGATTAAGAAGTAGTGTAAGAAAAAGGAGAAGAAAAGTGCATAGGGAGGAAATGAACGAAAACAATAAGAGGGCGAGTGGACGGATGGACAGATAAGGAGGAGATGAGGCGAAAAGCAACAAGGGAGGAAGGAGTCTAAGGGGAGGGTGAGGGGGAACAATCTTAGGAGGAAGTTGGAGTGATGAGTGTAAAGTTCAGAGGTCAATGGAAAGCTGTTATAATGAACGAGGAAGTGGTTCTTTGCGTTCCTCATCGGTGATACATTTTCTTCGCTCTAACACACGAGAGGGCGGGGAGGGGGAAGAGGGAGAGGGGGGAGAACTGAGATAACAGGTACGGTGAAAGGTGGGCAGGTGACATGCTCCACAACACACACACACACACACACGCACACGCACACGCACACGCACACACACACACACACACACACACACACACACACACACACCACTCCCCACCAGACAGCTACTCACTACCCTTCAGCTTCCAGAGAAACTTCAGTTCTTAAATCGCCGGTTTTCTGTGTTTTTTTTCCTTATCAGCGGGGAACTAAACCTTAACCGGACTGTTAATTAATCTTGAGTAAGTACAGTGATTAATTTCCTTTATCGTAGGGAATTAGCATTTGATCATCTCTCCAGACACCGTTCGCTCGCCGCTCACCGCCGTTCATCAGTCTAATTCCCGGGCCTTCACCCTTGCCCCGACTGACTGGTGTACATGAACGGCCTGACAGTCTTGCTCCGTCTAACCTGACAGCCTCGCTCCCATAAGGTAACCGCTCTCATTAGCGCGCCGCAGCTAGGTAAGGTTGTCTTGTCATGCGTCGAGTGAGCGAGCCAGCCAGCCAGCCAGCCAGCACACCACAGCCAGACTTCCACTACCGGCCGCGGACACCTCTCGATGGATTGATGGATTGACGGGTTGATGTGAGCTGACGGGGGTTGAGGAGGGGCGGAGGGAACACGGCAGGGTATCGTGTCTGATGTGGGGATCGCCAGCATAGCAACCTTGTTGGCCTTATCGGGTTAGTTTTAGTGGGAGGGAGATGAGGAGAGGTGCCGAAATAATGGAGTACCGGCCGGCACTCGAGAGCAATTTTCATTCGAATCAAGATACGAAATGAAACGGAAAATATCACACCGCTGCAGGAAATGGACGAAGACAATAAGCTAGTTTCCTCACGGACGTGCGTGATACTGAAGAATATTGTTAGGCACGATGTGGTTCATTGTTACACTTCAGCCACATTCGCCTCGACTTGAGCCAAAGAAGCCGGGCACACACACACACACACACACACACACACACAGGGCTGATGCACGAGCTGGCGCTAGGGTTCGGTGTGCTTCGCGTGACCCGCCTGAACAGAGCACCTCGACGGACACTCAAGCCGGGGATTAGGACAAGACACGGAATCATTAGCGGACCAAGCACCTCCGCCCACTTTACGGACCCCGCTACCACCCACCCCACCATCATTCCCCCCACCCCCTACCACCACCACCACCACCACCACCCCACCACCAGCACTTTGCCTTGCCTCGCCCTGCCTTCCCGTGTAGCCAAGACTTAACACTCCTGAAACGCCAGAACCTCCCTTTTAGCCTCGTCCACACTCGTCTCGTGTCTCTTCGGCCACACTTGCAGTCATCTTGCCGTGTTCATGTTCCTCAGGGTTCTACATCAATTTTCGGTTAACTCGGTCTCTGGAATCAACTGGACGTGCAGAGCAAAATGACTGGACGTGGGCGAGGCACTTGGACACTTTCGCTATAAATATTGTCCTTGAGTCTAAACTTTTCATAGAAGAAGCACTGGCTTTGGCTGTGTCTCAGGAGTCCTTTTCCCTTATAGACTGGTAACATTAGTATTTCATGAGGTTCTTGTGTGAAAAGAAATAGAGAACAGGATTTGTGTGTATTCGCGTCCTCGTCCTCCATCTCCCCCTCCTCCCTCGGCCTGGTAATTTTAGTATTTCTTGGACCTGTTGTCTAAAATGACCTGGAGAGCTTGATTTGGATGTACTTCGTCCTTGTTCCTCCCCCAGACTGGTAAATTTTTCTGTGTAAAAAGAACAAGAGAATTTGACTTAGGCTTGTCTTGTCCACCAGGTTGGTATTTTTTTTTGTTACCGTAAAGAACAAAAGAACTGAAATTACGTGTCTTGCTCTTTTCACTCAGCCTAGGGACGTTAGTATTCCTTGGTCTTCCTGTCTTTAAACAACTTCCGAAATGTATACTTGGACATAATTATCATCCACCATACTTAACCTGGTGGCCATTGAACTTCTTGGCCTCAGTGTTTAAAAAGAACGGAAGAACTGGACTTGGGTGTGTCGTCCTCCTCCCTCAACCTGGTGTCTACTGAACCTCTTGGCCTCATTGTCTAAGAAGAACGGGAGAACTGGACTTGGGTGTGCCTCCTCGTCCTCGCTCCGTCCGGCATATACCGTTGCAGGTCCGGCTCGGGCACCTGGTGTAAGCCGCTCTCTGAGGAGGGATATATCGCCCAACCTGCAAGGAAAGAGAGAGAGAGATGATGCCGGCCTCCGCGTCCTTTCATACTAAGCCGGAACGAAAGTGGCTTAACTCCCCGGCTTTCAAGTGTCGGGCCGAGGTTATCCATCTGTGGATTTACCGGAGCAAGTTTAACTGGGTCGTATTTTTCACCCGTGCGCCGTGTAAAACGTAGAAATGACCGAATCCATCATGCAGAAAGAGGCTTAATCTGAGGTAATATTGCCCTGATGAAGCTGAGCCACATAATGCCACGTATTGTTGAAAGGAGAGCTGGATCCCTCTGATCAAGACGAACACATGAGGCGCTGCTACCCAAGAAACTTAATCCGTGACCTAACCCCCATCACCACCCCTTCCTCTTACCCTTCCCTTACCTTCCCCTTCCCCTTACCTTCCCCTTACCCTAACCTTCCCCTTACCTTCCCATTCCCCACTGCCTTGCCATTCCCTTTCCCCTATCATTTACTTGGCTTCCTCCCTCTAGCTCTCCCTACATGTCCTCTCCTCCCTTGACACCTTGCTTCCACTCGTCCCTCCTTCCCTGCCTCCTCTACCCCCTCTATGTACCCCCTTTCCTTTTCCTGAGCACTGCCCTTTCCCCTCTCCTTCTTCTTTTCCCCTGCTTCCCTTTCTCCCAACCTTTTCTCTCCCTTCCTCTGTACGCCTTTCCCTACCCTTTACTCTTCCTGTCCCTTTCCTTTCTCCCTCCCAACCTTTCCTCCCCCTTCCCTTGCACACGTTCCTCTTCCCTTTCCTCTTCCTGTTCCTCTTCTTGTCCCTCTTCTTCCTTTCTTCCTTCCTCTGTCTTCTCCACTTAGTTTCATCCCCTTTCTTTTCCACTTCCTCTTGCTTCCATCCCCTTTCTTCTCCTCATCCTGTCCCTCTCTTGTCCCTCTTCCTCCTGGCTCCCCCTCCTCCCTTCTCATTTTTCCCCTTGCCCTCGTTCTCATCTGTATACAATTTTCCCTCTCGCTGCTGCAATTTAAACTGAATTCCCCGCTCTATAAATACGCTCCTTAGAATAGACTATATCTAGATTTTATTTTGGGCGCTTGCCGGGGCTTCAACGAGATCATTTGCATGGCAGGTATCTCGGTGCAGTTTTGTATTTCTTCCCCGCTTTCTGGCTTTCTATTTAGGCAAGAGGTTAATTTTCTTTGGTATTTCAATTTCCGTTTATCTTGGAATTATATATGCCAGGGGTGGATAATTGCCAAGACTGGTTTTTATTTTAATTCTCGGCACGCGTGTATGTATGAATGTTTTAGCGATGGTAGTCTTTGCTTGTATTTTAGTATTTGAAGGAGGGAGAGAAAGAGAATGAATAAGTTGATGAATAAATAAATAAATATATAAATGGGGCTTTGAGGGGAGAAGCACCAAATTGTAATATACCTTTTATTTTTTTTTATTTTTTTTACAACAAAGGAGACGGCTCAAGGGCGACAAAAAGAGTGTAGAAAAAAAGCCCGCTTCTCACCGCTCCCAATTACTCCCCGCTCCTCTTTGCCTTCTTTTATTTATTTATCTCGTCTTTCTCCATTTATCCTCCCATTACCTTCTTTCTTCGGCCTCCCTTCTTCATCCCTTCCTGCTCTCATTACCTCCTCCCTCGACCACCCGCTCCTTCTTTCTTCTGTCTTGTGGTTTTCATCCTCCTATTCTTTCTCTATTTCCCCCATTAGTTTCTCCTTTCGTCCCTCCGTCCTTCATCCTTTTTCCTATTATCTTGTTTTTTCCCTCCTTTTTTCTTTCTTATTTTATGGCTTGTCTTTCTTTTCGGTATATATTCATCTCATTAGCTTCTCCTTTCGTCCCTTTTTCAATTTTTCATTCTATTGCCTTCTCCTTTTCTCTTCCTTACCATCTTTCCTTGTTCCCTCCTCCATTCCATCCTGTTTTCTCCTCCTCACCAACCTCTTCTCGCCTCCTTCCCAATCTCTTCCATCCTCCTTACCATCCTTTTCCCTCCTCCCTCTCTTCTACCCCCTTCATCCCTCTTACCTCCGTCAACAGTCCATTCTACCTCTTTCTCCCTTCATTTTACCTTCCTCCCTCCCTCCCTTCTTTCCTCCCCTCTCCCTCCCTCCTTTCCTTCCCTCCTCAGCAGTAGGTCAGAGGTAACACTCGACCAGCACAGCCAGATCAATTAAGCTAATGATCTTAATTAATATTCAGGTGGAGAGCTCAACCAGGTAAAAAAATAATTATCTAATTTAATCCGGATTACATTACGAGATTCAACCTCAGCCGACTTGGGGAGGCACGGAGTGAGGTTGTTATTGTTACTGTTGTTGTCTTTTTTTTTTTCTCGCTGCTGCTGTTACGTTGACGGCTGGGGAAAGATTAATGGACACACACACACACACACACACACACACACACACACACACACACACACACACAGACACACACAGACACAGAGGCAGAGGCAAAGGCAGACACACAGACACACACCAAAAGAAAATGCAGATACAAATAATTTTCTGCAGAGTTGGTTTGGCAGTTTGTCACTAATCTTAACCTCCCTCTTCCTTTTTTACTTGTTTTTTTTTTCTGTCGCGCTTGCTGCCTTTCTTGGGGTGCTTGTCAGGCGGCAACATAATGGATGTGTGACACGCATACCAAAAAAAATATGAATAAGAAACTTCACTGACCTTGCGACGAAAATGTTTGCTTAATAATAACAATGCGATTTATTTAATCTCTCAACACATTATCTAGTTTGAAATTTTTACGGTCATTCATATTTTCTTCGCCTCAGCGTTTTCCGTCCAATTTTTTTCATAACTTTTTCTACTTCTTTTCTTTCTTCAATCATGCCGTTGCTCCTCCTGGCATTCACTGTTCGTTCCTTTCCTCAGCCTTGGCGTTCTTGCATATCATCTCGTGTACTTTTTATCCTTTCTTTCTTTTCCTCTATTTATCCCACTTTCTCGTCTCCTCCCTTTTTCTTTTCTTCCATCATAGGCCTCCGTTTTTCTTGCATATTATCTCGTATAGATTTTATTCTTTCTTTTAATATATTTAGTCCATTTTCTCGTCCCTCCCTCTTTTCTTTTCTTCCCTCATAGGCCTTTAGGCTTATTGTGGACGGGTAATCTGTCCTCGACGCGGGGACCCTTTGACACGGCAGATTGGAGCTTCGGTTGATAAGTTGCTCTATTGATTATTTTATAGACTCGGAGAGGACGTGTAGGAAGCCGCGGAGGCCCAGAGAGGTGCAGGGTAGCGAGCCCAATACGGAGCTCATGGGCGATAGAGTTCTTTGGCCCCTTGACTGCGGATTACCTACAAGAAGACATCACCAAGCTACAGGAATGGGGCAATAAGTGGCTGCTACAATTCAGTGAAGAAAAATGTAAAGTCCTACACCTTGAGAGAGGAAATCCAGCATACCAATACCACGTGGGAAACACTCCACTATCCACCACAGAGAAAGACCTGGGAGTGTATGTTACCAGGCTACCACTCCTACCAGTGAAGGCGAAATCCGTGCCAATCGCAGCGGACGGGTTAGAAAACATTTTATACATGCTTAGTAGACCGTGAGAATGTTCAGTATTTTTTGTGTTGACTTGTGAAGCCTTAAAAGGAAATGACTAACGTAAAATAGAAGTCCAAGTTATGTAACAAAGTAAAGGAAAATCGCAATACAAAACGTTTAGCCGGGACTGAACACATGAAGCCAAGGAACCGTAAACAAGAAAACTTAGTCACCGTAATGTCTAGTGAAATGTTACGATACGAAGCAGTGCTGAAAGTATTATACCTTGTTTACTGTCTTGCGTTGAGTGACTTGTGTGTGTATGTACAGGCAGTGATGCTGGCAGGGGAAAGGTGAGCGAGCAAGGAACCGAAACCTTAGTCGATGTAACCCTTCAGAATCCGTCACGATGCTAAACATACAGCAGGGAAGAAGAGAAGTTACGTTCGTATCTCATGGTAGATTACGGTCCTCGGTGAGTGAATGGCGTATGTAAGAAGCAAGAGAAAGGAGCAAGATAAAAGGCGAACTCTTGGGGGATATAACACTTCAGATACTTCTCGACACTAAGGAGGAAAATATTTGTACCTCATGTTAAATTACGGTCCACGATGAGTGAACGGCGTATGCAAGAAGCAAGAGAAGGGAACAAGAAAAAAGGCGAACTCTGAGGGGATATAACACTTCAGATACTTCTCGACACTAAGCATGCGAAGGAGGAAAATATTTTTACCTCATGTTAAATTACGGTCCGCGATGAGTGAATGGCGTACGTAAGAAGAAGCAAGAATAGGGAACAAGAAAGTAAGAAAAAAACGAAACCCCAGTCTAGGTAACGTTTCAGAAAACGCCATGGTGCAAACTAAACACACACAAAAGAAAAAAAAATGTTAGCTTACGGTCTGCAGTGAGTGGCTCGTGTGTGTATGTCCAGGTAGTGAGGCTGGCAGGTAAAGGAGCAGCAGACGACAGGTGGAACACGTCTCGTCTCCGTCATGCTCACCTGCCGGCGCCACTCACCTGTCCCGGCAACAAATTGAAAACTCGTATGTTGGCGTGTTGGAGGGGAAGCTGATGGGGGGTGGTTTGGGTCAGCCCTGAATCTTTTATTTGCCGGGTCGATATTTGGAAAAGGTTTTGAAGGATTTTTGTTCAATATATTACAAGAGGAGGAAGGATATTGAAGTTTGGTAACCTTCCTTTATTGTTGTGAGGATGAGAGAGAGAGAGAGAGAGAGAGAGAGAGAGAGAGAGAGAGAGAGAGAGAGAGAGAGAGAGAGAGAGAGAGAGAGAGAGAGAGAGAGAGAGAGAGAGAGAGAGAGAGAGAATACAAACAACATATACACAAAACAAACAAACCATATACAATCGTAACACGGAAGAAAATAAACAACAACAACATCAACAACAACAACAAAAACACCCACTCAAGCACTGTACCTGTTTACTTCCTGTTCCTTCCATGTTCCCTACACTTCCACCTTCCCTCCATCCCCCCCCCCCCCCCCCACACACACACACAAACGCACCCTTACTACATAGCCTCCGTCCTGTCCACCTATCCCCTTCCCTTCTACTCTACATACATTTCCCTTTACACCCCTTACAAGCCTCCCGATCTCCATCCCCCCACACCATCACAACCCCACAACCCCTCGGCGCAGGCGGGCAACCAACCACACACCTGGCCCCGAACCTCACATTACCCCACCCTCGCACTGGGCAGGTATCGCGGGCCCTCCGGTTGTCTGTATTTATGTTGCGACTCCCTAGTCATCTGAGGAGAGGCATTACCATAACTCCGAGAAACATGGCTCATAAACACCACGGGCTGTCGATGTGTGTTGAGAGGGTCGAGTAGGCGGGGGAGGAAGAAGGGAGGGAGGGAACAAGGAAGGAGGAACGTGCCTGTCTTGAGAATGTACTATAGGCGTGAATAGAATAGGAGGCGATGGGATGGGATGGGATAGGTCGTGTTTTGCGTTCAGAGGGTCGTGTAGGTGGAAAGGAGGGAAGAAAGGAAGGAAGGAAGAATTGAAGGAGCCTGTCATGAGAGGGATGGGATAAGATAGGTCCTGTCTTGGGTTGAGAAGGTTGTGTAAGAGAGACAGGATCGAAGGAAGGAAGGAAGGAAGGAAGGAGGGAAGGAAGGAGGGAATGAATGAATGAATGAAGGAAGGAAGGAAACTAGGAAGGAAGGAAGGAAGGAAGGAAGGAGCCTATCTTGGGGATGTACTACAGGCCTGAATAGGATTGGATGCTATGGAATGGGATGGACTGCAATAGGTAGTGTCTTGGTATAGGTCTTCGTATCGGTGTTATGAGAGAGAGAGAGAGAGAGAGAGAGAGAGAGAGAGAGAGAGAGAGAGAGAGAGAGAGAGAGAGAGAGAGAGAGAGAGAGAGAGAGAGAGAGAGAGAGAGAGAGAGAGAGAGAGAGAGACAAGGGGGCGGGTGATTGAGCGAGTCGTAGTACACAAGGTTTTAAAGTCGTGTTTTAAGTCGTGTTCCTCCCGAGCCACACAGGATTCTGGCTGACGGACGGAAGGGGAGTGGACCGTCATTAAAGTCTGGCTCCCAGGATGGATGTTGTAGCGTGTGCGTGCGGGTTGAGGAGGGTCGCGGAGGGGGGGGGAGGGGCTGAAGGAGGAGGGCCATGGAGGGAATGTGTAGAAGGGGTAGAAGTAGGGGACGAAGGAGAGAGGAGGAGGGAAGTGGAAGATTACAAAGGAAGGACCCGACAGGAGAAAGTGATTTGTAGAGCCTCTGATGAATGCATTATTTAGAAGAGGAAAAGTTAATGTGCATCTATCATTATTTTTTCCTTCATAGATGGCACGTGATAGATAATGGAATCTTATATGCACATGTACACCTTACGAATACACTAAACAAGCTGGCATAACTTTTGTCTCGTTGGAAAATATGACGAAAAACGTATAAAAAAAGCAAAAACAGGACAAATAATGGAAATAAATCTAAAGTTCTATCCTGTAAGCACTCATCAACGTGAATATGTGAGTCATTAGCACCGTAAAGAGGCAATAATAAATCAATATGAATACCTTAAACCACTTATCATAACTTTCCATCCTGTTACATTATGCTCACTCTCAGCCACTCCTTCCTTCCTCTTGTCCCATCTTGTCCTGAGCCCGTCACGGCACTCACGCCACTATCGGTAGACGTCCAGGCCCTCGTCTCCCTATCTCGGGTCGTGGCGGTGATGGCCTCGACGCTCCTTAAGCCCAGATAACAAACCATCACGTCGAGATATTATTTAATGCACGAACGGCCGGCGGAGAGGATGAGGCTTCTGGTCACACGGCTCAAAGTCCCGCGACGCCGCTCACCAATGACGGCCCTCAGTCAGCGCGCAGGGGAGAGGCTGAAGTGGCTATTACCATTGACTCTTTAGCTCGCAAATCTTGTTCTTGATGGCCGGCGCCTCGTGTAAGTTGGCGGGACTGATTGGCAGCGGCGTCTCGAGGTGGAGTGAGGGATTGAGGGGGAGGGAGGGGTCTGGAGAGTGTGTACTTAGCTCGTGTGGAAAAGTTTATTGGGGGAGTGGAAATAGGTGGAGAGAGAGAGAGAGAGAGAGAGAGAGAGAGAGAGAGAGAGAGAGAGAGAGAGAGAGAGAGAGAGAGAGAGAGAGAGAGAGAGAGAGAGAGAGAGAGAGAGAGAGAGAGAGAGAGAGAGAGCAGGGGCGAGGGACAATTAAAACGGAAGGAAATACCACAAAGAATAATGGATACGAAAAAATAGGACTGTGATGGACCGGGGAGGAGGGGGGGAGGGTAGATGGAGTGAGGGAGAGGAAGACGAGGAAATGGAAAGTGCATGGGAGGAAAAGACTTCGAAAAAAATATTAAAAAAACTCGGTCCGTCTACTGGCACAAGAATAATTTAATCTCACTGTGAAAGAATCAGAAAGCTCCCTAAAAATATCCATAGAGAGAGGAAAAAAAAAATCACGCACTAAAGTCATATATTCCTTTTTTGCACTTGAAACCGAAGAGAGAAATTATACTCAACTGAAAAAAAAAAAAAAGTTAAAAACCGTTAAAAAGACACATTCCCTCTACTACATCGTTGAGCCGGGCAGGAATCGGGAATGTGCGAGCCTTAAACAGGAATGAAAGGAATGGAATCGAACACTCTAAAAGTTAGCATCGGGTGCGACTCTATTGCCCTGCCGGAGAGCCATCGTGCTGGATATCCTCCTGGCGCTAAAGGAGATCTGATCGAGTGCTGGTTTTGATGCTGCTGAGTGAGTTATGGACGAAGAAGCGAAAGGGAGACATGGAACGAAAAGAGAGAAAGCAGAGAGGTAGAAAAGTGTAGACAGAAGGGTGACTAATGTTTTATCTGTTAATTAAGGAGGAAAGGAGAAAGGAAACAGAGGTAGCAGAGAGAATATTTTGAGGCTCTGATAGGGGTTGAAGAAGAGAGACAGAGAAGAGTGACTGCAACGTTATATGTGAAAGAAGGAAAGGAGAAAGGAAGGAAGTGTAGCGGAGGGAAATTTTTGAGTGTGATGGGGGTATGGAGAGAGACAGAGAAGAGTGACTGCTACGTTATGTGTGAAGGAAGGAAAGGAGAAAGGAAGGAAGGGTAGCGGAGGGAATACTTGAGGGCAGTGCTGGGGATAGAGGAAAAAGGGGCGGGGAGAAGAGGGTTAGATGGAGGAGAATGAGATAAGAAGGGGAGACAGAAGGTTAGGTACTGTGTCATAAGTAAGAGGAGGATAACGGAGAGTCTGGAAGGATGAGGGAGCGAGGATAGAAGCTGTTATGGGGAAGAGGAAGGAGGACAGTGGTAGAGAGGGGGAAGGGAGGAAAATGAGAATAGGTAGCCAGGCGTGACAGAGAAGGATAATGAATAGGAGGAACGCAGAGAAGATAGAAGAGTAAAGAAGCGGTTTTGGAGGCAGTGGTGGGGGAGAGGAGGGAAGTAAAGGAAAGGAGAAGAATGGGGAGGATGAGAGAACGAGGGAGGGAGTTTGAAGACAGTAATGGAAGGAGAGAAGATAGGAGTGTAATGGGAGAAGAGGGTGAGAAAAGGAAGGGGAAGATATATGTTTAGAGGATGTGATAGGAGTGAGGAGGAGAGTCTGTGGTCAATAAGAAATGAGAAGAAAGTTGAAGGAAGAGAAGAGGAAGAAAAAAAGGAAGAAACGAGGCCCGTGTTGGAGAAGGAGGAAGAGGAGAAGGAGGAAGAGGGATATGAGGGTCCGACGCCTCTTTTGGGCAAGCGGGTCTCAATTCATCTTAGTGATTACTCCTCATTTGCATGTCGCCCGAGGCAGCACCCGCCGGCGGAGCGTCACCTGTTCAGGGCCGCCATACCTGTGTTTGGGGCTAATGGACTTGATGAAGGTGTCCAGGTAATGTTGAGGACTCGTGCAGTAGTCGATGATTACCTTTTTTTACTTTATCAAAGGAGCAGAATGAATGTAGGAGGTTGATTATAGTGTATACTTCGTGTTTATGAATGTGAGTCTTTATTTTGTATATTTTGGCTTCGAATTGTGATGTTTGAAAGATAAAACTCGGGGGTTGCTGTGTCGTGTTGGTCTTTTTATCTATCTCCTATTTATTTATCTATTTTTCTTATCTATTATCATCTATTTTCTATTATATTTTACTTATGGCCACGTGCACTTCACTCTTCCATTATTCCACCTTCCTACTCCCTCCTCTTCCTCCTCCTCCCCTCCAAAAAGCGTCATTGAAAGCGTATCATTTCTTTTTTCATTGCATATAATAAATGAATGCAAAAATTTCACTGACGTTAATGGGGTTGAAATCGGCAGTAGCGGGGATGATAGTGGTGGTGGTGGTGGTGGCGGGAGGTGGTGGTAGTGGTGGTGGGGGTGGTAATTGACGTGGAGTGGATTGCGGTAGACGAGGACAGGAGCAATTTTAATGGTGTTGGTGGTGCTAGTGGTGATGGTGGTGATGGTGGTGATGGTAATGGTACTATAGATGGTATTTATGGCTGTGTTAGTGGTGCTGTTAAGTGGTGGTGTTTGTGAGCCGGGTGATTGTGTATGTAATTTTGATTGTCTAGCTAGGTATGGCGATATTCACTCTTAGCATACCTTTAATGGTGCCAGCAGTAGTAGTAGTAGTAGTAGTAGTAGTAGTAGTAGTTGTAGTAGTGGTGGTGGAAGCTGTTGTAATAGTAGTCATAGAGGTTGAAAGGCTGGGTTAGGGATTGTAGGGGTGACGGCGTGAGATAATGGTGGGGGCGAGGGTGGGAGGATTTTGAGTTGGTGAGGGAGTGAGAAGTAAGGGAGATGGGATGGGGTTCGGGGGGTGCATGTACGAGAGGGAAATTGAATGGGTCTGCGGAGGAAATAAAGGGAATAGGAATGGGTAGAGAAAGTGGGGAGGCAGAGGAGGTGGGGGATGAGGTGGGTTTTAAGGATTGTGGGTATAGGTTGTGGGTTCGGGTATGAATTGTGGGCTGGGTTTGAGTTGTAGGCAAGATTTTGGAGGGTTACAGTAACAAAACCTCCTCCTCTCCCTCCTCTTCTTCCCTTTCTTTTTGGCATATGGTCTCTGATGCCGGACTCATCTTGTTCTCCCATAAACTCACCCACCCTTTTCTCTTCCTTGCTTCTTTCTTTCTTCCTGGCTTCCCTGTTCCTTACTCCTCCTGGTTCTCGTTCTCTCTCCCTCGCTCCCTGGCTGATGGACGAGCCGCGTTGCCTCCCGGACACTAAGAGGTCATTACCCACTTAGTGCAACGTTCCTCCCAGGGTCAGGCGTCACGCACCCGTTTATTTTACGTTCACTAACCACGCCGCTTGTTCCTCTTCTGCCTTCTCTTTACGCTCTCACGCCAACCCGAGTGTACCCGAGGAGGAGCAGGAGGAGGAGGAGGAGGAGGAGGAGGAGCTTCTTGTTAACCTGAAAATAAACTTGAGCTCCTCACTCGACTGGTTTCAGCTCCTTGACGTCGCCCGGAGTGGAGGACAAACACACGTAAAGCCGAGAGGGAGAGTGTTCAAGGAGTGGCCGTCATTACTGTTGTTGACGATGCAGTTAAGTTTGAGAACAACAATATATAGCAAGACAGGACGAGCGATGAAGAGACAGACAAGGCAATGGTAACAAGCGGACGGACAGAACGATGGGCAGGCATGTCAGGCAGGAGTAAGGAGAGAAAGGGAACGACAGACGATGCAGTTAAGTTTGCAGAAGTCGAATACAAATAAATGTGACGAGGAAAGCAACGAATAGATAAAACAAAAATGGTAGAACACAGACAGACAGACAGACGTCCATTTCTTTTTTTTTTTACCGTGAAGGAGACAGCTCAAGGGCAGAACAAAAACAGCAGAAAAAGACCGCATAAAAAGAATGACAGTTGGACATTTAAAAAGATAGTCCATTTAGGAGGGAGATACGTCCAGATATTTACTTTCCTCTTGACAGCGTCCAAGTCATTGAAAGCAGGCCATGCAGACGAAGAAAAGCTGTTCCTGAGAAGTAATAGGGATGAAAGAGTGAAGATATTGGGTAGTTCTTGCACTAGAAGGGTTAACATCATAGAATAATACAAGGAAAGACAGCAAACGATATGAAACTCTTTAAAGACAGAAGCAACAAGTCTTATTTTACAACTAAATTCGATCTCTGTCTGTCGGCATCTCGTCTCCCTTTTTTTTGGAGTAACAAGTTGCGGGTACTTTTTGATTATTTTACTTTGCCCTTACTGTGTCCTGTGCCGTAAAGAGACAGACAAACACTTAACGACAGAAGTTCAGAGACACAGGAGGCAGGCAAGTAAGTAATAATGGGCAATAATGGCGATCGCATCCAGTAAACAGTGGACGTGGGGACTGAGGACAGCTTTTAGTGTTCGAAGTGGTGCTTGCGGCCGGCGGTAACGAGACAACAGGAGTGGTGCAGCGAGCGGGTTCTTGCTTGCCTTGTTTACTGGCGGCGGCTCGACACTTGACTCAGGAACAGTGGCGGCGCGAGAATTGCCTTAATGGCGTTACTTGATAAAATAATCTGCCTCGCCCTCCGTTGTTCTCGGTACTCGTTGTGTACTGTGTCTTTTGTGTGTGCTTAGTGGTGCGTGTCATCTTGTTTGGTGTTGGTAGGAATGATGGTGGTGGTGGTGGTAGTGATGGTGGTGATGGTAGTGAAGTTGATAGTGCTGGTGGTGAGAGCTGAAGTGATATTTTTTCAGTAAAGGAAGACTGCTCAGGGGCAAAAATAAATAAAAACAAAAAAAAGTATAAGTAAAAAGTAGTAGTAGTAGTAGTAACAACAACAACAGCAACAATAGTCTAGTAATAATTTCAACACAAACAATAATAATTTAACACAAACAACAACAATTTTCATCACAAACAACAACAATTTTCAACACAATAATTTTCAACACAATAACAATTTTCACCACAAACAATAATAATCACAACCACAAACAATAATAATCACAACCACAACAATGACCGCCCCTTTACCCCTCCCCCCCAAAAAAACACCCAGAAATAGTCAAAGCCAATTAACGATATTATTCCCCGGCGATCCTCAAACACTCGGCCGTAATTCACCGATTCATACCGAGCTGCCGGCCTAGAAAATTAACTGTTTCACGAATTAGTTAATACCGCGTGTGTATCGGCCGCCGCCCATCACTCGGGAAATGTATTACGCCAATAATCGAATATCAGGAATGACCGGCACAGGGGAAGGGAATTAAGGTGTGTGGGCGGCAGGTAGGCAGGTGGGTCGGAGAGTGGATTGGACGGGCAGGTGGTCGAGGGTGGTGGGTGGTTGTGTGGTGCTGCGGTAAATGTGTGAACTACAGGTGGGTGACAGGGCGGTCGGTGGATGGGCATGTGAAGGAGAGGTATGTGGGTGGATGCGTGGTGTTCTGGTTAATGTGGTGGCAGATGGTTAGGTGGGTGGGCATGTTGTCTATGGTTGCGGTACACGTGAACAAAGGTGTGTGACAAGTGGGTGGGTGGGCACGTGGTCGGAGATAGTGGGTGGTTATGTAGAGGCGAGTGGTGCCAATTGGATCCATGGGTCGGTGATGGATGTATGGTAAGTGGGTGGACGATGTGTGTGGTGGATGGATGGATGGATGGATGGATGGAAGTGTGTTAAAATTATGTAGTTGAGGAGAGGGGAGCTTTTGAGGCAGTGGACAGGAGTGTGTGTGACTGCATGGGGTGGGTGGCCGGGTGGGTTCGCGGATGAATGTAACAATGTAACAATGTAAATGTGACAGGAAGGGAAATGATCAGGTGGTGGGATGTATCGCGGAAAGGAGGATAGTGTTATAACCGAGTGATCTATATATTGCTCATCATTTTGTTATTAGTAGTTTTCTGTGCCTTTTCATGACACTTCGAAGTGCTTATAGATTTTTGCAGTTGAATGATATAATAAAGATAGAAATAGTAATGAATTAAAAAGTAGTAATAAAAAAAAAATGAGGAACAGTTTTGTTATATTTATCAAAACGTTTCGTGAATACTGTTATAACTATTCCAAAGATGTATGTTTGTTATAATGTTCTTTTTGATTTTCCTTCAGGTGCTGGAATGCAACTTTGTCATGCACTCAGGTATGTGTCCAGGAAGAAACGTTTTAACACATGTCTTTTGTGGCAAAATATTTGAACACCCTCTTTTTCTGTACCTATTCCTCGCCACCACGAGCGGCCACCGATTAGCCGTGTCAAGTACTATCCATCCCCATTACCTGACTTTTACCTGTACTTAGCCATGCAAATGAAGGAGGTTACGTCTTCAGCAAGCGAAAGGAAACGCGACCTGACCCACATCCCGGCCACTGGGCGTCCCACGGCCGCCACGACAACACACACACGGGTGCATAAACAAACCCGGGAAAATAAACACACACACACACACACACACACACACACAAGAGAAGAGGTTTATATAGGTGAATGGAAAAGTTAGGAATATTTTATCATGTAACATTTATGATAAAAAGTAAGTTTTTCAACATGAAAAAAATAATTAATATTAACAGCATTCCGAATAACAAGAAACACTAAAAACGTAGCAAAGCATTTATCTTCGTTTTAATTAGTGTGATAGAATATATTCATATAAAATTGATAACGCCATGCTACTTCTAACTGGCGGTAATTAGCATTTGATCCCCAAAACTGATCTCCATGATGCAAACAGTCCTAATGGACGCCTGGTGAACCACTGCCAGGAGGAGCAATTCGGAGGAGCAAGAATCCGGTTATGCTGCTCCTTAGGCCGTTCGTTGGCCCCACACGTGAGTGACGATACCTACTCGCTTTTCCTGGTGCTTATGGGAATATGGGAGCCCACCGCTATGATGTAAGATCGCTAACAAGACCGGGGCAAGCAGCTGTTCTCCCTTGTTTGCCAGTGTGTGGGGCGCCGCGCGGGTCTGCCGGTGTAGCCGTTTCAAATTACTCCTCGTTTCAGAAGACACCCACAGTCAGATGAAACTAGGCTCAGTCGACTCCCCGTCACTTGAAACTGGTTTCAGACGACTCGCCACCCGTTTGAAGTGACTCCACAGTAGAATGAACCTACATAGGTTCAATCGACTTAAAACTGGTTTCAGACGACTCCCCACCCGTTTGAAATGACTCTGTAGTCGAATTAACTATGTTTGAAGTTTTTTGGTGTTTCTGAATCTAACTAGAGTGTTTGACGTTTCGCAGCTCACCACGGCCTTATCAGTCACTTCCTTGCTACACCATAAACGCGGCTCATCGACGCGTTTACACGATGGAGTTCTCTATTGAAATGGACGAGGTGGAAGAGTTTCTGCGGTTAAAAAAATATCCAGTGCATGTTGGAAACGACAAAGGAAAAAAAAAAGCAAATTTTCGAAGGAAATGTCGGGTCATTCGTTATCCAAGACGACTGTCTAAAACTTGTCCATAAGCCGAACAGGAGAGATTTAACAGGAGAGTAATCTATTCGTGTATAAACGAAAAGCGAAATGGTGTAATGGCCTTTAGTTTAATAATTTTACATATGATTGCAGAAGTTCGCTTCCTTCGGGTGATTAAGGATCGCCAATACCAGCTCGACATTGTGCTGGCCGGCCACCGAGGAGCTGGTGACAACGACGAAGCTGTTGCTTTGGGAGGCCACGTTGGCAGGGATAAAGTCATCGATCGCATAATGCAAAGATATTGGTGGAGCAACGTTACATCTGATGTAGTTGAAACCATCAAAACTTGCTCACGGTGCCAAAAAGCCAGCACTGTGTTCAAGAAAGTGGACCCGAAACTGCGCAGTATCCCAAGTAAGCCTCAAAACATTTACCAAATTGGCATACACCTATGTTCATTGACAACGTGGGTTTGGTTTTACACAATTTGTATATGAGTACAATACTACTATTGTTATTTATACTATTCATACTTTTATGTAAGTTAATTTTGGCATGCTTACAACTGTGTATATTCTCAGGTCCTCCAACGGTCATGTCGCCATTGTGATAGCCGTTTGTTATTTTTCCAAGTGGATTGAGGCTCGCCCTTTAAAATCGAAGGAAGCTGTAGAAGTGGCTCGGTTCCTGTACGAGGACATTATCTGTCGTCATGGATGTGTTGCCATACAGATCAATGACCAGGGCAGAGAATTTGTGAACTCAGTCTCAGCAGAGCTCCACACGCTCACTGGAACAACGCAAAGAATCACACCTGCTTATCATCCTCAAGAAAGTATTCATCGTAATATTATAATGATTATATTTGTTTGTTTGGGCTTATTCTTTCCTCTGTTTGAAAGCAATGCCACTATTTTGTCATTTTTTTTATCTTGTTGAAAAAATACCAATATATTTTTCCAACAAAAAAATTACCGATTTGTTCATTTCAGGCCAATGGATTAGTCGAGCGCAGCAACAGAACAGTTCAAACTCTTCTCCTTCGAACTCCGAGTGATCGACATGAAAACTGGGACAAATGTTTGCACGGCGTCTGCGAGTTCTTGTCGAAACGTCTGTGTGTACTGTTATTAGTTTTTTAATTGCATTGTTTCTTTTTTTAGATCTACAGTCCAGGCCTCCACGAGGTTTTTACCATTCAAGATGTTACATGGCCGAGAACCTGTCCTTCCCATCGATGTGGACCACGAGTTCGCTGACTGCACCTCCGATCCTGACGATCCTAAATTTGAGGAGTCTGACTTCCCTGCTACACTCTCAAAGCTCGAAATATTACAGGTATTTTTTTTTCATGCAAGAGGGAGTAGCTGTATACATATGCTATATATATTTTATATACAGGCTACACATGTATACTATCTTTATCCATACATTATGTAATATATATATATCTATATATATATATATATATATATATATATATATATATCTATATATATATATATATATATATATATATATATATATATATATATATATACACTAATCGATAATAATATTATGTTACTACAAGAGTATTTTTATCTTACAGGATGTTGTTTTCAAGACAGCTGATGCCAACATTGAGCGAGCTCAGGCAAAACAGCAAGCTGATCTTGCAAAGAGGCGATACAAACAAAAGAATTTCATCGTGGGTGACAAGGTGTTGCGTTACAACCTCCGCAGAGCCGATAGAAAAGGAGGCAAGCAAACCGATCCATGGGGTGGTCCGTACGAGGTGGCTCAAGTTTGCGAGAAGGGGCTGTACTGTCTCATTAATTCATCCACGAAAGTCACCCTCAAGACGAAAGTGAACGGATGCAACCTGAAGTCCTTCTTCGAACGCACTCCAGAAACTTTACCAACGACTCCCTCAGTTACGTCATCTCCGCCATCTCCAGGAGTCCAAATAGTCGGGGTTCAGCAAGAGAAGATTACTTACAAGTTCTCTCCATTGACGGTTGCAACGCAGCGAGCAATCTGCAACAACTCTGGTGGTCGTCTGGTATTCAAGAAAATATCAGATCCATCCGGAAAAAAATAAGACCATCAAAAACACCAACGAACCTCTTGCCGTTAAAGTAATTGAAGGTGACGGAAATTGTCTTTTCCGTGCATTCTCATATGCCATCACTGGAGAAGAGGACCAACACGACGTTGTCAGAAGCTTGATCTGTGATTTCATTGCCAGCAATGAAAACATCAAAGTTGAATCAATGCGTCAGAATAAAGTGTGGGGAACAACAACAGAGATGTTAGCAGCAGCCAACATGTTCCATGTGAATGTATGTGTGTGGGCAAAGTTCGGTTCTATGCACACATGGCATATACATAGGCCGAAATGCAGAGAAGTAGTAAATGAGTCAGTGTACCTCGACAATAAAGCAGGCAACCATTTTAATGTAGTTATTCGTGTGTAATGTGCACATGATTAGTGGTTAGTTTTTGGATGGGATACAACATTAATGTATTGTAGTATGAATACTGATTAGTTTTTGCATGGGAGTCAACATCAATAAATCTTTTTCATCCAATAATGTGTCATTTCAACTTGATGGGGAGTAATATGAAACCAATTTCAATTGACTGGGGAGTGTTATCTAACTAGTTTCAATTGACTGGGGAGTGCTTTAAAACTAGTTTCAAGAGACTCCGGGAGTCATGTCTAGGGGGAGTATTCTGAAACGTCTACACCGGGTCTGCCTGGCTCCTCCTGGTGCAGGGGTCGGGGGTGCGGCCGTGTGGTCAGGGACTCGACGGATCGGTCACGTTTAAGTTTGTGAGGGAAGCTTCCTTTGAGGTCCAGCCGGCCGGGAGGCAGCAGGGACGAGTTTCCACTGTGGTGTGAGTGTCTCTCGCTCCTTAGTAACTCTCGATGATATCAATTGTTTCGTGTTCTGCGATTGCAACGTTGGAAGGTGGTTTTGTGTGGTGGAAAGTTAGTCACTCAGGGGCGACGACACGAGGCATCAGCTGTCATGGGAACAGGGTAAAGTTTACACATCAAGGTGATGTTTTGTGCTTTAGCCTGTTCTTCACTGAATTCAACTATTCCTAATGTGTTCCACTTGTAAATGTGTGTACTAGTTTAGGTTTAGGTGAGATTAATTTCGAGTAGCAGCTTTGACATGCCTGCACAAGTCTCGTATCTAATATAAATGCCTCACAATCTCATGGACCTCCTCGTCCTCGTATAAAAAGTAGAGTTTGCAGATTCATTGAATTTTGTCCTTCTCACATGATACAAGTTTAATACCCTTTGTCAATATCAGGCAAAAACACTATGAAGCATTTGCCTCGCGTGGGTATATGCTTCAAGAGAAAACTCAGACCCTTCCCCTGATATACATGTATACGTCCACAAAACCGAGAACATTACAGTTGTGAAAGTCGTTAGGCAGGCGAATGTCATGGGTGATGATGATGACATGTACGGAACATTCGTAGACTCGTGTTTGTGATCCAAACGACCCAGAGAGGACCGGAGCACTACCGAAATTAGTTTCCAGAACTTGGGAACATCAGGCCATTCTTCTCTCATAAAAGTTCGTAAGGAGCTGAGGAAGGAAATAAGGAACGCAACGCAACGCAGATTCTTCCCAGAGTTTTCCAGTAAAATGTATGAATGGCAGGCATCGGTCAACTCTCGCATAGGAAAGTTGGAACTGAAGAAAATGGAAAATGGAGTCCGAAGCTACAATGCCAGGGAGTGTTGGAGGGGAAGCTTGGAGGGAGGGAGAATAAAGGGGGAGTGGAGGCATTAATTGAAATGGAGAGTATGTAAAGGGGGGTGTTGAGGAGTGCCGGGGAGTGGAAGAATAAAAAGGGGTGATAGAGACAGGAAGTGGAGGCATGGCAGAGAAGGAAAGAAGAGGAGAAGGAAGAGAGGAGTGGCGAAAGACAGGATGTGCAGGGATCTCTGTTGAGGGGTAGGAGGGAAGAGAGGAAATAAGGGAGAGAGAAGTGAATGCATTGAGAGCATAGGGTTGTTTGGGGTGAGAAGGAGCGATCGAAGGAAAGGGGGGGAACGGAGGCAAGGAGAAAGGGGTTGACTAGTAGGAGGGAGGAAGAAAAGAACGAGTAGTGGAGGAAAGAAGGGAAGGAGCAACTGAGGAGAGAGCGGGAGAGAGAGGAATTAATTAAGGAAGGAAGGAAAAGGGAGGTGGAGGGAGATAGTAAAGAGTTGGTTGATGGAGGGAAAAAGGAGGGGGGCAAGGAGTGAAGAGTTGATGAAGGGGGAAGGAGAGTGGAAGAGGAAAAGAAAAAAGGGAAATGGGAGGAATTAATGAAGAGGTGCTGGGAGAGAGGAAAGAGGAAAGAAGGGAAGAGTGGAGAAGGGCTAGATGGGTGAATGGATGTCTGTGGGAGAGGAAGAGTCAAGCTGGGGATAGAAAAAGAGACAGGCAAACAGCGTGGGGAAGGCAGGGGGAGGAGGAGAAGAGAGAGAGGGAGGAGGACGGGAGGGGGGACGCGGGGAAGGGGTCATCTGTATAGTCATGTAAAACGTCTGAGCCGCTTCGAATGAGCTCCGTCAGGGGGACAACAATAATCTGGAGGGGAGGAGGAGGAGCAGGAGCAGCGGCCGTCTGATTCTGATTAATCGCTTAACTGTTCCGGGCTGAGTTATAGCAGGTGAGGAGGAGGAGGGGGTGAGGAGCATGGTAGGAAGAGGAGGAGGAGGAGGATTAAATTAAGATATATTTCCCTGTATTAAATGTGGGCTCTTGACTACTCCCCTCTCGCAGACACCACGGCTCCCCCTCCTGCGCGGGTCACAGTCCACACCCCACCAAGCGTCGCCGTGTGTCCTACCTGCTCTAAATTGCTCCTTAGTCATAGCCCTTACACGATCACCAGGTATCCTCCCCCGCCTTCCCCCCACTCCCAGGCGCTGCTCGTGTTGTCTACCGGACTGCTTGACGTAAATCATGCTTGTGTTTGCGTTGTTAGTCGTGCAGGACGGGACACTAACTTCTGTCTCTGTGTCGGTGGGGTCCGGGCGGGAGATGGTCATCGGACACAGACAAACAGACAGGCCGGTGGTGGCGTGACTTATGGTCCGGAGCCTCGCTAAACATAAATCTTCAGCTGAGTACACAAAGGGTGGGGGTGGGTGGCCGAGGCGCTGTTTGTCCTCTCCAGGGAAGGGGGGAGAGGGATGTGTGAGAGGGAGTAAGTATGAGAGAATGAGTAAGTATGAGAGAATGAGTATGTGAGAGAGAGAGAGAGAGAGAGAGAGAGAGAGAGAGAGAGAGAGAGAGAGAGAGAGAGAGAGAGAGAGAGAGAGAGAGAGAGAGAGAGAGAGAGAGAGAGAGAGAGAGAGAGAGAGAGAGAGAGAGAGAGAGAGAGAGAGAGAGAGAGAAATATATATCTATCATGGAACGGAAGGCAGAACTCGGGAATTCGTAAATGCGTGGCGTTATCGTGGTCGTAAAAGAATAATAGTGACGGAAACACTTCACATGCAACGCCATTAAGTCAAAAACGCGCCATTTCCTCCTCTTGAATAATAACTAATAACACTGAATAAATAAATAACACCAGTAATAATGAATGATACAAAAAAAAAACATCAACAGGAACACTGAAAGCAAAAGCGTATCACTAACAAAAACTTTACAACACTCCTAATAGACAGAAAATAAAAAATAAAACACGCGACAGCTTTACCAGAAAAAAAGACCCTCAACCAGAAAGAAGGAAAAGGGAGAAAAAACACACTCCCACACACGCACCTAATCCAACAACTTCAGCTCATTTTCTTTCAATCAGCGGAGCGAGGCAAGGCGAGGAGAGGCGAGACGAAGCTGGAAGGGGCGGGGGGTGGGGGGGGTGAGGGAGGGGGGGCAGGCTTAGGAAGACATGGCAGAGCTGGTGGGCGTCGACGGTATGGCATAATCAAAAGCCACACTAATTTTTTTTCCCATTTTTTGTGCTATTTCGGGGAAACGTCAATGTGAATCGCCTCACTTTTCCTCGTCCTTCGCCTGCCGTGGACCCGTGAACCCGGAATAGCGGCCGCGGCGGTAATCTGGGTGTTGAAAAGGCGTGCGGGCGGTGACTAGAGTGCGGCGCCCCTTTTCATTACGTCCCCTCAATGGCCCGGCCTCGTCGCCTGCCCCTCCCATAATGTTAGGATAGGCCCCGTGATTCCTCGTGACAACAGTATTATTAGTTGGCTGGCGGTGGTGGTGGTGGTGGTGATCTGCTATAGCTAGGATGGCCCTGTGTAAGAACCTATGTCATTGACCTCTGCATGTTGCCCTTTTCCTCTCTCCTCTCTCCTCTTCTTTTCTCTCTCCTTTTTTTTGTTTTTTACTTTTCGTCCCTATCTCCCTTCTTTCTGTCTTTCCATTTTTCTGTTCCTTCTTTTCCTGTTCTCTCTTTTCTTTCTCATCCCTCTCTCTTTTCCTCCCTCTCCTAAATTCTCTCTTCCCTCTGCCTCCCCCAACTTGCCTCGCTCTCCCTCCAACCTCTCTGGACCTCCCTTACCGTACCTTCTTTTCCCATCTACTGTAGGGTCGTTGCTACTTTTTATTTATTTATTTTTTTATTATGCACCTTAACTTTATAAGTATCCCGCATGCAGTTTGCTCTTAGTTGTGTTCAGCGCCATATATCCACTGTAGTTGCGGCACCATGACCTAATACTACGATCAATCAACCTTCCACTCCTCTCCGCTTCCCTCCCTTCCTCCAGCAGCTGCCTCAGAGTGCGGTGTGTTTGCCGCAGGGTAGCGCGCAGTGTCCTATCGTCGAGTGTCCGCGAGTCGATCCGTAGTGGTGGCTGTGTGGGCTTGAGGGATGGCGTGGGATGAGCGGTGAGCCGTGTCACTGAGATGATGTCAAAATAAGTAAAGCTCTATGTTTCCTTGGGGTTTTCATTGATTAGTTTACCATATCGGTATATACCAAATGTTAAAGAGTATCTTTTGATGGTAATTGATAAAAAAACTGAAAAAGAGAATGTAAGTTAAAGATGACTAAGAAATGAAAAGCTTATAAGTAATAATAAAAATAATAATAATAATAATAATAATAATAATAATAATAATAATAATAATAATAATAATAATAATAACAATTATAATAACAATAATAATAACAATACAAAGATGAGGATAAAACTTAAAAAAATAAAAAAATAAATCAACATGACTAAATTCAGCTTTGAGCTTAAAGTCACACCTTGTAGAGTCTGAGTTAGCTCTGCTGACGCTTAACATATAACAACAGATACAACTAGAAAAAGAAAAGCCAAGTACATAAAAACATAATTGAATTAAGTGCGGGAAACAAAGCGGCGAGTAATAAAAATGCAATCTTAATTATGAGGGAAGTTTAAGCGTAATAAAGAAACCGGAAGAGGTGCGAACAAACACACAATTGAGGGTAATAAAGCTAACTGCTCCGGGAAACACACTCGCCATTAAGCACATTAAATCACTGCCGGGACCAGCAAGGTAGGGGAGCGGCGACACCTGTGAGACGCGCCGCGCCGTGACCCTCGAGTTCCAAACACGAACCCAGACACAAAGGCCCGGCCCGTCAGCGTCATTACTTACCTGGAGGCGGCGGCGGCAAGTGTCTCCTTCGTCAACGCGAGAGAACACGGCTACGGGAGTCACAAAACATGGAGGTCATGCGTCAGGGGGGAGAGATGGGGATTGTGTGGAGAGTGTGTCGTCTAGGTCAGGTCAGAGCTGGAGAGATGTGTGATGGGTTCGGAAGAGGTTATCTAACGGCCGGTGTGAACAGTAAATATGGCCTTTTGTTACGTAGTCAAAGCCGTCTAAGGTTACCCATACATCCTAGGTAAACTCTGTACACGAAAGGCAGCTAAGGTTACCCATACAGCCTTAGGTAAACTCTACGTACACGCAAGCCGCCTCAGGTTACCCATACATCCTCAGGGAGACTTGTACCCATGCAGGTCTCGAAGGCTGTTCCCAGTAACCCACGCGACTTTGCTTAACCTCATTCTTCTGTCTTGTTCTTTTAGCTGATGCTGATATAATACGATAAAAGTTAAAGTTTTTTGTATAGTACTTCATAGGGAGATACCAAGGATTTACTTTTGTTACCTTTTGTATTCTTCACTTTCCTTACATTGTTTTTAGTTTGTTTATGACGGGAGACAAGCGGCGTCGCGTGACCCCTCTTAGGTGACGGCCAACCCCAACCAACCAACCCCCGTCACGCCCGGAAACCCATGTCACCTCACCTCCGCCCCCCTTCCGACCTTGTTGACCCTCCCCAGAAGCCGTGACCTCTCTGTGATAAGTGGTGAGGGGCGGGAGAGGGGCGAGGAGAGAGGGGTGGGAGGGGACGAGAAGGATAAGAGGAGTGGGGGGTGGGAGAGGTGTGGGAAGGGGAGGGAAGGGAAGGAAAGGGAAAGGAAGAGAAGGGGAAAGTGTTATTAGAGGTCATTTGAGAGGCAGGTCATCCAGTCTGATTGACCCTGACAAAGGCCCGCTGACAGCTTTTGACCTTCCTTGTCCACTCTATTCTCTTTCTCTCTGTGTCCCTTTCATTTAAACTCCCTCCCTCCCTCTCGGCCCTCTCCTTTTCCACCCTCATCTTCCTCACTCGTACCCTTTTCATCACCCCTTTCGTCATTTTCTCTTCATCGTCATCTTTCATCATCCATTCTTCCCTCTCATCCTTTCCGTCCTTCCCCTTTTAATTCACTTCCTAACCCTCCAACTTTACCCTTTCTCTATTTCCTTCCACATCTCTCCCTTTACTCTGTCTTTCCTCTCTTCCATGCAGCTCCGCCTCCCACACCCAACCCCTTCCATTGTGACAAAACGGGGTGATCCTTCCTCTTGGGGGACTCTGAGGAAGCCCTGTACGACACTGAAGGAACGAAAAAGGAAAACTAAGGTCGGAGGAAAACAAATAAACTGAAGTGAAGAGAAAACATACGCTTCAAGTGAAAGAATAGATGTAAAATAAACACAACCAGCTTACATAAAAGAAAATGGTGCAAGCAGGAAGAGAGCAGTAAAAGAAGAGTAAAAAAGCAGACCCTAAGTAAATAAAAGTGAGAATAGAGAAAATAAAAACATTGTACATCGCCAAGAATGCATCCTGAGCGGAAATAGAAAATGGAATGCAGTATAGGAAATGGTGCAAGGCGATAAGAGGAGGAGGAGGAGGAGGAGGAGGAGGAGGAGAGAGGAGAAAGAGGAGGGACAGAGAGTGCGATTGAGAGTGACTGATGGGGGGCGATTCAGAGAGACTGCGAACAATGACGTCTTCAGAGAGTAAAGATAGTATGTGTGGAAGGAGATTGACGGCGACGGCGATAGAGGGCGCTCGAGAGGGGAAGGGAGAGAGGAAAGAGAAGAAAGAAGCGACAAAGGAAAAGAGACAAAAGGGTTAGATAGAAGGAAAGAGTGACGTCAACGAAGAAGAGCAAAGAAGTAAGAGCAGAAGGCGATAGAGGGCGTTCGAGAAGGGAAGGGAGAGAGTAAAAGAAGAAGCGACAATGAGAAAAGAGACGAGAGGGTGAAGTCAGCGAAGAAAAGAAAAGAAGAAAGTAGAGAGAAAGAAGAAAGAAAAGCAGAAGAAAGAAGCGACGATGGGAAAAGAGACGAAAGGGTGAAGTCAGCGAAAAAAAGCAAAGAAGAAAGTAGAGAGAAAGAAGAAAGAAAAGAAGAAGAAAGAAGTGACGATGGGAAAAGCGACGAGAGAGTTGGATCAAAGGAAAGAGTATAGTTACAGAAGAAAAGTAAAGGAGAAAGAAAAGAAAAAAAAAGAAACTGAAGAAGAAGGGGAAGTGGCGAGAGGAGCGAAGTGGATTTATAGATCGGATTGGCGCTTCAATTGGATCAAGGTGGTCCGTCGCTACTCTTAATTGGCTCGGGAGGTAAATGGTTACAACACTCGGCGGACGGTATCGGAAAGGTCATGCCAGAGGTGCTGTGTTGCTGTGACTGATGTGTTGCGGATATGTTTTGTTCCGAGTTACTTATGATTCGCGAAAAAAAAAAAAAATCTTACTATAGCTTTACCAGAGAGTGATAGGAAGAGTGCGAGGGTGAGAATGCCTTAATTATACACTGATCAGATAAATGTTGTATATGCAGTTGGTTGGTGGTCTTATATAACAGTAAACGAAATCAAACCACAAATCAACTCTTATTCTGCACGAGCACTTTATTTAACAGCCTTCTTCCTTGCACCATTGTATCTCTGCACTCCTTTTTCTCTTTTTTTTTTTTTTGTATTCTACTTTTTATGTCGGAGCTGAATAAACCTGCCTCCGTCTCTGTCAACACCGCACGACCACCGCTGAAAGATTATTCCACGACTAACAATTTATATGACTTACCTAGAAAATGGACGATGCACATACTTTTTTTTTTTGGCTTGGTACGATCAAAGTTAGCACGACCCGCGTACCCAGTAATCCACGGGTCTTTAAGGATAAATATAACTTAATCAGGGACAAATGGATTGGTCACATAACTCTCTGCTGGGTGGGTATACAATTTAGCTCTTCCTGTCTACATCTTAATTTTAGGCATTACTTTTCGTCCGTGGGTCTTTACCGGACAAAAATAACCTAAGCAGGGATAGATGAATACTGCATCTACCTCGTTTCTTTTCCCAGGTATGCGGTTTAGCTTAACTTACCTGTATCTTAATTTCCGGTCGTTTCTTTTCATCCGCTGGTCTTTATCGGATAAGAATAACTTAATATAATCATGGCTCGTAAATCTGCTAAGTACCTCTAAGCGTCCCATTCGTTTTCCTCGGGCCCGCGTCGCCTCAGAGGGAACGAACAGGTCCGCCGCGGCAAATCTTCTGTAAGTGATCGGCCTCGCAACTCAATGCTCAGCGGCCCGGGAAGGTGTGCTATTCATGGTGGGGGGTGGGGGGGGAGAGGGGGAGGGGGGGAGGGAGAGCAAGAGCAAGAGCGAAGAGTAGAAGCCATAACAAAACCTCAACAACACAAGCTTCATTACAACTTCTGCGACTATACCCTCCCTCCTCTACCCTCCCATGCAGTCTCTCCCTAGCTCCCTTCGTCTTCTCCCTTGTGACGCTGTTTAACTCTCATACCCTTCTCCCTTCTCATCTCCCTCTCCCTTTTACATAATACTATTTAACTCCCTTTCCTCCTCGTCACTCCCTTCTCCTCCTCTCATCTCCATATAGTGCTGTTTAACTCTCTCTCCCTCCCAGTCACACTCTACCATCCTCCCCTTCATATAGTGCCGTTTAACTTCGCCTCCACGGAACTCAGCTATCTCCAGAGCTCGGGGGCTAATGTGAATGTTATCCTGCTTAGTTCTGATGCTCCGGTGACGGGATATAATGGAGCTGTAGCGAGATAACCGACGAACTAGGCGAGGGGGTTGAGTGTCTCGTTATCCGGACATTATTACCGTTAAGAGGGGCGCTATGAGGAGGAGGGAGGCCTTATCTTGCGGTAATAAAGGGTAATTTTCATCTTGTTTTGTTCTCGAGGGTGTATTGGATGTCCCCGCTATCGTGAGAGTCCGCCAAGATAACGCCGCTTAAGAATGGGAGGTCCGGTGGTCATGTTATCTCTGGGCGCTGTGAGATTGTAGGTCATCGCCGCGGGAAGGCTCGTGGCTCAGGTTACCGCTGACTTAGATTATATCGTAGGACCGCTCTCTTGTTCCTCTTCCCCTCCCTCTCTACCCAGTCTCCCCCCATCCTCCGTTCCTTCCTTCCTTCCTTCCTAGTAAGGCCTCCCTCTTCCTATGCTAAGTGCTTCCTCTTCCTTCTCACATGCTTATTGCCTCCTCTTCCTCATCTGTTCAAGGCTTTCTCTTCCTCTTCCTCCTCCACTAACTTCAGTCTCCTCCTCTTCTTCCTCTTACTACCACTACTACTACTACTACTACCATCATTACTACTACTATTACTACTACTACTGCAACTACCACTCGATCTGATGCCCTCCCTTCCTCTCCCAACATTGCCTTAGTTTCTCCAAGTCTCGTATATTAGTTTCTCCCTCCTCCCCCTCCTCCTCCTCCTCCTCCTACTCTTCCTCCTCTTGTGCCCCAATGTCACCCAGTGTTTACTTTCTGTCCCTTATCTGTTTGTATTTGTCTTATTCCCAATGTTGTTTTTGTGTTGGAGTGTTTGGTGTTTGTGTTCTACTCCGCCTTTCGTTCGTCCTTTGTTTGTATTTCACTTCGATTTTTACTCATCTTGGTTCTCGTTCGAAATTTCTGAGACTTTTTCTTTTTCTCATCATCTCATGTTTTTGGTTATCTTTACCAATTTATTTATACTATCTTTGAAGCGCAGGAAACAGACCTTTATTCTTTAGTAGTCTTTGCATCATATGACAGTTTGCCTCGTCTTTATGAATGGACGTTTGCTCTTTTATTATTCATCGAAATATATTTGATGTTTATTCATTGTACTAGTTTATTTATTGTAGTTATAATTTTTTTTTATTGTAGGAAGCGTTCTCAGCCATAGGCCTACACACGCACACACACACACACACAGAGGGCAACCACGTGTCACCAATCCTACCCACCCCTCCACTCAGCTACAACTTCCCTTGGTAGCGCGCATGTTCGACCCACCTCCACTCCCCCCACCCTCCACCCTCCCTTGACCCACCTCCCTCGCCACTGATTTTCTCATTACTGCCGAGAGAATAATTGGCTCCGTCTCATCTCTCCTTGTTATTACGTATCTTCATTTACCTTCTCTCGTTACTCTTATTTTCATTTTATAATTCAGTACATAACTTTCCTTTCAACGTCGTATATGCAGCTGATGGTTGATGGTTTTGTTAATGCTTTCTAAAATACGTATGGTAGATAATTAAGTAGGTAGAGAGATGGATAGAAAGATATATAGATAGATAGTGAGTGAGTGAGTAGCGATTTCACTGACTAAGAACTCCATCATCACCTCTGCCAACTATAAGTAAAACACACACACACACACACACACACACACACACACACACACACACACACACACACCAGAAAAACAAAACTTAATGAACGTAATAGCAGCCGGGGTTGTTTTCACTTGTTTCCCCCCGACCCTCATTGCAGAGCCCAAATTGCGTGTATTGTTAATTGCTAAAAAGACTGATCTCGGCATTGCATGAGTGGGGAGAGAGAGAGAGAGAGAGAGAGAGAGAGAGAGAGAGAGAACAGGTTCCTTCGTGATGTTCCCTGGTGATGTTCCCTGATGAAAAAATCTTGCCTAGTGATGGTTGAAGGATGTTTTTATTAAAGTGAAATTCCTTGATAGTGTTCCCCGGTGATGTTCCCCGTTAATGTTGCCTGGTGGTGTCCCCATTTGATGTTTTCTGGTGATGTTCCTGGTGATATTTCCTTGTAATGTAGCCTTGTGATGTTCTACGGTGATGTTCCCTGGTGATATAAGGTGGTGATGTTTCCCGGTGATGTTCTCTGGTGATCTTGTCTAGTGATGTTTTCTGAGGATGTTCCCTTATGATGTTCCTTAGTAATCTTTAATGATGATAGCTCAAGGATGTTCTGTAATGATGTTTCCTGGTGATTTAAGTTGATAATGTTCCCGGTTGCTGTTTTCTGGTGATATGAAGGGATGTTCCCTGTAGATATAATGTAGTGATGTTCCCTTGGTAATGTTCGCTTGGTGATGTTCCCTGATAATGTTCCCTGGCGATGTTCCCTTGTGATGTGCCTTGGTGATGCTGGGTGGTGATGTTCCCTTGGTGATGCTCCCTTGGTGATATTCCCTGATAATATTCCCTGGCGATGTTCCCTTGTGATATGCCTCGGTGGTTCTGGGTGGTGATGTTTCCTTAGTGCTGTTCCCATGGTGATGTTCCCTGGCGATGCTCCCTTGTGATGTGCCTCTGTGGTTCTGGGTGGTGATGTTTCCTCAGTGATGCTCCCTTGGTGATATTTTCTGATAATATTCCCTGACGATGTTCCCTCGTGATGTGCCTCGGCGGTTCTGGGTGGTGATGTTTCCCTAGTGCTGTTTCCTTGGTGGTGTTCCCTGATGGTATTGGGTGGTGAATGTTCGTCTCATTATTCCCGTCACGCGGCCCATCAAGGCAAAGTTGGTGTGTTTATGTGGGGCCTGAAAGAGAGAGTTATGGCCGCAGTTTGAACTTCACCGTGGAGTTCGGAGGATAAAGCTTCTCTCTTTTTCCTCTCTCCCTCTTTATAATGTGTTGGTAAATTGACATAAAATTGGATACTTATAACGAGGAGATTCAGATTTCACGTAATATCTGCAGGACGAGGAGAAACTTCAAGCTATGGAATTGAAATACTAAATAACCTCTTGTTTTTTCATAAATTATAAAGTAAAGAGGAAACACGAGAAGAAAACTTATGAACGCTGTAAAAGATATAGTGTACCGGGCAACACGACGTCGACCACAGCCCCGCCGACCTTCCTCTGTTACCTGAGACAAAGAACGCGACTCCCTCACGTATAGAGCTTCTGAAGGTTGGCTTCCGTGCGGCTCAAACGCTGGAGAAAGAGACAGCAAGCCCGCAAGCCCGCATGTCCAGCACCCGCCCTAAGTCTCCCTTTCTCCCTCCCTCCGTCCTCCCATCCACCCTTCTTTGCCAGTCCTGTCACCTCCATCTCTCAAGAGGTTAAAGAGCTACGAAGAACGAGGTATATTTTACACGAGGGTGGGGACCGAGGCTCATAGAGAGAGGATGGCAGAGAAATAAAGAGTGCAGGAACGACTGGACAAGAGGGTAATAGGAAGGGAAAGAGGTGCTGTTCAGGGGACAGGTGACGTGCAGGAAGTATTATATGTTGAGTGACAGAGGAAGACATAGATAAAGGAGAGAGGAAACGAGCGCTCCTGAAAATGAACACGGAAAAAGGGATTGTAGCAGGAAGAAGGGGAGACAGAAGGAGAGAACTAAGCAGAAGAAGAAGAACAAAAAAATACAGAATGTTAAGTTTGAGCAAAAATAAATTACGAAGAGGACCCGGTAGGAAAACACGCGCTGCGAAACACAAAAAAACATTATCAGATACAACATTTGAAGTAAAAGGAGTGTGGGTTTGGGGGGCTCTTACAGGGAGAAGGGGGGAAAGGGAGGAAAGAAAGGAGGGTTAAGAGCACAAACTTAGAAATCTGGAGGAACACATAAAGAAGAGCGAGTTGAAAGTCTGTCTATAGGGATGCTGTGAGATGGGAGATAAGAGGAAGAGTGATGGGTTCAGAGTACAGGGCAGGTGGAGGGCTAGAAGTTGTGTAAGAGGAGGAAGAGGAGGAGGAGGAGACGGTGTGAGGGAAGAGGTTGTGTGCCCCAGGTGAGGAAGAAGATGGGGAGTAGCTGAAAGAGAGAAAATAAAGTCAGAGGGAATATGTAACAAGAGAAGATGAGACAAATAAAGAAGAGGGAGTTAGAGAAATGTTGGAGAGACTTTGGAGGAATGAATAAATATAATGTTCGAAGTACGAGAAGAGAAATGTGAAGGTGAACATAATAAGGAAGAGGAGGAAAATCAGAGACGCGTAGCTTTAGAATATCTGGAATAAAGAAAAACGCGAAAAGATGAAGGAAACGTGAAAACTAATGAGGCAAAGAAGAGGAAGAAGTATAAGAAGAAGCAAGTGAGAGATGTAGCTCAAAATTTTAGTAATACTCGAAATGTGGAAACTGAAACCGGAATAAGGGGAGAAAAGAGAGAGGAGAGAAAGAAGAAATAACTGAGAAATATGAGAAGGAAATATAATATGACGGGAGAGAAGAAAGAGAGCGAGGAGAAAGAAAATAACTTAAAGGAGGACTCGGAAGGCAAAGAAGCAGAAGAAAATATAACTGAACGGAGTGAATAAGGAAAAAGACGAAAGCAAGGAATATGAAGAGGAAGGCAAAGGCACACGAGGAAGAAAGGAAATATGAATGAAGAGAAATAAAGGAGGAGGAGGAGGGCGAACAGAACGAAAATGAGGCGAAAAGAGGAAGAAGAAGAAAGAAGAAATATTTGAAGAGAAGTGAAGGAGAATGACGAGGAGGACGAACAGAAAGAAAAAGAGAAGAAAGGCAAAGGCAAAGGAGGAAGAAAGGAGAAAAGTGAAAAAGGAGAAAGAGGAGGAAGAGAAGAACGAAAACGAGGAGGAAGGCAAAGGCATAAGAGAAAGAAAGAAGAAATAACTAACCAGAAGTGAAGGTGGACGAACAGGACGAAGAGAACGAAAAGGAGGAGGAGGAGGAGGAAGGCGAAGATGATGATGAGGTAGAGGTTAAGAAAAGATAACATCGGCGCCTCTCTCCCTCACGCGGCCGCAGCAGGAACACACACTGGCCTGCCGCTGCCCCCTGTTGACGGCCGGACCGTATCTGATGCCGCCGCGACCAGCCAGGCGGAGGAGGTAGGGGGGGAGGTAGGTCACTCGGGGCCCACGTGGAAAAATACACACGCACATACACACGCTCGCCGCCAAGGGAAAATTGTACATGTGGAGATGGTTGTTATTGTTATTATTATTATTTTCATCCTTATCCGGGTGTTAGTTGTATGTTGTTCGCATATTATTTTTGTTTTGAGGCAAACAAGAATGTCCAAGGGGAAAACAATATTAAATTCTCTGAACACATCACTCCATAAAAATAAAAGGGAAGAAGAGGAAGAAACTAAGACATCCATCCAATTTAATTCCAAATATGCCTTGATGTTCCCCTTCTGAAGGAGGAAATGCAAAAGATAAAGAAATGTCTGAAAGTTTACAAGTGAATGGGATGAAAGAGTAAATGGACGCGTGGGAAGGAAGGAAGAAGGAAAGAGTTTTTTGTATATCTATTATTACTAAAGAGAAGGGTTAAGAGTTGAAACATTTAAAAGACTGTTGATAACTATTACAAGGCTCAGTGTAGTGTTGAAACCTCTCTACTCCGGCAAACCCCAAGTTTCACCCTCATAAATACGTCGCCGTCTAACCCTACACACAACATACTCATTTCCCCCTCCGTATCTTTCACTTTCTTCCCCAGACTCACGCGGGATGCCTTATAAGTGTTAAAGGTCTGGGTTCCCTCGTCTTCACCCTATAGATACCAACAACGGGGGTGACTCTGCCGTCCCTAATTTTCTGCCGACAGCCTCTACTTCTTCGCGCCTCCCCCAACATAAATATTCGTCATCTGATCTGATCTCGCCTTCCCACGCGCCCTGGCCAGCCTCGCATCGCTCATCGCTCCCTGTCGCCCCCTCACGCCTCGTCCTTCACCCAATCACCCGCCCACCATCCTCAACGCACCCTCATTTACCTCGTCACCCACACCCTCACACCCTCCACCCTCACAGCTCCTCCATCCTCCTTTCCTCACCTTCCTTTTGTATCCCCTCTCCCCATCACTTGACCTCTTCTCCATCTCATCCACCCTCATCTCCTCTCCCTCCACCTCTTCTTCCACTTCTATTTTATTCCCCTTCTCTCTCTTTCTCCTCTCTCTCCATCTTCCTCACCACTCCACTTCCTTCCACCTTATCCTTAACATTCTTTCCTTCACTCCCTCCTCCTCCACCTCCTCACCTCTTCACCTTCCACCCTCATCTCCTCTCCCTCCACTCTACTTTCACCCCTCTTTGCCTTTATCCCCTCTTCCTCTCCTCTTTCTCCATCCTCCTCGCCACTCCACTTACCTCCACCCTTATCCTGAACCACCTGCCCTTCACCCCCTTCACCTCCACCTTCCCTTCGAGATCCTCCCTTATCACCTCTGCTTTTCCTCCACTCTCCCACCATCCTCTTCATCCCCCACCACCTCGCCCTCCACCCTAATCCGTTTCCCTTCTTCCACCCTCTTCCTCCTCCACCCTCCCCTCTTCCCCTCCTCATCGCTCCACACTGCTTCCAGACCCGCGTTGCTTCCACAAAAAGATAAAATACTTCTGACACTTCTGACTTAGCATAAATTCTCGCCCGCTTCCCAACAAGGTAGTGCGCGGGAATGGTCTGCGTGGTTTGAGGGCTGGACTGGATTGTAAGAAGCAAGGTGTATATGTTTTTTTTTCCTTCTTGTCTTTGGTTATCTATTATTTTCCGGGTCTCTTCACGTGCTCTTGTTTCACCCTTTGGCTAAGTTCTGTCTAGTGGTGGTTGTCTGTTTCATTCTTTTTTTTTCCGTTTCTAGCGTTTTTTTTTTCTTTCTATTTAACACTTTTTGTAGTTTCTTGATAGCGTGTGTTTTTTTTCCTGTTTCACTTTTTGCTTAGTTTCTCTAGCGGTTTTATTCTGTTTCACTTTTCTTACTTTTTATTGTTTTTTTTTCTGCTTCCCCCTTTTCCTAGTATCTTTTTAGCGGTATTTTCTGTCTCACTCTTTTCTTAGCTTCTTTCTAATGCATTTTTCCGTTTTTATCTTTTTTTAAACACTTCTCTAGCGGTGTTTGTCTGTCTGTCTGTCTGTCTTTGAAGTCAGACGTCGCTTCCGGATTTCTTGTTCATCGTTCGCAAGGTCGTTCATACCAGACCGAAGCGCAATGGGTTTAATGCATAAGGAATGATTTAAAAAGTCCATACTGCATGTTTTTATGTTCTATCATATCTCAATCGCCTGCAATGAACAGCCAAAAAATATTCAAACGGGTGGATAGATTAATTTTGACGGATTTCATGTAGGCTACCCTTTTTTTTGTATCTGTTTGATATTCTGTGTTGCTTGATGGTGCTTTTTTTTTGGTCATATCCTAATCTCCTTCACTGTAGCCCCCCCCCCAAAAAAAAAAAAAAAAATCATACTCAGATGGGTGAATAGATTAACTGTGACTGATTTCATGCAGCCTATCTCTTTTTGTGTCTATTCATAATTTCTATGTTTGCTACTCTTACTTTATTTTATTTTCCGGGTGGTAAGTAACGTGTGTGTGTGTGTGTGTGTGTGTGTGTGTGTGTGTGTGTGTGTGTGTGTGTGTGTGTGTGTGTGTGTGTGTGTGTGTGTGTGTGTGTGTGTGTGTGTGTGTGTGTGTGTGTGTGTGTGTGTATGTATATTTTTAACAAACTTGCAGAATTTAATGGACTCACTCGCCACCCCGAACTTTCCGCTGTAAAATACGTGGATTATTTCCCCACCAACAGAAGAGACAAAAATGGGCCAAAATGCATTAGACCAAACGGCAAAATCGCATTACGCTTTTCCTTGTTTTCTTTCTTTCTCTCCAACCGAAGCGCATATAACTAAGACTCACTTTCCGAGAGTTAAAAATGTCTTCGAATACCTTTTACTCTCTCCTTCCAGTCACAAGTTTTAATATTCGCGTCTGTTTGTGTGGCTTGTTTTTCGACGTCGTGATGTTTTCCTTGAATATACGAACGATTTTTTTTTATACTTATTTTTTCACATCTTTGCTTTTCCGCACTCCATTATCACGACCGTCGAAATAGCTACTCCCACGCCTGTATCTACCAGCAACATACCCCCTCCACTATACTCCCATCGCCACCACCATCACAACACCACCATGAGCGCTATCCATATACTGTCACCGCCATCACCACCTCATCAACACCGTTCACCACCACCCTCCACAACTCCCTCATCAACAGTCTCCCAAGAAAGGTCAGAGGTTAATACTTCGACCTTGCTTATGTCACCACCACCACCACCACCACCACCGTCAACTTAAGCATCACAACCCCACACTCCGGGTCGCCACATCCATCCTCACCACATCCATCTCCACACCCACCCACTAAACAACCACATCTCAGCCGGCCACACCCTCGCCTCGTCTTCCCTGCATCTTACTGTGGCTCACTCTAACAAAGGACTCTAATGTAGGACTCCGATGTAGGACTCCCATCTCCTTGAGGACTGGGTAAACACGAAGACCCACTCACCCATCCTACCATCCCAACCACTCTCCTCCTCCTCCTCCTCTTCCTCCTCCCTCTGTCCCGTCCTCACTACACGCCATCCCTTTCTTATCTCCTTGTCCCTCTCCTCTTAATGCCATCCAGACCATAATTTTCTCCGCTGTTTTCTTCCTCCCTTCCCATTTTCTCATGCCATTCCTACCCTCAGGTGTCCTCCCTCTTCGCCCATTACATGTTAGCTCTCTCCCATTTACTTGTCTCTTTCTTTCTCTCCTTCCTGCCTTCCACCTTCAGCTTTTCTTCCTATTCAGTGCTTTATTTTTTCTTCTTTTCCTTTGTACCTCTCATTTTTTTATGTTGTTTCTCTCCCTAGTTTTCCTTCTTCCCGCATTCTGTATTTGTTCTTCCCAGTTCCTTTGCCTTTTTTTCACATAGTCTTTCTTGCCTCTTTTATCTTCCTCTTCGTATCTATCCCATCTTGTTTTCTCGGCCCTGTCTTCTTCATCTCTTGCCTCTTTTATTAGTTTATCTTCGCCACAACATTTTTTTTTATTCTTTCAACCATTCTGCCTAAAACCCTATTCCTTTCATATTTTCTACTCCTTCCGCCTCACGTACCACTCTTTACCTCTTCCCATACCCTTCCCCTTCACGCACTATCCCTTCCCCTTCACGAACCACCCCTTCCCCTTCACGCACCATCCCTTCCCCTTCACGAACCATCCCTTCCCCTTCACGAACCACCCCTTCCCCTTCACGAACCACCCCTTCCCCTTCACGAACCATCCCTTCCCCTTCACGAACCACCTTCCTTTCACGAACCACCTTCCTTTCACGAACCACCTTCCTTTCACGAACCACCTTCCTTTCACGAACCACCCTTCCTTTCACGAACCACCTTCCTTTCACGAACCACCCCTTCCCTTCACGAACCACCTTCCTTTCACAGAACCACCTTCCCCTTCACGAACCACCCCTTCCCATTCACGAACCACCCCTTCCCCTTCACGAACCACCCCTTCCCTTTCACGAACCACCCCTTCCCTTTCACGAACCACCCCTTCCCTTTCACGAACCACCCCTTCCCTTTCACGAACCACCCCTTCCCCTTCACGAACCACCCCTTCCCGTTCACGAACCACCCCTTCCTTTCACGAACCAACCCTTCCCCTTCACGAACCACCCCTTCCCTTTCACGAACCACCCCTTCCCCTTCACGAACCACCCCTTCCCTTTCACGAACCACCCCTTCCCTTTCACGAACCACCCCTTCCCCTTCACGAACCACCCCTTCCCTTTCACGAACCACCTTCCCTTTCACGAACCACCCCTTCCCTTCCTTTCACGAACCACCCCTTCCTTTCACGAACCACCTTCCCTTCACCCCTTCCATCACGAACCACCCCTTCCCCTTCACGAACCACCCCTTCCCCTTCACGAACCACCCCTTCCCCTTCACGAACCACCCCTTCCTGTTCACGAACCACCCCTTCCCCTTCACGAACCACCCCTTCCCCTTCACGAACCACCCCATCCCATTCACGAACCACCCCATCCCCTTCCCCTTCACGAACCACCCCTTCCCCTTCACGAACCATCCATTCCCCTTCACGAACCACCCCTTCCCCTTCACGAACCACCCCTTCCCTTTCACGAACCACCTTCCTTTCACGAACCACCTTCCTTCACGAACCACCTTCCCTTTCACGAACCACCCCTTCCTTTCACGAACCACCTTCCCCTTCACGAACAACCCCTTCCCCTTCACGAACCAGCCCTTCCCCTTCACGAACCACCCCTTCCCCTTCACGAACCACCCCTTCCCCTTCACGAACCACCCCTTCCCCTTCACGAACCACCCCTTCCCCTTCACGAGCCAATTCTTCCCTTCACGAACCACCCTTCCTTCACGAACCACCCTTCCCTTCACGAACCACCCTTCCCTTCACGAACCACCCTTCCCTTCACGAACCACCTTCCCTTCACGAACCACCTTCCCCTTCACGAACCACCCTTCCCTTCACGAACCAATTCCCTTCACGAACCACCCTTCCCTTCACGAACCACCCTTCCTTCACGAACCACCTTCCTTTCACGAACCACCCCTTCCCCTTCACGAACCACCTTCCCTTCACGAACCACCTTCCCTTCACGAACCACCTTCCCTTTCACGAACCACCCTTCCTTTCACGAACCATCCCTTCCTTCACGAACCACCCTTCCCCTTCACGAACCAATTCCCTTCACGAACCACCCCTTCCTTCACGAACCACCCCTTCCCTTTCACGAACCACCCTTTCCCCATCACGAACCACCCTTCCCTTCACGAACCACCTTCCTTTCACGAACCACCTTCCCTTTCACGAACCACCTCTTCCCATTCACGAACCACCCCTTCCCTTTCACGAACCACCCCTTCCCTTTCACGAACCACCCCTTCCCCTTCACGAACCACCCCTTCCCCTTCACGAACCACCCCTTCCCCTTCACGAACCACCCCTTCCCGTTCACGAGCCACTTCCCTTTCACGAACCACCTTTCCCCACTTATCTATCCTTCCCTTTCCCACTACTCCCCATGCATTTCTATACCCTTCCCCTTTACCACCTTTACCTTTACCCCCCCTCACCTCTCTACCCTTCCTATTTACACCTCACCCCTTCCTCACCTCTCACCATACCCTTCCCCTTCCTAGCTAGCCTCTTCACCCTTCACCACCAAGCCAATCATAACCATAAATCCTCCAGTAGGTGTTCCTCGCTTCCTTTCATCCACCCAAGGCTTCCACACCCCACATTTTAACATCCTAATGCCCCTCAGCCATCCCCTTCCCCCGCCACACACACAAACGCACACCTTCCCTCCCCTGCCCCCTCTTGGTACACGCTCTCCAGGATCATTACAACTTCCCTGCACCCTATAAACCTTTCTCCTCCTCTCTCGCCCCTGCCCCGCGCCTCCCCTGCCTGCCCCTTCATTATTACCATACGAGGAGTCGGCGGGTTGCTGCACAAGACTCTTATCCTTTGTGCTACGTGTGGTGCTGAAGGCGTGGGTGGGTTGTAAAAGCGGCAACAGGTAGATGAGGGGGTTGAGGGGACGGGGGAGGAGGGGAAGCGGGGGAGAGGGAGAATATGAGAGAGAGTATGAGAGAGAGAGAGAGAGAGAGAGAGAGAGAGAGAGAATAATAAAATAGGCGTAAGTTTAATGGTTTCTCCAACGTTTCATATGGTTCCCTAACTATGTGCGTTCTCTCTCTCTCTCTCGCTCTCTCTCTCTCTCTAATCCTTTTTTCTCCTTCTTTCTTCCTTTTTCTCTCTCTCACCCACCTTCCTTTCTTCAGTCCCTCCCTCACCTCTCCTCTCTTCCCCGCCTCCCACTCTCCCCACCTCTCACCTTCCCTCTTTCCCTCCCTCCGCCTCTCACCACGCCCGCCGCCCTTATACGCCCACCTCCCGCCGTCCTCTTCCCTGTTTTGGGGTCGTGGCCGAGGAGGTGCCCGCAGCCCCGTCAACACCCACTCTTTATTGAATTTATCGCCACGCTGGTCCCGTTCTGCTCATCCTCTTCCCTTTCTAGTCCCTTAACATACCCCTTCCTTGGTACCATCTTCCCCATATCTTCCTGTTTCCTCCTCTTAACATGCTTTTTCATCTCTCTTCTCCAAATCTCTTCTCCTCCAAACTACTTAAAACGTCCTTGGTAGATTCTTTTCCATATCTTTTAGTTCTCTTCTCTTGACATCATCCCACTTCTTTCTTTCCTTTAAACATTTTTGCGTCCTAATTTCATCTTTCAATAGTACCCTTGTGTGCTTAGCTTACTATTATTGCTTTTTCTATTATCTACCATTACTATATTTATGATTTACTACTACGATATACAATTGCTACTACTACTACTACTACTACTACTACTACTACTACTACTACTACTTTCCTTAAACCATTTACGTATATTTTTATTTGGGCAAAGCAAGAACTTCTGTCCGTCACTCTGTTTATCTATCTGTCTATCTCTGCTCCCTTCCCTCTCCCCCCTCACCCCGTCTCTCTCTCTCTCTCTCTCTCTCTCTCTCTCTCTCTCTCTCTCTCTCTCTCTCTCTCTCTCTCTCTCTCTCTCTCTCTCTCTCTCTCTCTCTCTCTCTCTCTCTCTCTCTCTCTCTCTCTCTCTCTCTCTCTCTCTCTCTCTCTCTCTCTCTCTCTCTCTCTCTCTCTCTCTCTCTCTCTCTCTCTCTCATTTTCTTATTTTCTGCCTGCTTTCCTTCCTGTTGCTCACTGTATTTTCGTATATGTTTGCCAGGCCGGTGCACAAGGGAAGAATAGTAGAAGAGGAGGAGGAGGAGGAGGAAGAGGAAGAGGAAGAGGAGGAGGAGAAGGAGGAGGAGGAGGGGTGGAAGAATGGGAAAGGGGGTTAGGGTGGGGGTGGGGGGCTGGCAGAGTTGCTTTCCTGGAGTAAGTTGAATACGTTCTTTCAGCGGCAGGAAAATGTTGGAGCCATGAACTGCTGCTGGTGTTGGTGCTGGTGATGGGGGGAGGGGGAGGGGGGGGAGGGTAGTGATGAGGGAGGAGAGGGAGGGGGGGGGCGCTTTTCCGGGTCCGTGCTGGGTTATGACGCTAATGACGAGAATCGGGTTACCACTCACGAAAAAGTAATCCCCCCTCCCCCCCCCCACTCTCCCCAAGCTCCCTCTTCCACCCCCTCCTCTCCCTCCCCCCTCGAGGGTATTACTGTCCAGGTGTTGAGGTGAGGGAAGGGGAGGAAGGGGATGGGGAAGGACACTAGGGAAAGGAGAGGAGGGGGAAGGGATGCAGGGGGACAGGAATGACGATATAAGAAAGAAGAAAGAGTGAGAGCGGGAACGGTGGAAGGAGTGTAAAGAAACGCTTGAAAGGGTTGAAGGGACTGTAGGTGAAGGTTAAAGGATTGAGGGAAAATAGGAAAGGGAAAGAGGTATGGAAGGAGAGGAAAGGGATGGAGGAAGAGAGGGGAAAGAGGAATGGATGGGAGGAAGGGGAGAAAAGGATGGAGGAATGAAGGGGAAGGGACAGAGTAATCGTGAGAGGGAGGGGAAGAAAGAATTGAGAGAGGACGGAGAAGAAAGGGCAGAGAGAGGGAGAGGAAAAGGGGGTCGAAAGAGGAATGTGAAGGAAAGGAGAATGAGAAAAGGGAAAAGGGATGGAGAGAGGAAGGAGAAGAGGAGTCGTGAGAGAGAAGGAAGAATCGAGGGGAAGGAGAAGAAAGTAACGAGAGAGGGAGAGGAAAGAAGGGGTCGAAGGAGGAAAGTGAAGGAAAGAATAAGGAGTAAAGGGAAAAGGGATGGAGAGAGGAAGGAGAAGAGGAGTCGTGAGAGAGAAGGAAGAATCGAGGGGAAGGAGAAGAAAGGAACGAGAGAGGAAAGGGAAGAAGAGGTCGAAGGAGGAAAGTGAAGGAAAGAATAAGGAGTAAAGGGAAAAGGGATGGAGAGAGGAAGGAGAAGAGGAGTCGTGAGAGAGAAGGAAGAATCGAGGGGAAGGAGAAGAAAGGAACGAGAGAGGAAAGGGAAGAAGAGGTCGAAGGAGGAAAGTGAAGGAAAGAATAAGGAGTAAAGGGAAAAGGGATGGAGAGAGGAAGGAGGAGAGGAATCGTGAGAGGGAAGAAAGAATAGAGAGGAAGGAGAAGAAAGGAACGAGAGAGGGAGAGGAAAGAAAGTTTCGAAAGAGGAAGGTAAAGGAAAGGATAAGGAGAAAAGGGAAAAAGGATGGAGAGAAGAAGGAGAAAAGGAATCATGAGAGGGAAGAAAGAATCGAAAGAGGACGGAGATGAAAGGATTGAGAGAGGGAGGGGAAAGGTGGGTCAACTGAGGGAGGAGAGGGAGGGAGGCTTATGCAGGTGAAGGAAAGAATAAGGAGGAGGAGGAAAAGGCTTGGATAATTAAGAGAGTGAAGATAAAAGGCCCGGCGAGAGGATTCTGACATGCGAGAGGAATGCAATTATTTCGTGCCTCTGAAGTCAGTTTATTTTCGTTCCTCCTTGCCTGACCTCGTTTTCTTTTATCTTTTTTTCCCTCATTATTTTTTTTCGCCTTCACTCATAATTTCTCTCATAATTGTTTGTCTTCCTTCCTGCCTTAATCATATTCTCGCCCCGGTTAATATTTTCCGGCCTTTGAACTTTACTATTTCTTTTCTCTTAAATATTACGAAACATTATATTCAATTCCAGCTTCGCCATCACTGTGCATGCCCTCGTCTTCACCACCATCACTACCACCAACCATCACCATCACCACCACCATCAACAACCATCACCATCACCACTGCCAATACAATCACCACCATCACCATAACCAACACCGCCGCCACTTTTCCCCCTCCTCCATCACCCAATCAATATTACTTACCTGCTTTGCCCTTACCTGCCCACGTGTCTTGTCCGATTCACATGCTAATCCATCATGACCGCCGCCCGACGCCCACCCTTACCTGTGCCCTCGCCGCCAGGTGCTAACGGGGGCTTTCATATTCTAATTAGACTCTTGATGAAGTTTTCTGTTTGTTTTTTTATCTTTTTTTATCCGTCGGTGTTTGTTTGTGTGTGAGGAGGCGAGAGGACGAAGGTATGGCTATGGGGGGATTGTGTTTGTGAGGGGGGGGATGGAGGGATGTGTGTGCGTGTGTGTGGGGAGGGGGGTGGATTTGTGTGTGTGTGTGTGTGTGTGTGTGTGTGTACGTACTGTTTTTGCCTGCCTGTCTGTCTGTCTTCCTGTCGGAGCGTGTCATTCTCTTAATGCAGCGTGTCACTGGAGTTTTAACTTGTATTTCCTGCAGTTACAACAAGATGACTTTGCAAGAGAACGCAGCGGGTTAGTCGGCTACTTCCTTTTCCTCTCACACATCACACGGATCACAATTTCCCGCATTTTCCCTTTTCCGTTCATCTCGCTCTTTCTCCTTCCTGCCTTCTTTCTTTCTTCCTTCCTTCCTTTATACATTCATTCATTCATTTATTCTTACCTTCAATCATTCCTTCCTTCCAACCTTCCTTTCTTTCTTCCTTCCTTCCTTCCTTCTTTCTTTCTTTCCCTCTCATTCCTTTTCTTCTTTCTTCCTTCATTAATTCTTTTTACCTCTTCTCACGCTTTTGCTTCCTCTATGTTTCCCTTCCCTGCCCTTCCTATCCATCTCCCTCCTGTAAATTTCTTCTCTCTCTCTACCCTTGTTTTCCCATTTCCTTCTTTCCCTCCATAATCCTTCTTACTTTCATCACTCACCCTCTCGCCCTACCTTAGCTCTCTTCCTCCTTCCTTCTTTCCTCATTCTCTTGCGCTCCCCTCACTCTCTTCCTTCCCTCCTTCATCCCTCACCCTTTTCCCCTCTGCTCACTCCCTCTCCCACTCCCTTCCAGCCGTGTTACCCTTCTTTCAGCACAATGAGATGAGAGGCGCCGCACACGCAACGCATCACCAGTCGCTCTAATGCTCTCCGAACTTATTCAGAGCCAAATATGGAATCAATACACGGCTTGGAGGGTTGGTACACACGGGAGGATGGGCCTGACCTTACTTGCCTTGAATAATAAGTGATCGGTTCGCTTTGGCTGCTCTGTTGGGGTCGAAATGTACGTGTCCTTATAGCGTGTGTGTGTTGGCGGATCAATAATACAAACCGTCTCCTCCACACCTGAAACTCTCTCCGGACTGACAGGTAAACAAGCTTATTAATTTGGTATGTAGAGTTACTTCAGCCACGCGTCACCTTGGTAGACAGTTACACCTGGAAATCTCACACCTGCGTTAGTATACGGTCATTTCTACACTAATTTATCTGCACCTTACTCTACAGATATTTACACTACTACAGCTGCATCATTCATCCATATTGTCTGTCCTACCCAAACCTTTTCTACAGCTTATCTTCATCCATAAAGTCAGCCATATACACTCCTCTTCTACGTCGCATTCTCATTCATTTTTATACTCCTCATCCGTATCCCTATCCATACAATCCAGTATCCACCTATTTACTCCTTACTTTCATAATTCACATCCACACACTCACATATCCACGTATATATTTCTTAACCACATCGAATTTTACATCTCCTTTGCACCCGTACAACGACATCCACTCTACTCCATCCATACGTCACTCTTGATAATTTTTACACTTCACATCGACCAAGCCTCACCAGTATTACTCCATTCACACCTCAGCTGGAGACACTCATACATATCATATTTACATCCACATCTTTTTCCTCGCAGCAACAACCTCACCAACAACCAACCATCCATCTCGCCAAGGCCACTACACTTTGCTTCCCACACTCCCGAGCCATATGAAAGGGCTATTACACTGGGCAAATTTTCCGTGGATCTTCAGTCAAACCACAATTTCCGCTAGCGTGATTCTCATTTGTTTCTTGTTATTGCTGCTGATGATGATGGTGAGAAATACCGTCTCCTTTGGTGAAATCTACCGTAGCTTTGGATGATCATGGACACGTCAGAAAACCACGGAAATATGAGAACCACGCCAGCGGAAATCGTGGTTTGACTGAAGATTTACGGAAAATTTGCCCAGTGTAATAGCCCCTAAGTAGATCCTTCTCCCCCATATCCCTGTTCCTCTTTCCTTCCCTCCCTTAACTCCTCCATCTTCAGCCTCTCTTCTTCTTTGTTTAATATTTCTTTTTCGCTCATCTCTCCCTCCTGTGTCCAATTTTTCCTTTGTTTCCCTACCTTACTTCATATCCCCTAGTCTTTTTTTTATATGATCCGCCATGGGTATTACGAGTCTGGTCTTCCCTTTTTCTATATTTTCACTCATTTTAGTTTTGCTTGTTACTTGGTTATTTTGCTTCGTATAGTGTACTTTTCTTCAATATAAAAGTGACCTAGATGTTTTTCATAATATAGCTTTTTTTCCTTATATTTATTCTTTCTTCTTGATCTGTATTTCGCTATTTTCATTCTCTTCTTTTCGTCCTTGAAGTCGAAAGCATTGAAGGAGAGACGCGATTCAGTAAGTAAACCGCTCCCTCTCCTTTCCCTTTCCTCTCCCTTCCCTCTCCCCTCAACAAACACCTCGGATCGACTTCACTTCACCTCACCTCACCACGCCCACCACCACCACCACTACCACCACCGCCACCAACAGCACCACCACTACCACCACGTCCTTCCTCCTCCCTTTACCCTTCCGTCTTGCAACCTTTTCTTTCTCCCCTCGTTTCATCTCCCCTTTCCCTCTGTCCTCAACGTCAGTGTTTCTTTCTCTTCCTCCCTCACCCTTGTCCTTTCCCTTCCCCTTTGCTTTTACTCACAATTTCTTTGTGTCCAGTTCTTCCCCACATGAGTTTCTTCTACATTTTACTTCCCTCCGTTCATTCGCCTCTGCTCATTCTCTCTTAACGTTATCTGTCTAATTTTTCATTGTTGGTGTTTTTTTGGTGCTTTTAGATTCGATTACATGTTACCGCTGTCGTTGTGTATCGCTGGTTTAAATGATGTGTCCCTTGTATCTATTTCAATGTGTCCGCTTATCTGTTTTCATCTCTATACCTTAGTGTTATCGGGTCATTTGTTTCGTGTTTTTAGCTCCTTTTAGACTCGATTAAAAGTTACGGTTGTTGGTTTGTATCGCTGGTTTAATGAATGTGTCCCTGTATATATTTCCATGTGTCCCCGTAAGTGTTTCAATGTGTCCCTATATTTGCTTCCATGTGTCCCCGTAACGGTTTCCATGTGTCCCCGTACGTATGTTTCAATGTGTCCCTGTATCTGTTTCAATGTGTCCCTGTATCAGTTTCCATCTCTATCTCACTACTATCGGTTCGTGTGTTTAATTTTATGTCCCGCCAGCACTACCAACACTCTCTCTCTCCCCCAACACTCTCTTTCTGGGCCATTTCGTTCCCTTGATGCCCAGCAGATGGCGCCACTATCTTGTTTGTTTATTTCCCTCATTCATGGGAGTGTCTCCTTTTCATCAGCCGTGTTTATTTCTCCATTATTGCCATCGTCGCCATTATCGTAAATTCGGATCGTAAATTTGACTCAGAAAATACGGCTGGATTAAATTCTCGCTGCTAGTTTAATAATAAAAATAGAAAGATGATAATAACATAAATTTAGACTGCAGAGTAATTTCCAGATATTAATAGTGAGCAAGCTCTTATTCAGTAATCCATAAGTTAGTTATTTATTCTCTCTCTCTCTCTCTCTCTCTCTCTCTCTCTCTCTCTCTCTCTCTCTCTCTCTCTCTCTCTCTCTCTCTCTCTCTCTCTCTCTCTCTCTCTCTCTCTCTCTCTCTCTCTCTCTCTCTCTCTCTCTCTCTCTCTCTCTCTCTCTCTCTCTCTCTCTTTTTGACACTCCATCCCACCCACTCACATCCACACATCCACTCCTCCATACCCACTCATCCCCCTTAACACACACACACACACACACACGGGAAGCACAGTAAAAGCACACACACAAAAAATAAGAGGAGGGAACAAGGTGAGTGAGTGAGACAATGGAAGTCGTGAAAGAAAACGAGGCCATCCAACGTGCTATCGAGTGCCGGCAAGAAAAAAGTGAAATGCAACACACACACAAAGATCGACAGAGAAGAGGAAAACACCTTAAAAAACACACATATGAAAGGAAAGAGGAAAAGAAGCCGGAGGAAAAGAACCATATAAGACAAAGCAGAGAGGAAAAAATGTAGAGTTTTAGTCAATTAAAAGTTGTCACAATACCGCAGCGCCGCACCAGCAGGAGGGAAGGCCGCTAACAAGACTCGGCGGGAACCATTGTTGCCGCTGACGACCTTTGGGAGAGACGCCAAACGACGGGGCGGCCGGCAGGGGGAGAGGGAAGGCGGGGCAGTGTGGAGACTGATGGAGACGGGGCGAGGTTACGGAGTGAGAGAAGGCGAGGTTACAGGGGAGACAGACGACGAACAGAGGGAGAAACGCAAATGTCATAATGCCATTCGTCGTCATCATCATCGGTTTTGAGTAGAGCATAAGTCAGGGGACAGGAAATGTTGGATTATTGTAGAGACGAGCGAGCGAAGGTGAGGCTACTGAGGAGGACGGAGGAGACGGCTGAAGGGACGGAAAGGCGACGGAGACAGAAGTAAATGCAACGCTAAACCATCATCATCATCATCATCATCATCATCATCATCATCACCATAATCATAATCATCACCATCATCACCACCATAATCATAATCATCACCATCATCATCATCATCATAATCATCATCATCATTATAAGTTGGGAGCATTTGTTCAGGATCGCGTTGCCTCGTCCATTTGCTGACTCCATCCCCGAGTAAACCTCCACCCACGCCTCTTTTCCGCTCCACACAACTCTGTACATTGATCTACTTCACCATTGGCTTTGGGCATCCCATTGGCCTCTATTCCTCATGGCTGCAGATACAAACTTGATGAGCAGAATCACTAACAAAAAGCATGGTGGACCTCAAAAACACGAGAAAAATAGGAAAATAAAAGGAAAATATACATGAAAAGTAGAATATATATAAACACGGAGTAGACACATGGGACGAGTTTATGAAATGGATACAGTGAAAGAGCGCGCGTGTTTGTCCCTGGGAAAGGCTTCGAAAGTGCAATTCTTAAGCGAGGTAATTAGAGACGGGTCATTGAGACGGCCCCGGGCAGCAGGACAGTGGCACTTGAGGCGGTATTTTGGTGGCCGTCCGTCCCTCAGCCTCGAGTGTCGGGTCGTGTAATCTTAAAAGCCACGTCCGGTGCGTCGGAATTATCGCGGCGGGTGAGACGAAGCCGACCCTCTCAACTTTTTGTATATTATAGTTGCCAAGAGGTTGTTGTCGAGGCTGCTCTTCTACCTTTTCCTCCCTCGCTCTCCTTCACTCATATTTATATACTCCTTTTTTGTGCTTCCTTGTTTTTTATTTCCCTTTCTTAGTTTTCCTCCTTTTCCACCCTAAATTTTGATATATTATAGTTGCCAAGATGTTGTGTCAAGACTGCTATTCTTCCCTCTCCGCTCTCGCTCTTCTTCACTCATATTTGTACACTTTTTTGTGTTTCCTTGTTCTTATCTCCTTTTCCTAGTTTTCTTCTCCATTCCCGTTCTGTTTTTCTCCTCTTTCATTCCCTTTTCCGTATCGCTTTTCTGCCTTCCCTCCCGTTTTCCTTTTCTCCCCTTTCCCGTTTCGCGTTTCTCCCCTTTTCCTTTTCTCCCCTTTTCCGTTACTCTTTTCTCCCTTTCCTCTACTTTCCACTTTTCGGTTTCCCTCCCATTTCCACAATCTCCTTTTATCTTCCTTCTAATTTGCGACATTCTGCTTTTCCTCTCCATCCCTTCTCTTCTCTGTTCAATGTATTCTCCTCTCCTCTTCTGTCGTATCCAATTCTCTTCTACCCTTTATGATTCTGCGTTCACATGGTCGACAGGTGCTTAACTACAGGCACTTTCCCTTCTCTCTGCCTTCCCATAGAGACTGGCGCTTCATAAGGTCTTCCCATAGAGGCGGGTTATATAAGGTCTTCAGATAGGGCTTAGGGATATTAAAAAGCACTTCCATCCCTACAGCAGGTTCATTTATACACCCGTGCCACCACCCTCTCTCTCTCTCTCTCGCTCTTGCTCTCTCTCTCTCTCTCTCTCTCTCGTAGTCATAACATCAATATACTCTTTCAATAACATTAGCGCATCCCTCCGTAGCGTTACCCCTCCTACCCACGCACTCGAACCCACGCACACTCAGTCCCACTCACCCTCTCCCCATGCACTCCCTCCCCACGCATTTGCTCCCACGCACTCTCCCCCCCCCCACGCACTCCCTCCCCACGCACCTGCTCCCACGCACTCTCTCCCAACGCACTCTCTCCCTACACCCACCCACGCACTCCCTATATACTCACACCTACGTACTCCCATCCCACACACGCACTTCACACACTCCCGCAAACTCCAAACGCAGTCACTCCCCCGCACTCTTCTATACAACACCCTCACCCAAGCTCTCACACTCCATACACACACACTCTACCCACTCGCTCACACTCACAACTTACCCCCTTACATCTCACTCACTTCCCCCCACACACCAACACACCCTTGCACTCCCTCACACACTCTCCCCACGTCTCCTTGCCAGCCAGCGACAGCCCCCTCCTGCAAGGCCTCTGCCCACAATCACACCCTCGCATTGACGTCCTCGCCTCCCTCTTAGGTAACTGTTATCGGCCCGTCACCGACAGCCCTTGCCCAATACTCCCTCCTTCAGTCCCTCCTCCACTCCCTTCTCCTAGTAAACTCTTCCTCCTCCCTTCCCCTCGGTCCTGTTCCACCCTCACTACCCACACCAGTGTACTCCTACCGCCTCCGTTCTCGCTTCCCCTCATACCTCCTTCACTGCCTTCCCCTCACATCAGTATTTACTTTCTCCTTTACCTTCACCACTACTCTCCCATTATTCCTCCACCTCTCCACCTCCTCCCCATCCACTTTCTTTGCGTCTCTCTGTACCGCCTCCATACCCTCCCTCATTCGTAGCCCTTCCATTTCTGTCCACGCTTCCACTCATTCCTTCTTAACCGTCCTCCCTCCCCACCTCCTCCATCTTCACTTCCCTCCTCTTCTACCTCCCCCCCCCCCCCCTCCGCACCCTTCCCATCACCACCACTACCACATTACGCATCGCTCGTTTACCATCGTGCCAGCAACAGTTCCTCGCCGCCGCCTCCCTGCGCCCCTTAGCGACCCAGTCTTTCCGTTTATTCAATTCACTATTAAGTCTGCATCTGGCTCGCCGCCCCTACACGCCCCTTCGTCTTCGAGTAATGGGCGCCGCGTGACCACCGGGGACGCCTGCAGCTGTGCCCAGGAAATAGGATGCAAGAGCACTTTCCAAATGAGTCCAGGGAGGCCGGCGCCCGTCCTCGGAGGAGTATTTATGTGCTGCAGGCCAGGCGCGGCGCTATAACCTCCCTCTCGTCCCTGCGTGCGTGGGTGAGCGTTTTTAATCTCAAAGTTCTCGGATTACAGAGCTTAACTCCGACTGCTTTTAGCTGAATATTTTAATTTATTCATAGGATCTTTGGTGGGTACAGGTGGCTCGAATTTTTAGGGCGAAGTCTCACTCATGGCTGCCGCTGCTTTGCTCTGGTCCGCTGCCGCCCTGCACTGGCCCGGCGTGGTCTGGTCTGGGCAGGGGACGAACTGAAGAGGACAACTTGAAAGAGGAAGTACAGGCCATTTACTCTTCGCAGCTAAAACGAAGGGCCTGACAGCACCCCTAAGCGAGTATAAACAGCGCTGAAGGAAAGGCAAAGCTGGCCGCCTGGCTGGTTGCCTGGCTGGTTCATCCTCCTCCTGGACCTCGGCCGCTGGTGAACTCGAGTATCACTGCCGCGACGCGAAACATTTAGCGTGATGCATCGCCTTTACTTGCCTCCGCGTCGTCTGGGATGTATTTAATGGGAGTTTCTTTAGCCTTAATAGGGAATCTGATACGCTTCCCTTTAATGCGTGGGTCTATATTTGTAACGTGGCTCTCCTGTGATGTAGTTCGATTATATACTCCAATACGTTTTCAATCGTTTTTTTATGGTTTGTTTTTGAAGTCCGCAAAGGCGATGTGTTTGTCAATGTGGACGGGTAATAATGTCAAGCGGCAGCGTGCGTCACACATGGAAATACATCACTGAACTACGTAATGGAGTTTGATGTTATTGTATTGCCTTTTAATATATTTTTACTTCACCTCGTCCTCTTCCCCATCATGATCTTCCTTCTCCTACTCCATCCATCACATTCTCTTCATCATCGTATTCCTCGACCTCCTTTCGTCCTTCTCCTCCTCCTCCTCCGCACCTTACTCCTCGTCCTTTTATCGTCCCCTACCTAGTCTTTGATCTCCTCCTCCTCCATCTACTCTTCCTCCTCTTCCACCGCCCCCTCTTCGGCCACTCATGCGTCATCGGCTATTTCTGGCAGTGTGGTGATGAGGTGGGTGGGTGTGTTTTATGACGACGCTCTCCGTGAATTTGCATCTCCTGAATTCTGAACCTTTTTTTCGCTATAGTAGTAGTAGTAGTAGTAGTAGTAGTAGTAGTAGTAGTAGTAGTTGTAGTAGTAGTAGTAGTAATAGTAGTAGTAGTACGAAGGAGAGCAATTATTATTTCACCCCCCTCACCTCACATAAAAAAAATTACTGTCACAGGTATTTCATTTCAGTTTCATTTACTCTTATTTCTTATATCCATTAATTTTCCTTATTCACACTTTGATTGCCGGCTCATGATCGATCCAGTAAAGCTCTTTGGCCTTTTTGACGCATGTCCTCGCGGGCTTTACTGAGTGTCCCTGAAAATGATACTCGAAAACATGAGTTGATTTGTATTTAGTGTGGGAGGCGGGAAGCTGATTGGAGGAAGATTGAGAGAGGGAGCCTGGTTCCGTCTTGGACTGAGTTGGTGACTTTTGCTGGGTTTTTTTTGTCTCTCTCTCTCTCTCTCTCTCTCTCTCTCTCTCTCTCTCTCTCTCTCTCTCTCTCTCTCTCTCTCTCTCTCTCTCTCTCTCTCTCTCTCTCTCTCTCTCTCTCCTCGCTTTCTCTCCCCTTTTCCCTTCACATCAGTTTTCCTACCCACCTGTCCTCCCTTCACACACAGGCCCCTTATCTTTCCCTCTCTTTCCTCGCTCTCCTTTTCCTTCTTTTTCCGCGCTCCCCTATCGTCTCCCTCTCCCTCCCGCCCCGCCTCCTCCGCGCTCCTCGCTGTTTCTGCCCCAGCGAGCCCTTGAGCCAAGAGGTGAATTTTACGCTCCTTAAATGTGACTCGGCGCCGTAAAAGTTAATCAGAGCAAAGTTTTCTGTGTATTCTCTTCCCCAACTTAACTATTCCGCGGAGAAAATAAAGCAGGGCGAATGTTCTGTAATTATTGAGTTCCTTCGTATTTTATTTTACAGTGGCTTAAATAAAGATCATGAAAATACTAACCATTTCAGTGCAATATAGTAACCACAGAAACGCGACTAGAAATACATATACCGAGGAAGTCTGTAATGAATAGATATATTTTTGTACGGATATGTGCATGCATTGGTGGTCTAAGATTGCATGATATATATTTTTTTCAAGAGCGAAATTACAGTCAACAATGAAATGTAAAAGGGATGTAAATCATATATTATTTTCTACGTACTGCAGTGTTTGAATTACTGATATAAATGTTTAAATAGAATCACTGGAGCTTGAGATGAAAGCAATGTTCTTCATTACACTGAATCTTGGTGTGTTTCAATTTCGAAATATTTCAGAATCCTAATAACATTCTTTTTTGTTTTTTTGTTTTCTGGTACGAATAATAATCAAGCATTGAGGTGTGCTGAAATTTCCATTCAAAAAAATCAGACCGTAACAAATTTGCTATGATTTCATCCACGTATAAACATAAAAAAAATCGTCTACGTATACTTTACATCCAGAACTTTATCAAGCAAGTTATAATATGAGGAAACACGAGGTGGTGGTGGTGGTTGTGGCGACTCCCCAACCCAACCCACCCCTGCGAGACAGACCGACCTCTCGCCTCCCTCCCCGCCGCCCACAATACCGTGAAGGTGTCGGCGCGGGCAGCGGTGGCGGCGTCTCGTGTTCTGTCCTCATTAGTGGTCTCGGAGGCCAAGGAATTATTCTGCGGCGACGCAAGACCGTGCCTCTCCACTTCGCCCCGACGGACATTTTTCATCCCCTCCGGCACCCTTTGTCCTTCCTTCGGTTTCCTCATTCTTCTTTCCCTTCCTCATCCCATTTCTTCTCTTCTCCACGTATTTATTTTCCTCCCCTTTCTTTTCTTTTCTCTACACTTTTTTTTTCCTCCCCTTTCTGCTTCACTTCGTCTTCCCCCCTCGTCATTGTCTTCTCCGCTTTACGATTCTTCCTCCATCCCTCCTCCTCCTTCTCTCCTTCCCCTATTTCTTCCCTATCTCTTCTCCATCTCTATTATTCTTCCCCCCTTCTTCCTTTCTCCCTCTCTTCTTCCTACTCCCTTCACTCGTTCTTTTGGGCCTCCCAGTCATCTTCCCTTTCCTTATCTCTTTCCTCCTACCTCACCTCCTTCTTGCTCCCTCTTGCCTCGCCACCGCCCACACGGCACGTCAAGGAGCGAAAATTCAGGGTGTCGAGGAACGCTTTACCTGCCGCTCCCCCGATTCCTCCTCTCGACTGGTGCTTGTAGCCAAAGTTTATTTTTCTTATTTTATGACTATGCTGATATTCTTTATGTTCATTTTTTTCTCAGAGTGACTCACAACGGGTTCTTGTATTTACTGCACCTGGTCTGGAAGCGATTCATTGTGAAAGTGTTGTTACCTGTCATATAGTGTCCCAAGGCAAGTGATAGATACGATGTGTTGTTTGGTCAGTATACAAATATTCATAAATTTGCACCGCGGAGGATTGTTATTAAGGTTTGTGTCCGCCATAACTGTAACCTGCAAACTAATATTCAATGTGAAACTCTGTGATCTGGCGTGCAGGAGGCCGGAGCGGTGCTGCTTCTGTATACGGGAGGCGCAGAGGCTTGGCTTACCTGATCAGGTTTCCAGTGATAGGCAAGAACAAGTACAGGTTTCACATCAGATATTGTTAGGGCACATTCTACTTTGCAGCCGTTGATCTAATGAGATGCTCTACATGTTAGTCATCAACAAGCTGCGAGAAGGACGATAATCAAATTACTGACGACCTGTTACCGACACTTTGAGCAACACCTGCCCGTGGACCCCAACAGGTTAGTGTACTAATTTACACCTGTTTACCTGATGGTTCGCTGGATACGTTGAGGGACGGAACATGTAGTTTTCACCAAATGAGTGTTTGTGCAGTGTGGAGGAAAGGGGTCCAAGGTGCTGAAGAAGAGGATATTGTGGTAGTGCTCATTTCAAAGCCCCACTGAAAAGACTTAAGATTTTTAAGACATGTGTTTATCATCTACTTATGTGTTTGCGAAGAAAGAGACAGAGAAGCATTATGTTGAAAAAGGGCAACTGTGACTCCATATGTTTTAGTGTGAAGTGAAAATGTTATGACACACACACACACACACACACACACACACACACACACACACACACACACACACACACACACACACACACACACACACACACACATTCACACACGGAGCTCCGTAGCACAATGGTTAGCACGTTCGCCTCAGTTGAGTAGTCCCGTGTTCGATTCCTGGGCGGAGTGGAGACGGATGGCCATTTTTCTTTAATCTGTGCCCCCTGTATACCCAGCAATGAGAGGATATCGATGTCAGTCGTGGGGTGTGTCCCTCCTCCAGGGTGTGAGTGGGTGGGAGGTTTCAGTCGTACCATTTATGAGCTATGATCTCATTCGTGTAAGGTGCTAGTTGGTGATCGCGAGTGGCGGGGTCAGGCCATGGTGAATAACACAAACACACACGCACACACACACGCAGGTAAATAGAGTGTCAAGCGGTGCACACAGCAATGAACGCATCATCATCCCGACGTGCAATTCAGTGCATGGGAGGAAAAAGAAGAGAAAAAGGCTATTAGTGGCGGGGTCGTGTCAGGTTTGCCTACAATTCCGTGCTGCAGCTTGAGTGATGGAGCTAATTCGTATTATTAGTGACGTGTGGGGCATCAGTTTACCTTTCCGCCCAGGTAGAATGGAGGCAAAACCTTCCATTTCTCCCCTCCAAACCTTCCCTCATCCCTCTCACTTTCTCATTTCTTTCCTCCTTCCCTCCCTCCCTCCCATCACCGTTTCCCTCCACATATACCTTGCCGACGCCCCGCTCGCCTCCCGTCTGTTATTGAGATGTGTGGTAACCGAGGAGGCTGAGTAAACTAGAAGCCTGTAGCATGAAAATAACTTGTCACACATTATTCATAGTATCCGGTGGCTTAAGCTTCGTTCAGTATTCAGGGGAAGGTCGAGAGTTATACAATACCTTCAACTTACCCTCACGTTTATGGGGTATGTGTTTATTTGATTATGTTTACTGCTAAATTGACTTCATTGTGATTAAGTACCAACTCACTCACTATTTTTATACAGGAGACGAATGACTTCCTACAAACTCGTGTCTTTCTCAAGCTTGTCTTTCCTATGCCTCCCTCAGTCTATATTCTTTCGTCTCTGCAAGCTCTTGAACTTTCCTTCCCCTCTTGCTAAACTCTTGACCTTCTTCTCTTACTCTCTCCTCCCCCTTCTTTTCTTCCACCACCACCTCTACCTCCTCCTCCTGGTCCCTCTCCTTCAACTCCCACTTCTCCAAATCCTCCTTCTGATCTCCTCCTCTCCTTTCCTCCTCCTCCTCCTCCTCCTCTCTTCCCTTTCCTTCCGCACTCTTCTTCTCCCTTCGTCTCTGTCTCCCCTACTATCGAAAATTTTCCATCTCAACCCCTTTCCCCTTTGCATTTTGTTTGTCGGGGGCGGTGAACCTGCCCTGACCACCTCCGTTGCCACCTTCCCGCCGCCTCTTCCACGCCGGCGCCCCCTCGTTAGGTTGCGGGTCTGCGGGTGAAAGAGAGTGGCCGCGTTTTTCCTGGCGTGTCAGTGCAATAAATACAGAATGAAGTTTAGAGGGTCTGGGATCGCCTGGAAAAGGACAGGATTGGCTAAACATTCATTGGTGGGGTTACCTGTGTGTGTGTGTGTGTGTGTGTGTGTGTGTGTGTGTGTGTGTGTGTGTGTGTGTGTGTGTGTGTGTGTTTGTGTGTGTGCCCTTGCTTCACTCACCTTGCCTGTAGGTATAGGTTTAATTAAGGGGGTAAGGACATAATGTATTATTTTAATCTGTAGAGGGTGAGTGTAGCTATAAGGGTTGGGTGTTTGTGTGTATGTATATCCGGTTTCTTCACAAATGTAAGAGAAAGATGTGGATGGAGGGATTAATTCGGTGGATGGAGGGATTAATTAGTATTAACGGAGGGTGTTTGTGTGTGCTTTTATTTTTCATTGGTATGCTGCAGTATTATTTATATTTTCTCAAAGTTTCGTGCTTTTTTCCTACATTGTTTTTATCATTACTTTTCTCATTTCTTTTCCCCCTGCTCTCCTCTCCTCATATTTACGCTTCTCATTCCCTCTCCCCTCCTCCCTTCTTCTCTCCACTCAACTCCTCGTCTGTCCTCTCTCTCCTCTCCTCTTGTTTCATCTCTCCCGTCCTTAGTTCCTCTTCTCTGCTCTCCTGTTTTCTTCTTTTTGTCTTTTCCTCTCCTCCTCTCCTTTCCTTTTTTCTTTTCTTTCCATGTTTCGTGCACTGATTTTAGAGAACGAATCACGTAAATTGCACGTAAACCTGAGCAAACGTGAGAAGATAAAAAAAAAAAACCTATAATAACGAAATTTCCTACAGTGTTGACCTGCCTTAACGAGTTTTCACTTGGTCCCTCAAATCCTCACCCCTTACCTGCGTCACCTGGTCAAGATTAGTTAATTTCGTCCTTTGTTCGCTCGATTTGGTGAAGCATGGGATTACTTTGTGGTTAAGGAGGGATTTATCAATTGTAGATGATGTGTATGTGTCAATGGGAGTGTTAATGTCTTTATACTGCAGCAAAGAGAGCGGTGGAAAGTCAGTAGCATTAACACAGAAACAACAAGCGCCGCTCCTGTAAAGAAAATAGAACGAAGAACGAGTTTGGAAAGGAGTTGCACCACCACCATCACCACCACCACCACCATCACCACCACCACCATCACCACCACTGCCACCATCACCACCACTGCCACCATCACCACCACCACCACCATCACCACCACTGCCACCACTACCACCACCACGTCCACCTTGTGTTCCCTTATATATAACTTGGCCGCTTAAGTTCTGGACTGATAAAATATGTTTGCAATGGACTTTAATATAATGCAAATTCGTTCTCTCTCTCTCTCTCTCTCTCTCTCTCTCTCTCTCTCTCTCTCTCTCTCTCTCTCTCTCTCTCTCTCTCTCTCTCTCTCTCTCTCTCTCTCTCTCTCTCTCTCTCTCTCTCTCTCTCTCTCTCTCTCTCTTCTTGTCCTTATTTCTCTCCTCATCCATTCCTTTCATTCAACTCCTTTCATTTTCTTCTCTTATCCTCCTTACCCTCCTCTCCTACTTCTTCTCCTCTCCTTTCTCTTCCTCTTTCGTTCTGTGATCTCAAGGCAATCAAATGACCTTCAGGCTCAATTACAGTGTAGTCATGTAAATATGAATACAATATGAGCTTACTTATGCTGGGAGGAGTGAGCGACGAATCATCACCACATAATTGAGATATTTGAAACTGTGCACATTTTGCGTGTAGGTTAGATCAGGGTATTTGTTGATTTTGCTTTGTTTCTTTGTTTTGTGTGTGAGGACGCTGATGTTTGGTATAAAAAAAATAATTAAATGAAGGAGAAAATGGAACAGATTAAAAGGAAAAATATAAAAAGACTAAATTCAGGAAACATAATTTGATGAAAGATGAGGAAAAAAAGGTAGTACGAGAGTTATCACGTGTAAATGAGAAAGTTTATTAGGAAGGGAAGGAGAGAGAGAAAAAAAAAGAAATATATGACAGAGGAAAAAAAAAAATTAATGAAGCCGGTGAGTGAACCTTGGTGGTGAAGGGAGGAGGAGGAGAAGGAGGAGGAGGAGAAGAAGGAGGAGGAGGAGGAGGAGGAACAAGAGCATGAGAGTGAAAGAGGAGCAGAAGAAGGGTATGGGAGAGGGTATGGGCGAAGATACGAATGAGGATGGAAAAAGGAAGGAAGAATAAGATGATGGAGTGCTGGGAAGCAAAAGAAGGTGAGGATGAGGATGTAAGAGGGAAGAGAAAGAAGAGTAGAAGGTAGTGGTGTAAGAGAAGATGAAGGAGAGTAGAAGGTAGAGATGGGAGACTAAGGAAGATAAGAATAACGATGTAAGAGAGAAGATGAAGGAAGAGTAGATGGTAGTGATGGGAGACTAAGGAAGATAAGAATAATGATGTAAGAGAGACGATGAAGGAGGATGAGGGGGGCACGGGAGGGGAATGAGGAGGAAGGGGAGGATAAGGAGGGAGATAAGGGGGGGATGAGGACCACTTGGGGACTTATGCGGCGAGTAATCTGTTGACTAACCTCTTAAACATAGCGATTATTACCCTTTCCTCGGCCATCTTTCCTCCTCTCCTCCCTTCTCCCTTTTCTTTTTCCTCCGTTCTTTTCTTCTTCCTTTTCTTTTTCCTCCGTTCTTTTCTTCTTCCTTTTCTTTTTCCTCTGTTCATTTCTTCTTCCTTTTCTTTTTCCTCCGTTCTTTTCTTCTTCCTTTTCTTTTTCCTCTGTTCATTTCTTCTTCCTTTTCTTTTTCCTCCGTTCATTTCTTCTTCCTTTTCTTTTTCCTCTGTTCATTTCTTCTTCCTTTTCTTTTTCCTCCGTTCATTTCTTCTTCCTTTTCTTTTTCCTCCGTTCATTTCTTCTCCCTTTTCTTTTTCCTCCGTTCATTTCTTCTTCCTTTTCTTTTTCCTCCGTTCTTTTCTTCTTCCTTTTCTTTTTCCTCTGTTCATTTCTTCTTCCTTTTCTTTTTCCTCTGTTCATTTCTTCTTCCTTTTCTTTTTCCTCTGTTCATTTCTTCTTCCTTTTCTTTTTCCTCCGTTCATTTCTTCTTCCTTTTCTTTTTCCTCCGTTCTTTTCTTCTTCTTTTTCTTTTTCCTCCGTTCATTTCTTCTTCCTTTTCTTTTTCCTCCGTTCTTTTCTTAAAGGAGCTGCCTCGTACAGGCCTACCGGCCTCTTGTAGACTCCTGCGTTCTTATGTTCTTATGTTCCTTTTCTTTTTCCTCCGTTCTTTTCTTCTTCCTTTTCTTTTTCCTCTGTTCGTTTCTCTTCATTTTTCTTGTTCGTCTGTTCATTTCTTCCTTTTGCTCCCCTCTTTTCTCCCTTCGCTCCCTCCTCCATTCTCCCATACCTCCGACATTTTCCCTTCTTATTTTCAATTCTGCCCCTTCATTCTCACTTTCGTCTTCTATCTATATATGCTCCTTTTCTCCTCTCTTCTCCTTCTCCCTTCCTTCTCCATTTTCCCTTTTTCCTGTTCATTCTTTCCTCTCCTTCTTTTCCCCGTTTGTCCCTTTCATCATCTTCCATTTTCTTTCCCTTCTCTCGTTATCTCTTCTCATTTTCCTCTGCAACTCTTTATATCCTTTGCTCTCTCTATGATCCTTCCACTTCAGAGTCTTTATTCCGTCGTCATCCCCGGAGAAAAGTCATTGGGCCAAGATATATGAAGAGGAGGAGGGGAGGAGAAGGAGGAGGAGGAGGAGGAGGAGAAGGAAAAAGAGGAGGAGAAGGAAGAAGAAGAGAAGGGAAGAAGAAGAAAAGGAAAAGGGAGAGGAAGAGAAGGAGTCGGAGGAGGAGAAAGTAGTCTATATGAATGATGAATACCTGAGGTGAAATTTTAACTGAACAGTTGTTATTTCGTAACGTAATAAGTACATGGATGAACAGTTCGAAGGGCGGCTGGGTAGTTGGGTGGATGGGTGAGAGGCATGGGAGGTGAAGGACTGGATGGTTGGATAGGCTCTGATGGTTGGCTGGTCGGCTGGGTAACTGGGGCAGAGGCTGGGCGAGAGGGAGTATGTGGACCGGTGGGAGAATAGGTGGTGGGATGTTATTAATGGTATTGTAAACATCTCTTGCGTCATGTCAGTAGGAGAAGGTCCAGGCGTTCCCTAAAGTGACCTGGTTGTCGTTTTCAGAATTGAAAAGGAACCATTAGAGGGGATGGTAGCACTTCAGGAATGAGGAGGAACTGTTTGCTGTTTGTAACACTGCATGGATGAGAGGTGACTGGTTGGTGCTCTGGTAACACGTAATAATGGGAAATATCTTTTAGGGATATTGGTAACATTGCAAAAATAAAAATGAAATCATTTGGTGCGTTGGTAACACTGCAGGAGCATAAAGGTGTTGCCAAGGGTTTTGTTGACATATCAGTAATATGTGTTTTTGGATGTCATCACAACGGTAAGAATTGACACCTTGGTCTGTGGTAACATTTTAGGTATGGAAAGGCACTGTTTGGGGTCTTGGTAACATTATCTAATTAAAAGGGAGATATTCTTGGTGTTGGCAACACATGAGATATGGACACAGTTGTTTATTGGGTTGACAGTCAAGCTGGGATTGGAGGGAACTTTTTTTTCTGATGTCATGTTGCCAACTATGTAAGGGTGGAAAGGTGCTGGTTAGAATGTTGGTAACACTGCGGAGACATTGAAAAGTTATGGTTTATATGAAAAAAATAATAATAATTTTACTTGCTCCCGCCAGGGCTCGAACCTGGGACCTTCTGCGTGTAAAGCAGACGTGATAACCGCTACACTACGAGAGCTTGTTAGTGATGCTCAGATTAAGTAGACAAACTTTTATCTACTGACGACTCTAATGGATTGGCGGTGACGGTGACAATCAGTTACTATTAGCACTCGTTGCCTCATTCCAGTAAGTCCATCAATTCTATCATTTTTAATTTGCCCTTTTTTCACTAACACAATAGAAATTCAGCAATAACAATAAGTAAACACACACACACACACACACACACACACACACACACACACAGACAGAGAGAGAGAGAGAGAGAGAGAGAGAGAGAGAGAGAGAGAATCTCCTGATAGCATACAGGACTTTTACATACGCTTTCCTTTTTTTTTTTGTAGTTTCATTTTGTAGCGGCAGAGAGTCTTCCAAGGCGGCATTATTTTGCCCCAAGTTCAGAGGCAATCTTTTTCCTCGTAGTTGTTATAGTTCTTTCTTCACTTACTTTGAGGGAGGGAGGGAGAGCGTGGAGTTACAGGAAGAATTTCATATGTACACTCTCTCTCTCTCTCTCTCTCTCTCTCTCTCTCTCTCTCTCTCTCTCTCTCTCTCCACACGCGCTGGACTATCTTGTTATTTAACTATTTTTTTTAGCTTTCCGCACAGAGAAACATGCGATTTTATTCATAACAAACATTACTGTACTGTTTTAACGAGAGAGAGAGAGAGAGAGAGTAAACAAACAGGAAAACAAAACTCCCAAGGGTCTGTACACAAAACAAATTAATCATTACGTAGTGCAAATTATTTACAAGCTTTTCTTCCTCCGTCTTTTTTTTTCTCCCCAGCGAATTAATCACGTTCCTCCGCGTCTCCACTCACCCCTTTCTCTTCCCTCCTGTCATCCCCTTCCCTTACCCCTTCTCCCTACCCTCTATCCTCCCCATACCCCTCCTCTTACTCCCCTTAATCCCTTGCGTCTCCATTCACCCCTTTCCTCTTCCCTCCTTTCATCCCCTTCCCTTCCCCTCCCCTCACTCCTTTTCCCTCCCCTCTTTCCTCCCCATACCCCTCCCCTCACTCCCATTAACCTCTGCGTCTCCATTCACCCCTTTCCTCTTTCCTCCTTTCATCCCCTTCCCTTCCCCTCCCCTCACTCCTTTTCCCTCCCCTCTTTCCTCCCCATACCCCTCCCCTCACTCCCATTAACCTCTGCGTCTCCATTCACCCCTTTCCTCTTCCCTCCTCTCATCCCCTTCCCTTCACCTTACCTCACCCCCTTAACCTCAAGTCACCCCCTTACCCTCCCCTACCTCCCTTTAACATATCCTTCCCATTCAGTTAACAATGTAAAAAAAAAAAAAAAGAAAAAAAAAAGAAATATCACATAAGTCAGAGCAGTGGAGGTTTGGGGTTAGTGTGTGTGTGTGTGTGTGTCACTCTCCTAATTTCCTGCTATTTTCAATCTTGTTTTCCGTACGTGATCTTTCCTTCACATCCTTTCGCCTCCCTCTTTTCCTCCCTTATTTTTGATCACCTTCCCCGTTTTTTTATTCTCTTTCCGGATCTTCACCATCTATACCTTTTTCCTTCGTTATCGTCTTTCTGCAGCTGCTCCTTCCTTCCTCCCTCGGCGTCCTTATAGTCTTAGCAGAAGGGTCTTGGCGCCATGAATTAATTAGAGAAGAAACGCAAGGATTCTTATCGAGTGTCATTCAGGTGTAGGGAGACGTGATAACACCGTGGCTGTTTATATTAGAGAAGGTTATGAGTCGGGCCATAAAACTAAGGGTAAAGATAGCGTGTGTTGAGAGAGGGGGAAGGAGAGAGAGGGAGTGCGGAAGACCGTGTTTGATAAAATGGGACAAGAGAAAAGAAATAAAGAAGGATGTGCAAATAGATATGTAATACAAGTGGGAATGAAAGATGGGAATGCGTCGTGAAGTGCAAAGATAATAAATTGTAAAGGAATGAGAAGAAAGAATGAGACTAAGGATACAGAGAGAAAAACATGGAGTGAAATATGAAGGGCGAGAGATGGAGAGTAAACACATATTTTTGTACTGCTAGAAAGTCGGACACAAATAGAAGTGGAGAGGGGAAGAGAAGAAGAAGTGTCAGATAAAAGAAGAATAGAACAAAGTATCATAAAATATAATACAATAGCTAAAGAAAAAAATGAAGCAAAAATAAATGAAATATAGTAAAATGAATGAAAAGGAGAAAAAAATAATAGGGTAGAGGAAAGGGAAATAGCTGGTGAGAAATGAGAGACGAACACGGATCCTGGAACGGAAAATATTCGCAGGGAAGGGAGAGGGAGAGTGACATGATGAATGGAGGGAAGTTAAATAAATGGAGAATATAGTTGTAAAAACCTCGCTCCCATCACACACACACACACACACACACACACGAGAGAGAGAGAGAGAGAGAGAGAGAGAGAGAGAGAGAGAGAGAGACTCATGATAAGAAATCGCATGTAACTGATTAAATTTCAGGTTAAATGAGACTACTTTTTGCGTAATGTTCATCAGGGCTGGGCGGGCGTGGGCCGAGGGTCGTCAGGGTCACGGGGGCAGAGAGAGAGAGAGAGAGAGAGAGAGAGAGAGAGACCCAGTGCATGAATCCAGTGTTTCAAGTGAGTCACGGTTGGGTTTGGGGTGTGCAATTAGCATGATCCAGGTGAAGGCGCCGCCAGAATTCACTCTTCCTGGCCGGACTTAGTGTAGCGTGACCCTCCCGACTCTTTGATTTTAACTCTGATCTTCCATCCTCGCAGGGCCACCGAGTCCATGGTCTGGGGAAGGTGTTACTTGCATGTAGTGGCTCCGCTCTCCAACCCCGACGGAGACTTGACTCGACTACCACGGCGAGGCGTGGGGAGGACGACCAGCCACCACCGCCGCGCCAGACGTATGATCAAAAAACCCACTCACGCTCTTATTATCCCTTCTCAGCACACTGTTACAGATCTTTTCATTATAAGAGGTCATTAGCTTCTCCTTTCAACTGCTTTAGTCGCGATACAATAAGCTCTGACAGCGGTGTACGGTAAAATCCATCCGATGACTTGTCAACCCATGTCGGGAGCGAAAGTATGGCAGCCTCTTGCAGCAGCCGCCGCCAGTGTCCATCTGACTGTGTCGCGAGGAGTAGTGTGCTCGCCCATCGCCTCCACAGCCCCACCGCCAACACTGAACACGTGTAGCGAGATCAATTCGTGGAGGAAAAAGTGTTTAGCGTAAAACTCTGAAAACACAAACCTTTGACTGTGTGTTACGAGGTGTGGGAGGTCACAGGCAGCTGAGTACCGTGTAGAAACGACGTGTATTTCCAATTTTTACCTTGGATTTTACCTGATAGCGAAGAACGACCGACAGACTTCATTCGTGGATTACACTACTACTATATCACGCTGTCCTGCCCGGGGCCGCTGCTGACATACTTTTTTTTCTCCATGATGTGAGTATACAGTAACATATCACTCTGGAGGTTAGAAGTGTGCGTGAAGCGGCTGTTTGTTAGAATAGTGAACGTGAAGAGAAGGAGAAGGAATAGAGCACAAAAGTGTAAGGTTTAGGCGTAGCAGCATGTATTTGTTGTAGCATACAGTACCTTGTCACTCTGGAGGTTAGACGTGTGAGTGAAGCGGCTGTTTGTTAGAATAGTGAACGTGAAGAGAAAGAGAAGGAATAGAGCAGAAGAATATAAAGTTTAGGGTAGCAGCATGTATTTGTTGTAATATACAGTACCTTGTCACTCTGGAGGTTAGACGTGTGAGTGAAGCGAATGTTGGAATTGTGATGTAAACAGAAGATGAAAAGGACGAAGACAAGAGCGAAAGAACGTAAGATTTAGGCGTAGCAGCATGTATTTGTTTTAGTTTCAGTTGATGTTACAGCGTTGTGAAAGACAGAGGAGGAGGAGGTAGGTGGAGAAGGGAAAGGAAAACAAGAGGAGGACAACACGATAGCGGAGTTTTCGAGTCTTCCCATCCCACGGTGATAAGGAACTAATATTTTGGGTTATCAGTGTATGGGGATTATGTTGTAGGCCGACGAGAGAGAGTGAGGAGGAGAGAGAGGGAGGGGCTGTTGTTCATTTGTGTGTGTGTGTGTGTGTGTGTGTGTGTGTGTAAATTGTTGGAGACAGGCCCTGCGGTGGCTTATGGTTACATTTTTAATTTGTTTTGCTGCATGCGAGCCAGTACACACACACACACACACACACACACTCAGAAATACGTGACTGCCCTCCGTGTGTGTGTGTGTGTGTGTGTGTGTCATGAAGGAGAAAAAGCAAAATCTCCGTCTTTGAATATTATCTTTAGTTGTCATGTTTCTCTCGAGGATTCGCGGTTGCTCGCCCGAAATTGCGCTCATGTCGTTGGAAATTTGAAGAAAAAGCGGCCAAAAGATTAAGAAAAAGAACAAGAACGAGAAAGGAATATTCGTATGAGAGAAAAAAAGAACAGAATTGTGGTTTTCATGAATTCTAGGATTGGTGATTGCAGTGGTGGTGAATGTGGAGGTAGTGATTGTGGTAGTGGAGTCTTATCAAATGGTCTCCCCTGATAGGTCCAGTTGGGGAGGAGGCTTAGGTTGGGGATCAGCCTTGAGTGGGTGCTTGGGAGAGGGAGAGGGAGGGAAAGTTAGGGGAAGGGAAGAGAGGCGAGGAGACGAGACGAGAGGACAGGAAAGGAAGAAGGTCTCGTGGCTCGACTGATTAATTGGTTTGTTGCTGTGGCGGTGGTGAGGGCGTGGGCGGTTGGTTGTCAGGTGTGTGTCTGTCTGTGTGGCGGTGGTGAGGGCGTGGGCGGTGGGCTGTCAGGTGTGTCTGTTTGTATGTGGCTGTGGGGGATGTTAGGTGTGTCTGTCTGTCTGTGTGGCTGGGGTGAAGGCGTGGGCGCGGCGGCTGTCAGGTGCGTGTATGTGTGTCTGTGTGGCGGGGTTGAAGGCGTGGGTGTGGGGGTGTCATGTGTGTGTGTGTGTGTGTGTGCTCTATACCTGGTCTCTTCTTGCGTGATTTGCTTTCCTATTGTTTTCGTTGCAATTTTTAAGTCTCAACTTTCATGGTATTGTGTTCGGGTTTAACTGGCGTTGTGGACATGGCTTATTTTACTTTCTTTTATATATATTTCGATTTTTCAACTTCATTGCAGTTCTAGCAAGGATTATCTAGTGTTGAATTTATTTTTTCTTTTCTGCGTTAAACCGAAGCCAAAGGAAGATGCCGAGGTCAATATGGTAAATTTGCATTCACATCACTTTCTTTTTTCCTTTTTTAAGTCGCGGCCGAGGAGAGAACATGTCGAGGTCAGACTAGCTGAAGAGAGAGAGAGAGAGAGAGAGAGAGAATCCCGCATCGCCTAGACAATACAGAGTCGGGAGAAAAGGGTGAATCCTCGCGCCGATTTGAGCGATGCTGAAAATGGGGCCGAGGAACACCCACGACAAGGAGGCGGCTGGTAAAGAATGGCCCGTGTGTGTGTGTGTGTGTGTGTGTGTCTCGGAGGCTGGATGGTGGCCGCGAGAGTATTTACTTTTTCATCTATTTTTGCAGGTTTGTGGCACTTCGAGGCTGCGGAGAGACTTTTTTTTTTATATACTGTGTGTGTGTGTGTGTGTGTGTGTGTGTGTTACAGGTATTAAATGTAAGAAGTTATGACATTCAAGACGAAGCGTAAGATAAGAAAATCGAGCAACTTGCAAACTTTCTCCTTAATATATTTTTCGGCGTGGTTTCCTAACTTTTATAATTCGTGCGATGAGTATATTGGGGTATTTATTTAACGTGATGACCTTCCTTTTATTAGTTAATCCAGAAGACGAGAGAGAGAGAGAGAGAGAGAGAGGAGCAGTGGTAGCAAGTTCTTTCCTTCTTGTGGGCAGCGTGACAGGAATCTCTCTCTCTCTCTCTCTGTCTCTCTCTCTCTCTCTCCCTTTTCAAAGATAGCGAGGAAGGGAAGGAGGTCGTGGAGGAGAAAGAGAATAAAGAGGAGGAACCGTGGAGTCCTTGGAGCAGAATAGTCAAGTTTCGGAGGAGGAGGAAGAGGAAGAGGAGGAGGAGGAGGAGAAGGAAGAAAGCAAGAAGTCGGATGAAGACAAGGACGATGAAGATAAGAGGGAGAAAGACATGGAAAAAGTGCTAGAAGATGGAGGAAAACAAAGGAGGAGACGGAGGAGGGAGATAAAGAGTAGTAAGAAGGGACAGAATGGTATGAAGGAGGAGGAGAGAAATAAAAGAGGGAGACGAAGAAGGTTAGAAAATGTAGGAAAGCATGGAAGAGAACAAACAGAAGCAAGAGCAGATATAGGAACAAAGTAGGAAGATAAGGAGAAGGACACAAAGAAGAGGATATGATAAAGAGGATAGGCAGCAGGCGTAGCAGAAGCAGCAGGAGCAGGAGGAGGAGTAGGAGGAAGACCCTTTGAGGAGAATAGCCAGAGTTCCTCGTCTGGATATTCTTGGGCAGCGGAGCGAGTGGTTGTTGCTGGTGCCTTTAAGTGTGCTAAAGGCGAAGGGAAGCAACTTAAGGGGAAGGGAAGTACTTATGTAAGGTGGCGCGGCGTGGCTTTCAGTGAACTTTGGTGGTTGTGGTGGTGGTGGTGGTGCTGTGTTAAGGATTCTGTTCGGATGATTACATTGGTTACTTACTTGTTTCATGTACAGTATTTTCCTCATCTTCGTTTTCCCGTTCATCTTCTAATTTATCTTCCCCTTTTCTCCTTTTCTTCCTCCTCGTTTTGCTTTTCGTTTCCTTCTTAGTTTTCTTTACGTTCGGCATTCTCCTCATCCTCTTCTAATTTTTTTCCATCTCTCCTCTCCTTTTCTTTTTTTTTTCTAGTTTTTCTCCCAATTCCTTTTTCCTAATTTCGTTTATTCTTTTTGGTTTTCATTTTCTTCGTTTCTTTTACGTTTGCTCCACCAACGAACGCCTTTCCCTTCTACCTCTCGTAAATCCTCTACAATTCTTCTTTCCGATTCTTCCTCTTTCCAATTCTTTCTCTTCCCCTCCTGATCTTTCTCTTCATCGTTTTCATTACATTTTTACATCTACATTCACCATCATCCTCTCTAAATTCCTTCTTTTTTCCCTTCTTTTCCCTACACTTCTTATTCTTTTCTTATTCTCGTTTTTCATGCATCTTAACTTCATTCGCCATCCTCCTCTTCTAATTCTTTGTTTTCCTTCTTTTCTCCTCGCCTCTTATGCCTCTTTTGTCCTCCTGTTTTCATGTTTTCTTTCACTCGGCGCTGTTTTGTTTCCCCGTTGCCGTTCCGTTCCGCAGATTCATTTCGCGCGTCCCGGCAAACTGTTTGGGTTATTAAAGCGAATGCGAAGGCAAAACAACAAACGAGAGAGAAAAGAGGTGAATCACGTTTGTGCAGTTAAATATGCAAATTGGGCTGTTTGCCAGATAATGCAGTGTTTTAATGTCCCAGCCATTTTCCCCTTTTTTCTTTTTTTATATTTTGGCGCCCCACTGTAATAGTATGGTTCTTTGTTTTAGTCATTTAGTGTTTTCCTATTTTGTTCATGTTACCTCTTCTGCTTATTATCTTATTCTCCTTCTTGTCCTTCTCCTGACAAGGTTATTTTATATTTTTAGTGAATATTTACCAAAGATCTTTATTTCTGGGACTAAAACGTTATTAATTCGATTCAGATTAATGCAACAAATAGACGAAGGAGAGAGAGAGAGAGAGAGAGAGAGAGAGAGAGAGAGAGGAGAGAAGGAGAGAAAAAAGAACAACACTCGAAAACTTTACCGCTTAGAGATGCACCTTCCCTTTGACTCCGGCCCGGAATTAATTTGCAGTCGAGGTGTACAAATTCGAGGAAGACGTCCCTCTCCTTTGGTCCTCGTGCTGGGAGCGCCTTGCTGCTTCCTCTGGTGACGTGGGTTCTCTTCTTTCATGGGATTTTTCTTTCTCGCTTCCTCTGTACATTGTTTTTTTAGTGGTTGCCGGTGGAGGGGGTGGAAGAGGTCTGAGAAAGTGGGTGGAAAGTGTGTTTGTATATATGATGATGGGAGAGAAGTATAGCAAGACCTGTAGTATAGTCTAGTTAACCGTGTAATGTAATAGTATCAGAAAGTTGTATTACTGTAACTTTTATTACTTTGGGCGCCACTGAGGCACGGTAAAAAGTGAGAGAGGGGAATTATGACATATTCGAAGTGTGAGGAAGGGGAGAGCTGCCATATGGTATTGAGCGTAAATGGCCTGCTGTAGTATGGGTGAGAGGGATGAAAAGGAAAGGCGAGATCGTGGTATGGGTGGAGGTGGAGGTGGAGGAGAGGAGGAAGAAACGTTAATCTGTGGAGGCTTAAGAGAGGTGTTGGTGGTGTCACGCGTCACAACTCCCTCTTATGGGCTCCTCGTGACCAGACGCAGGCAGGTTTTGGCCTAAGTGGTATTCATGCATCTCTTACCCGTGTGCTGATGCGTTCGTTCACCTGCGGCTCACCTGGACGAATGTGCGAGGTTCGTTTTGCTGTGTGGCGCCTCTACGCATAATAGTATCAGAGATGTCTATTTAAACCTGTAAAAAAAAAGACAAGAACGTTGGTATAGTTAATGAGTAAAATTCACCTGGGGCTCACCTGGGCTAGAGTAAAGGACTCGTTTGCATTGTGACACCTGCTGACTTGATCCTCTGTGGCGTTGTCCGTTCAGGTCGAAGGCTAAAAGAAAAAAAAGTCGAGGGTCATGTCATGAAAAGAATCGAGTATCATGTGTTCGTTTCATTCTGAGAAGTTTTTGTCTGGCTCAGCCTCAGGAAACTCACCAAGAGATTAAAGCAACGCATCAAAAGTTTTTTCATGTATACTTTTTTTCATACAAGTTCCAGGAACATCTCAGCTTAGTTTGTAGGAGTTGTAACTTGTAAGGGCAACGTCATAGCGAGGGAAAGTGAGTTAGTGATGGCGTCCTGCTCGGTGCTAACGAGAGGTTGTGAATGTTCAGAGTGGCTACGGATGGGGATGGTGTCACTACGACGCTCCGCAATACCTTAACGGCTTAACGTCATCGATACTACTAAATGTTCAATATAAATAACGATTAGGAGAAGCTAAGTAGAAATAATTAACAAACATATATTTCTTTTAAGCATGTATAAGAGAGAGAGAGAGAGAGCGCTCAGGGGAACATTCTTCAACTGTTAAGTTTTCTTTTTCTTTCTCTAGCATAAACACTTATTTCTGATACGCCATGTTAGGGGGACGCATCAAAGAGGCCTGGCTAATACAGAAGTCTTATCGACGACTTTCAATTTAGTGACTGGGAATTGGAAAATTACTTCACCTGTTTCACTGCTGGCACCCGTAGAGAGAGAGAGAGAGAGAGAGAGAGAGAGAGAGAGAGAGAGAGAGAGAGAGAGAGAGAGAGGTGTTGCAGGGGAGGAGTACTAAGATGAAGGTAGGGAAATTAATAAAAGAAAGAGAAAGGGAGAGGAAAGAATGCAAGGAGGATGAGTGAGGTGAAAAGATAGGAAGGAAGGAAGAAGAATATTGTGGGAGAGAGAGAGAGAGAGAGAGAGAGAGAGAGAGAGAGAGAGAGGAATCCAAGAAGGAACCTCCCCTTAGCCCTTCTACCTGCCTCCCCGGGGGTGTAGGGGCGCGGCCGTCATTATCCCGCCCCCCGGGGTTGGTGGGTTTACAGAGGGGGGGCGGAGGAAGGGGAGGAAAACATAATAGGGATTTTTTGCTCACTAACATATCAAACTGACGAGATGGGAAGATTGGTACAACCCCAGGTAACGGGTTTATTATTATTATTATTATTATTATTATTATTATTATTATTATTATTATTATTATTATTATTATTATTATTATTATTATTATTATTATTATTATTATTATTAGTAGCAGTAGTGGTAAAAGTAGTAGTAATAGTAGTAGTAGTGGTAGTAGTAGTAGTTGCAGTAGTAGTATTTCAATTAGTTTTGCTATCATCATCATTATCGTTGCTGTTATATTTCGCATTCCCTTCCATATGTAATCATGTGCTCTTAATCATGTGTAACGTGTGTGCCTTCTTGTGTTTCGTAGATAGCTTTAATAAAATGGAATTACAGTTACTCAGAAATTAAAAAAAAACGTGTGTAATTCTCAAGATTCTTTTTACTTCTCGTGTTATTGATAATGAAGAAGCGCCATTAAAGAACACAAGCAATACTTTAAGTTTTATTGAATGTTAGAAGGATGGACGGTAGGTTAATCGAGACATCAGGAAGGGACATCACTATAGGCAAGCAGTACAGGCGCCTCGATAATGGCCCTCTGGTCCCCGCGTTGGTGCCACTCTTTGAGAGGGAACACACAGAGCTCGTAGGCCTCCCACACGTGTTTGTCGGTGTTTGAGGGGGCGGGTGTGTTTGGCGGCGTTTAAGGGCGTGTTTGTGTGGGGCTATGAGGCTGCCCGAGGGAGCTGTGACCGTCCCTCAACAGTGCCTCTCTTGTTTGTCCCACACTGCCTCTACGGATACTATACGAGCTTTACCACAACCACCACCACCACTACTACTACTATTACTACTACTACTACTACTACTACTATCCCAACAACAATCAATGCCCTCTCTCCACCACACCACTCTTCTCAAAACACTATTCTCCTTCATCTATTCCTACTTCTCCATGGTCTCCCCGTCTGTGCTTGAGACGACCCATTCACCACTACTCCCTCGCTCCTCCCCTTCCTCCTCTCCTCCTACCAGCCATACTCCACCTTTCCCATCCCCTCAGTCACACAGTTCGCACCTCACCCCCTTCTGCTTTCCCTCCCCCCTTACCCCCCTGGCAGGTTCGTGTGTGAGAGGGGTCAAAAGTAGTGGTTATGGGAATGGGGGGAAGGAATGCGCATGGGACAGGGTGGGACAGGGTGGGAGTGGAAAGGAGGAAATGTAGTGGAAGGAAAGAGGGAAAGAGGAAGAGGAGGAGGTGGTGTGATCGATCTCTCTGGGTTTCGCCGGTGTCGTGTCAGGCTGTCACTTTTAACTATTAACCTGATTCCGCTTGTTAATGGTAATGATGGATCGGTTCTCTGTCCTCGGCCTCTTTGCATGTTTCCGCTTCCTCATTCCATCCCTCCTTCCTTCCTTCCTTCCTTACTTCCATCCTCCCTCCCTCCCGTCTTTCCTTCCCTCCTTCTTTTCTTTTCACTGTTCCCTTTTTTATTATTTCAGTGTTCTTACTTTTCTATTTATTTTCCACTTTTTTCTTTCTATTATCTCTGCACTTTCTCCTCTATTTTTTGTATTTGTCCGCGTGTTTTCTATTTTCCTTAGCTTTCCGCCTTTCCTTTCCTCGACACACTATTATGATATGCTCTCTCTCTCTCTCTCTCTCTCTCTCTCTCTCTCTCTCTCTCTCTCTCTCTCTCTCTCTCTCTCAGCCATGTCAGAAGCACCTCCACTATCCCTCCAACCTTCCCACCACCTTCCCTTCCCACCCTGCACCCCTCCTTTCCTTCCCACCCACCCTCCCTCCCTACTTTCCCCCTCAACACCCCTCCCATTCTCCCTGACCCTGCCCCCCTGCCTTCCCTGCCCCCCCATCCATGCAGCCCGGAACCCACGGCTTTAAACACGGTGCTCAGCCTCACACGTCGGATAATTACGTATTGTCGGCTCTGTTCGCATCTCTCCCCCTCGCCTCTCTCCCGGTCTCTCTCTCTCTCTCTCTCTCTCTCTCTCTCTCTCTCTCTCTCTCTCTCTCTCCCCCGTCTCGCTGTTCCCCGTCTACCTCTCTCCCTCTTTCTCTCTCCCTCCCTCCTCTCGCCACACCGGTCTCCTCCCTTCTCTCTCCCTCTCCATTTTCCCCCTCCCCTTTTCCCCTTTTCTATACCGAAGCGAGTTTTTTTTGTCCTTTGTTATATTTACGTGTGTGTGTGTGTGTGTGTGTGTGTGTGTGTGTGTGTGTGTGTGTGTGTGTGTGTGTGTTTGTGTGTGTAGGCCGCCCGGATGGTTTTGTTGCTTGCGATTTGGATGCGCCAAAAAAAATATAAAATAAAAACAAGATTCTTTTTTTTATTTAATTACTGGACGCAAAAGGACGTGTTTGCTTTTCAAATCGGGCCTTTCTCTCTGCCTCGTTACCGCCTCTTGATTTGTTTGTGTGGAATGACAACTCTCTCTCTCTCTCTCTCTCTCTCTCTCTCTCTCTCTCTCTCTCTCTCTCTCTCTCTCTCTCTCTCTCTCTCTCTCTGTGTGTATGTGTGAGTGTAACAGTTGCATGTAGGTATAATTGCGTATATGTGCGTATGTATGTAGATGGGATTGCGTGTTTGGGCGTGTATATGTGTGTACGTATGTATGTATGTGCAGGATGTTGTACGCGCATATTGAGTTGTTTTTGTTTTTTGGTGTTTGCCACGTAACTACTGTGTATTAAGTCCTTTCGCGAGCGTGCGTGTTGACGGGAACAAAAAACTTTCAATGGCAAACAAAAACACAGCCTTTTTCACTGATTACGCTTTCTGTTGTTTCCCGTTGTTGTAATAACGAAGCGTATTGTGCCGCCGTTATTAGTTGGGACGGTTCGTAATGTATTTTGTGTTCCATTGACTCCTAATTATTGTTTCACACTATTCAAGGCCCAAATTTGGCAGATAAATCTCTCTCCCTCCCTCTATCTATCTATCCGTGTGTGTATGTTCTTTTTTGTCTACTTGCTTGCGTGTCTTTCCCTTCCTTCCTCCCTCTCGTCCTGATAGACATAATGACCCCTAATAACCTCAGTTTAATTTGTAATGGTCTCTGCCGGAAGTCTTGGGGAAGTTAAGGATAGTTAGGCAGAGTAGCACGAGACGAGGGGCAATAGTCTACCCATTCTCCTGCTCCTCCTCCTCCTCCTCCTCCTCCTCCTTCTCTTCCTCCTCCTCCTCCTCTTCCATCCTCCAATTATCCTTTTTTTTTTTCCTCCCTACTTTTCCTTATCCTCCTCCCCCTCCTCATCTCTTTATTATCCTACTAAGATTTTCTCTTTTTATATTCCCCCATTCTTCCCCATATCTTCTTCTTCTTCTTCTTCTTCTTCTTCTTCTTGCTCTTGCTTTTCCTTTTGCACCATCACCTTGCTCCTACACCATCACCACCTCCTCCTCCACGTCCTCCCTCACTTTCCACACGTGTCACCGCCCCACCTGCTCATTTTCATTCCCCGCACCTTGGCCGCCACACCTTAGGGCTTCCTCGCGTCCCCGTAATGTGGAGCAAACAGTCAGTCACCTGGTGCACCGCGCGGCCACACCTGCGCGGCGCCACACCTCACGGCACGCATGGAGGTTGTTAGTGCAATGTTTTATCTTTGTGTCTGTTTATTTTTTGACGGTGCGTTTGTCATCTGTTTTTAATTCTCGTTTTAATTCATTGGCTTGTTTAATATTTATTTGTACCTGTTGTTGGGGATTTATCACTATTTTTTTCTTTTATTCCTTGTTGGTAGCATTGTTTTATTTTTTTTGTTTTAATGAAATGAATCATGTCGAGGTTAATTTTAATTTAGAAGGAAGGACAGGTAAGGGAAGAGGCTAGAGGGAGTGGGAGTGGGAGGGGGAGGGGGCGGAGTGATAAGGTGTGAGGGGGCGGGGCGGCGGGGCTATGAACCATAATGTCGTACACATGCGTTATTTTTACACTTTACTCTGTTCTTATTCCTCGGTCCTGTCATAAGTCTTTCGTAAATTACAGACTTGTGCTCTTTTTTATCCTGAAAATTTCTCGAGCGAAAATATTTTACATTGCATCTCTTCACTCCCTTTTGTTTTCACTGCTTTTTTTGTTGGCGCTCAGAGATTAATGGTTCGTGAGCTCTTTGTATTCAGGTTAAACAAATTAAGGTGAAGGAAAAAAATTAGGGCATGCATTATCATTATTACCGCCATCACCATTGACAAGCCTTCCCTCACCACCACCACCATCACCATCACGACAGCAACCACCACCACCCACACCAACAACAACAACAACATCGCAAGCACTGCCACATTCTTCCTCATCCACCCTTCCTTTATTCTATTCTTCCTCTTCTCTTCTTTTCTCGCCTCCAACTCTTTTCTTCTCCTCAACGTCCTTATCTTCCTTTTCATTCAATTTCCTTCTTACCCTTTTTTCCTCCCTCTGCCTTCCCCTTCTCTTCCCTCTCTTCTCTTTCCTTCTCGCCTCCACCAACTGCTCCTCTTCTTCTCCGCAACTCCCTGCTCCTACTCGTCCTTTTTCCTCCCTTTGCCCTCTCCTTTTCTTCCTACCTTCTGCTTTCTCATTCATCATTCAATCTTCGTTCCCTCCTCCTTCCTTTTCCTTCTTACCTTTTTTCGCCCTCTCCAATCCTCATCCCTCCTCCTGCTTCCTCATTCAGTCTCCTCATTCCATCTCTCCTCCTCCTTCTCTTCCTCATCCTTCTGCTTTCTCCACCTCCCTCTTCCTCTCCTCCACCGCCTTCATCATCCTCCCCCTATGAGCGGCATTATTCTCTAAGTTTCCCACTAAAGCCGGACTGACGGCAGGTGGGCGGACTGCTATTGTACAGGGGAAGGGAGGTGGGAAGGGGGGATGGGAAGTAAAGGGAAGGCGAGGGGCATAATCAAACCTGTAGGGGGTAGTACGCGGGGAAGAGAATGGGGGAAGGTTCTGGCTTTAGTATTTAGGAGAGAGTAAAAGGGGGAGAGAACGATAGGGGGGAGGGAGGGTCTTGTTGTGGGTCCTCTTCTCTTTCCTCCAAGTTGCTAAGGTAACTCCGTCCAGGAACAGATCATAGTACAGCCTCGCCCTTATGTAGAGGAGGCTTACACAGTCTTTCGGGAGGTGAAATATTTACAAGCTTCAGCCACAACAAATGCTTCATAATAACACTGGCCTTCCTTCATATTATTGCTGCCCCATCATGCTTTACATCCTCCTTCACGTAGGTTCAAAAAGAGTAGCTTATCAGTGATTCCTCTCGAGGCTGAGGAGAGAGTAAAAGGAGAAGGGGCGGAGGAGGGAACGGAAGGGGGAAGAATCTTGTTGTGGGTCCCTCTTCTCTTGGAACAGACTAGCACAGCCTCGCCATGTAGTAATGAGTCGCCCTTATGTACGTGTAGAGGAGGCTTAGGGTCATATTCGTAAACATTTCGGCGCCCAAACACACATTTGACAAGACTTTCGTAGGAGTTTTGGGCATTGTTTTTTATGTTTCTTTTTTAGGAGCAGCGAGTAGCGTTTTTTTTTTTATTATTGTTTTCTTTTTTTTGTGTGCCCTTGAGCTGCCTCCTTTGTTGTAAAAAAAAAAAAAAAAAAAATCCCAGGAGTAGTTTTATGGCCACAGTGGTAGTCTGACCGTTCTTATGTACCATGAACCTAAAAACAACACTCATGAGAACTCGATTGATCTTTTTTTCGGCCTTTGGAAATTGTTGATGTGAGAGGTGGAAGCGCGTCTGAGAATACTAGCCTCTATAGATATCCTCCAGGCATTGCAGTGGTCGTCAGTGTCCTTCAAAGAGTGAGATTCGATTCCTTATTAAAGCTGAGAGTTGAAAAGAGAAACTAAGATTCCTGTCGTGTTTGCTTGCATGAAAATGGTACGCAGTGTGGCTATTTTTTTTTCTTTTTCAGCAGAGGAAGCAGCTCAACGGCAAAAAAACAAATGCAAACAAACCAACACAAAAAAAGCCTTCTAGTCGCTGCACCTGTCAAGAAAATAAAAATAATAAAGTGGTCCAAAAGAGAGGTCAATTTCGGATGGAGAAAGATGTGCGTTGTCTCTCTTCATTGATTACGTGACTGATTTAATGCGGCGCTGATATGTTTGCTCGTCTTTTTTTTTATAGTGCAATTCCTCCTCGCCGTCAGTCTTCATTTAGCGTCACGCGTTAAATCAGAACGGGCGTTAATTTATGGCGTGTCACGTAAGTTGGGGCGGAGGTGTAATCAATGGAATATATAAATGCCACGAGAGAGAGAGATGTCTTATTCGTCTATCATTATTACCTCAGTAGAAAATACGAAAATTATGAGAAAAAAGGCATAAGAAGTGAATTTGAGAGAGAGAGAGGAACATGGGGGGGAAGGTATCAGATCGTTCTCAGTTTTCTCACCTGGACAGTCTTGACTCAGGTGATGGACGGAGAAGAGCGTTTCCTGTTTGGAGGGAGGAGGAAGAAGAGGAGGAGGAGGAGGAATGAGGGGGGGGGTAAAATATCTCGTTATGTGGGAGGGTCAACAGAGCTTTTCCTCCAGCGAGTAATTAATAGATCGGGAGGGAGAGAAAAAAAATGGAGGTGTGGAGGGGGGAAGGGGGGCGCGGGGGGGGGGGTCCACTCTCTCTCTCTCTCTCTCTCTCTCTCTCTCTCTCTCTCTCTCTCTCTCTCTCTCTCTCTCTCTCTCTCTCTCTCTCTCTCTCTCTCTCTCTCTCTCTCTCTCTCTCTCTCTCGGGTTACGTGTAGGTGTACGTGTGGGGAGTGTAGCCACCCTCCCTTCCCCCTCCTTTCTCCCCTCCCCTCCTTCATCTCCCCCCTGTGCGCGGCGCCCCCCGATCCGCCGTGCTGTTGCTACTCAAAGGCTGTAATTTGGCTGCATGAGTCACCGTTTTGTAGTCCGCGTCGCCCTGTCCTGCCTTCCTTTCCCTTCCTTTCCCTTCCTTTCCATTCCATTCTCTCTCCTTCCATTCCTTTCCTTGCCTTGCCTTGCCTTCCTTGCCTTCCCTTCCCTTCCCTTCCCTTCCTCTCCTTGCCTTCCCTTCCCTTCCCTTCCTTGCCTTCCCTTTCCTTCCTCTCCCTGCCATCCCTTCCCTTACTTGCCTTCCCTTCCCTTCCCTTCCTTTCCTTTCCTTTCCTTTCCTTTCCTTCCCTTCATTTTCCTTTCCCTCCGACCCTTTCCTTCATTCCCATCCCTTATTTTCCTTGTCTTCCCTTCCGTTCCCTTCCCTCCCCTTCTCTTCCCTTCCCTTCATTTTCCTTTTCCTCCTGTCCCTTTCCTTCATTCCCATCCCTTCCCTTCCCTTACTCTTCCTTTTTCTTTCCCTTCCCTGTCCTCTTCCTCTTCCATCATCCCTCCCTTTCCTTGTCCTTTCTCTCCGTCGCCCTTCCTACCTTCCCTTACACTCCTTTCCCTTACCTTCCATGTTCTCATCCTCTCCGTCGCTCTGTTCTGCCTTCCCTTCCCTTCGTTTTCCTTCCCTGTCCTCTTCCTCTCCTACCTTCACTTCCTTTCCCTTCCCTGATCTCTTCCGTCACCCTGTTCTACCATTCCTTCCCTTCCCTTCACATCCTAGTCCCTCTCTGTCTCCCTTCTCTTGTCCTTTCTCAATTTAATCATGTCCTTCCTTTCCTTCCCTTCCGTTTTCTTATTTTCCCTTCCCAGTTCTTCTTTTTCATTTCTTCATTTTCCGTACCTCCTTCACTTTCTTCCGTCTCCCTCTCTCTTTTCTTCCCATCTCTCTTTGCCTCCCCTCCCTCCTCCTTTCTCTTACCTTTCCTTCCTGTCCGCCCTCCCCTCCATCGCAACTCATCCTCCTCTTCCCCTGCGTTGCACTGTCCTTCCTTCCCTTCCTTTCTCCTCCCTTCTCCCTTTTCCTCCCCTTCGTCGCCCCTCCTCCTTTTCTTCCCCCCTAGGCAGCCATTAACTCCTGATGCCGTACTAAATTTTAAATAACAGTGCAGCGCGAGACGGAAGGTTCGATGGACATGTTGCTTATGATGGCTTTGGTGGCGGCGGCGGTGGTGGTGGTGGTGGAGGCGACGGCTGGTAGACTGACTGGCTGGCTGGCATCTGTCCATCCCACCTTGCCCTTCTCTCCCTACCTCTCTCTCTCTTTTTCTCTCCTTCCACGCCCTTCCTTGTACCCTTCTCGTACCCTTTTCACTCTACCCCCTCCTTGTGTATACTTTCAATTTTCTGCCTTTTCACCCCTTTCCCATATTATATACTCGTTTCCTCAACCCTCTCCACTCTCTCCTTTTCTCTCTCTATTCTTTTCGGTATTCTCAGGCATTCCACTTAACCCACTCCTTGCATACTCCTCCTTTCCTCCGTTTCACTCCCAACTATATGTACTTGTTTCTTCAGTCCTCTCCACTCTCTCCCTTCCACCCTCTCCACTCCTCTCAGCATTCTCTCCCCTTCCACTCAGCCACTCCTCTGTCTTCCTCCCTCTCCTATTCCCCTCTCGCCTTCCATCTCTGCTCACTTCCCTGGTTATTCTCTTCCTCACCCATTTGGCCTTCTGTCCTCTCTCGCCATCCCTTTTCCCCTCTCTCCTCTCCTTCCTCCCCGCCCGCTTCCCTTCCTCTCTCTCCCTCAGCGGCTCATGTTCCTGACAAGACACTCGATCCTTCCCCGAAAACGACCTGGAATTGGTTTTAATGAGCTTCCTCGTGGCAAAAAGTTTCCTAGGGGGGTCTGGGTGGGTCGACCTCATGCTGGCAGCGGCTTGGGTGGCTGGTGGGTGGCTGGCGAGGCGCTGCTGTCCCTCCTCCTCCTTCCTTAGCCTTTCGATGTCGTGAAGGTGTGGCGCGTCTGTAGGAAGAGGAATAGAAAAGGAAAAGATAAGAGGAGGGGGAACGGAGGGTAGGGTGGGTGTTGGGTGCGTGCCTGGCTCCCTCTTGCGTCCTTCCCTCCCAGAGATATATCTTGACCGAGTGCCGTGTCTTTAGGAAGAGAAACAGACGGAAGATAAAGGAAGGAGGAGGGAGGGTTGGGTACGCGGCCGCTGAGTTACTGTTGAGGTGCGAGACTCTTTACTCTCCTGCCGAAGAGGTCTTGACTGAGTGCCTTGTCTGACGAAGAAGATAAAGCAAAAGAAAAGGGGAAGAGAGAAGAAAGGAGCAGTGGTTTGGTATAGGTTTCATAAGCTGGAACTTACTTATTTTTCAAACCCACGAAATACACTATTAAAACATTTCCTTTCCCTTGTAACAGTGTAAACAGGTGTAGACGTTGTGTATAGGCTTCAAAGTCTGGAACTTACTTAAAAATCCTATTGAAACCCACGAAATGCACCTTAAAAACAACTCCTTTCCTTTAAAACAGTATAAATATGTGTAGAGAAAAAAAGGAGTCGCGGTTATGTTTTGATTCTGTGAAGTTGCAAATCATTTCTATCTCTCGTAATCTACTGAAGTAAACCGAAACAGCGTAATCAGGCAGAGATGTGATAAAGAAAACCGTGTACACAAAACGTCCCTCCGCGGCGCCTCACTCCCGGGGTGCAGGACAGGGGAGGAGCGGAGGTTCGGGGGAGGTTCGGGGGATGATTTATTTTGTGTTCCGTCTTGGGAGCTGTTACTTAGAGGGGCGAGTTATGGAACGGCGAGACTTTGGGGAGAGAGTCACTGATAATCTCCCTCCTCCTCCTCCTCCTCCTCCTCCTTCTCCTCCTCGTCCGCGTCCCCACACACTGCAGGTAATTTAACTCGAGGCAGGTAAGTAGGGGGTTGGTGTGCGATTACAGACATTTATCTCGGCGTGTGTGTGTGTGTGTGTGTGTGTGTGTGTGTGTGTGTGTGTGTGTGTGTGTGTGTGTGAGGGCAGGTAGATTGGTTTGTGTGTTATGCCTTCTTCCCTCTCCTCCTTTTCCTCCCTTCCTCCCTCCTTCCTTCCATCTCCTTTCCCTCTCTTTTATCCCCTTGTCCCCTGTTACCTCCTCCTCTATTCTTCCTCCCTACCTCCTTTCCCTTCTTTCTCTCCCCCTTCTCCCCTCCTGCCTACCCCTTCCTCCTCCTTTCCCTTCTTTCTCTCTCCCTTCTCCCCTCCTGCTTCCCCCATCTCTCCTTCCTTCCCATCCCCTTTCCCTCTCTTCCCTCCCTTTGTCCCTCCTCCCTCCCCCTCCCTCCGATCTTCACGCCCCCAAAGGGATAATAATACAAAAGTCTGATACAAAAAATTATATATGGCATCCGGGGCCACGCAAAGGGTGTGTTTAGGTTGTTCTTGATACTATCGTTTTTGTGTGTTTTGGCGTGTGTGTGCGTATGCGTGTGTGCGTGCGCAGGAACGAGTGTTTAGTGCAATTAATCCCATAATCATGAATAACGAGCTTGAAAGTAATGAGTAATGATGGGTGAGTGGATTTACGCATTGATACACTGTGAAATTAAAAAAAAGAGTGAAGGTCTAGGTGAATAAATCCCGAAAAATAATTAGAGAAGTGAGTGTAGGGATTAACATAGGCCGAAAAATATAATATAAGTGAATTTATGGGTTAACAAAGAGAAAAATCAGAAAGAGAGGGATGTTGCTGCTGTAAAAACCGTGCAGAGTGGACAGAGGGGATCAGAGAGAAAGGGGATTAGAGGGGAGTGAATGGAGGGACTGTATGGGCCTGAAGGGAGCGTGAGGGCAGATGGCATGGCACTGCAGGGAGGAGAGAGGGAGGAAGAGAGGGGCGCGAAGGAGGTAGGAAGGCGCTGGGTGGATGCAAAGTGGGACCAGGTACAGATAGGATGGGTCAGCATACTGGTCACGATTTCCTTCTTGTCCTCCTCCTCCTCCTCCTCCTCCTCCTCCTCCCCCTCCTCCTCTGTTTTCCTTTTCTACCTTCCTCTATCTTCCTCTTCATCTTCATTTTCCTGTTCGTGTTCCTCCACATCTTCCTCGTCATTTTTTTTCTCTCCTTATATCCATCCTACTCCTTTTCCACTATCTCTTTTCCTTGTCCCTTCTCCTCCACTCCTTATTTTTTTTTATCTTCCTTTGCATCCTTCCCCTTCCCTTCCTTCTCCTCCCCTTATGATTCCACCCCTTCCTTCTCTCCTTCCATCTCTTCTTTTTCCTTCCCATCCTTCTCCACCTCTTCTTTCTCCTCCTTTTCCTTCTCCTTCCACTCCATTTCTCTTCCACCCCTTCCTCCTCTTCCCCTTCTTTTTCCGCCCCTTCCTCTTCTCGGGTTTCGTTCCAAAGGGCGCTGGTGCAGGGATCGGCGCGGGAGGGAGGGAGGGAGGGGGTGAAAGGGGTGACTGAATTTACATATGAAAATCCCACCGGAGAGAAAAAAAGGAAGACGCAAAAGAACACTCTGAATGGCGTCGATTGTTTGAATGAATGTTTTGCTTTTGGGTGATGAACGAGGCTTATTTACGAGAGAGAAAGAGATAGAGGAGCGGAGCGAGAGGGAGGGAGAGGGAGAGTCCTTCGTTCCTGTAGTGTTTAGGGACTCCGCCGGGTACTCTAGGATTTATGCACCGTTGCTACAGGGACTCCACGTCAGGAAGGTACCCCGGAGCCTCGATTTATGCGGACACGGCTGTCATGGGCGGCCCCTTGACACGGGCTTTCAGGGGGAGGATCCAGTCCCATCAGTCTTGGATCAGCGCCCGCCAGAGGGATGGACGGACGAGGGGTGTTTCGCTTTCCCCCTCCTTCCCCCTTGCCTTTCTCTTGTCCTTTGCCTCACCTTCCCCCCTCTTTTCATTCTCTCTCTTCCACGATTCCTCCACTCCTATCCCTTCCTCCTTACATATTATTCTCCACTCTTCATCTCCTCTCCCTCTGCCCTTTCTCATGTCATTTCTCTCCCATTCCCACCATCCCTTCTCTCCTTTCCCAACTATGCCCCATCCCCTATCCCTTCTCCTCTTCTTTCATATCGTGCTTTTTCCTCTTCCCTTTCTCTTTCTCCCCCCTTTCCCCTCTCTTCTGTCCTCTCCAACTATTGCTCCAGCCTTGTCCCTCTCTTCCATATCGAGCGTCTCCTCCCTCTCCCTCTCCCTCTGCCCTTTCTCTTGTTCTCCCCCCCATTTCCCCTTCCCCTTTTCTCCCCCACCACTACTCCCCCTTTTCCCTGCCACTACCCTCTTCTCCCTCGTCCCCCTTTCCCCTGTCCATCTTTTTCTCTTTCCTATTTTCGCCGTCCCCTCCATGTATCTGCATATACAGGTGGTGTGTGCGAGAGAGAGAGAGAGAGAGAGAGAGAGAGAGAGAGAACACTGGAAAAGAATATTAATGGATTTCAGTAGTTTTTTAAAAATTTTTTTTTAGGTAGGACAAGAAGACACGATGTATTATGTATGTGGCCTCAAAGTCCCTCCCTCCATCCCTCCCTCCCTCCCTTCCGGTCCTGTCCAATCCCTGTCCGCTTGTGGTTCCAATCGGCTCACGGATAAAAATGTTGGCGAGTTCATTTTCACTAATAAATAAAAAAAAAACCGAATGATGTTTTTTTCTTTTGTTTATAATTTTATGCAGTGTTTTCCGGGAATGTTTTTAGCTCGACTACTGTTCAGAGGCTGAAAAATCGAGAAGAAAAGGGGATCGTAATGCAGCTTAAGTTTTTTTTTTTTTTCTCCCGAACACCTGTGCATAAATTTGTAAACGTGTTGTGGACCGGTCATTTCTGCGTCAGTGGAGGAAGCCATCACCTGAGCGAGAGAGAGAGAGAGATACCTTATATGTCCATTCTTCATTACCACAGTGGAAAATACGAGAAAAATTACAACAAAAGCGTAAAAAGTGAAAATTAAAAGCCTTCTGAAGAGAGAGAGAGAGAGAGAGAGAGAGAGAGAGAGAGAGAGAGAGAGATTACCTAATAACTATGAACATCGAAATCAATGCATCGGAACCGGAGGGGCGGAACACTGGCCGCCCCGAAACACCGGTAAAACACATGGCATATTCACGAGTAATGGCGAGAACAGCGGCATTCCTTCACGGCGTGTTTGCCCGAGCGGAGAACCGTTTCCCCCGCAAATGTCAGGTAAAACACACACACACACACACACACACACACACACACACACACACACACACACACACACACACACACACGGGCGTACGTAACCACATGCAGGTGTTGATGGACCGGAAATTTCTCATTCAGTGAAGCGTATTTTTACGTTCTATAATTTGCTGGTTGGAAATTCGTGTTATTAATATTTTTTCTTCTTTGATATTACATTGGTTCAAGAGAGAGAGAGAGAGGGAAGAAGAGTATCGGGCGCCCTTTTTCTCCTTGCCTTTCTCCATCCATCTATTGTATGTTTTTTTCAGTCGCTCCTTCTGTTCTCTCTCATTCGTCTAATCTCCATCATTAATATCTTGTCCAACACAATAAGAAAGACACTGCAGTAATTGTGAACTAGACTCGCTATCACCCGTTCCGCCTCGTAAGTATATATCGCGTTACTGATCCTTCGTTTCTCTTCGCTGTATCGTGTTACCATTAATAGTTGTGATATGAACGCAGAGTGACACTGAGCTACGGCGCGCCACATGATCCCGACCGACAGCAGCAGGGGGAGGGGGAGGAGGGGAGGGAAGGAGAAGGAGAGGGGGGGGTAGGCCCAAGGAGCGCCTCTCGATGGGTCTTATCACGCTGAGCCGAACACGAGAACTCCTCAGCCCCCGAGATGGTCGATAGCTGCTAAGTCGGTCAGGTGAAAATACTCCCAGGTAAAGAAAGGCCCGGGCTCAAGATTTGTCGCGAGGGCTGTTCGGAGACGAGAGGGGAAGGGAACAGATTTTCGTGCTGGTATGTGGCGCTGAGGCTGGTGCTGGTGCTGGTGCTGGTGTCTTGGTGCCTTAGTTAATGTTCCTTCTAGTGTCTTGGGTTCCTTGTGGCTTATGCTGGATATTTCTTCTCGTTAAAGGAATACATAACTGATTACGGTTATGCAAGACGTTTGGTAGATTAGTGAAAATACACGTCGAAGACTGACACTGAAATGGAGGAGGAGGAGATTAAGGCGTGATGAGGTTTAGTTAGTGTTCCTTTTGTTTTCTAATGGACGTGTCCCTCTGTTGACAAAGCACAAAACTGACCATTGACCGGTGAAAGTGTACGATGGACTCGGAGTGGAATAGTACGTTAGTGTGTTGAGACTCAAGATATGCAAGTCAGACAGAGCCGGTATAGACAACACCAACTCATCAATACATTTCGCAGACTGGAGGAAATAGACGATAAATATAGACACTGGTGTGGAATAGTAATATGTGCGGAGTGACTAGTTGAATTGAATGTCTCGGCGATAAGGTATTCAAGTCAGACAGAGCCGATATATATAACTTTATCTCAATACATTTCGCAGACTGGTGGAAATGGACGATGGTGTGGATTAGTAATAGCATGTGGAGTGACTGGTTGAACTGAACGCCCCAACGATAAGGTATGCAAGTCAGACGGAGACCGATGTGTAACGCTTCTGTATCTCCATGAAAAATCTAATCACTGACTGGCCCGGCATAACACGAGGGAACACAAAGACCAGACCCCGAGGACCCTTACCCCCGCCCCTCCCTTGTGACGGCAGGTGACCGGAAGAGGCTGCCAGCGGGAGGTTTACATAGAGCTGGCTTGACAAACAGTGTGTCGGCAGCGGCTTTCATCCCCTCTTTTGAAGGGTGATAAATCTCTCGCTAACAAATGAACCTTAGGAGACGCGGGGGTGGCGGGCGAGGGTGGGAAGTTGGGCGGGTTAGGCTTTGTAGGTGGGGTGGGGTGGGTGGGTGGGCATGTGGGTGGGTAGGTGGGTATGGGTGGGCATGGGTAACATAATCTCATCTCTAATTTTTCTTCTCCCCTTTGTTCAGTTAATGTGTGTGTGTGTGTGTGTGTGTGTGTGTGTGTGTGTGTGTGTGTGTGTGTGTGTGTGTGTGTGTCTGGCTACCCTTATTCGCCTCGCCATTTTGTTGTGTGTGTGTGTGTGTGTGTGTGTGTGTGTGTGTGTGTGTGTTTTCGTGCATGAGACTGCGTGTGAATGTGCGTGTGTGCGTGTGTGTGTGTGTGTGTTTTCGTGCATGAGACTGCGTGTGAATGTGCGTGTGTGCGTGTGTGTGTGTGTGTGTGTGTGTGTGTGTGTGTGTTATTTGTCCAACTTCGCCTTTACTTCGTCTATGCTTCCAAGTCACGCTGCAGAAACAAGAACACTAATACAACTGTGAATCCCGAGAAAAAAAAAGAGGCATGATTTTCCTCGTGGCTGCCGGGCCGTACCCTAAATTTAAGAACGTATCCAGGAACATTAAGCCGCTGCGTCTCGTGTCACGGCGCTATTCTATCTTGCACTCTTGAATCGCGAGGAGGAGGAGGAGGAGGAAGAAGAGGACGAAAAGGAGGGGGAGGTAAGGGAAAAGCGGTGGTGAGGGTGTCTAGGAGCAGTATAAGGATGGTAAACTTCGGTAAACTTCACTCCCTCAAGGCATGATAAATCCCTCTTGTCATGTATCGCTTATCTCCATTCTTAGGACGACAATAGGAAGCGGCGGCGACGTTTATCAGAGTTCATACACGCGGGAGGGAGATCGATGAGCGAGAACCTGCCCTCCTGTGTACCTTCCTGCTTTCGTTCTCCCACTTCACTCCCCCCCTCCTCTCTGTCTCTCTCTTTCCCCCTTCCTACCTATTCTTCCCTGTTCTTTCTGTTAACCCCCATCTGTTCCTCTTTTCCTACTCTTTCTCCTCCCCATTATCATCTAGTTACTCCTTCGCCTATTCTTCATTCACCCATTTCCCTTCTTTCACTTACCTTTTTTCCTTCTTCTCTGCTTCTATCCCTTTCCCCATTTTGTTCTCCTCCTCCTCCTCCTGCTCGTTCTTCTCCCTATTTCCTTTCGCCTCTTCTTCCTTCACTCATGTATTTCCCCTCTCTTACTTACCTCCTTTCCTGTTGCACTTTCTCTTTCTGCTTCTCTCCCTTTCTCCACTTTTCTCTCCTCCTCCTCCTCCTCGTCTTCCTTCCCCTCCTGTCCCACTTATGAGTCTGGCGTGCAGTTTACGAGTCTCTGCTCAGTAATCACATTTGCTACAGGTATTTCGGCTGTCGGCTCTCATTAGCCGACTTAGCCCGGTGACGACTTCTTTTAACGATATGGTCCAGTTGCATGCCTCAGCCCCCCCCTTCCCCCCGACAACCACCCCCACCGCCACCACCACCAACGCCACCGCTACGATAACGACGCTCGGGCTACCGAAGGATGTAAACAAAGCACCACCTCGCCTCTGTGTGTGTGTGTGTGTGTGTGTTCGCGTGGCCAAGTGTGCGTCAGGGGGGTGGAATTCTATCACGCCATCACCCCAAGAGTGTTTCGGACGGGCCGGACGCGAAAGGTGTGCACTCTAATTAATTTACGGCGAAGGGGAAAGGATTGATTCAACGGTGTGACGCTCGTGGTTAGCGGCGTGAAGTTAACGCCGCCTTGACATGGAAAATAATAAAAACGCTGACTCGAGGTGGACGGACAGACGAGGGGAAGGGTGCGCGGCCATCACGTGAGGGTAGTGTGGCCGTATCACGCTCATCTGCCTCCCCCTTACCCTTACCCTTACCTTTACCCTTGCCCTTGCCCATCACTCCACTGCCGCCTCTCTCGCCCATTAGTGCCAAATCTCTGTCTCTCTCTCTGCCTCACTGCTGGCTTTAGGCGCTGATCGGCTTACCCATTACAGTCACACTTCCCGCTATCTCTCTGCCTCATTGTTCTTTCCCTCCTCTCCTCCTTCCCTTATATCCACTCTTCCTCCTTACTTCCACATTTCCCTCCTTCCCTCTGTTCTGCAACTCTTCGTTTATTCTGTTCCTCCTTTTTCTTTTTATTTATACGTATGTCTACATCACCTACCCCCCCAATTGAACATGCCTCCTTTCCTTTCCCTGCTTGTGTTCTTCTTTTCTTCAATATCTATCCTTTCCCACACAGTATCCCTCGTCCCTCGTCCCTTCTTTCCCTTTCTTCCTTTTCCCTCCCTTTATCCTCCCTTCCTTCCTTTCCTCTCCGTACCATCACTCAGAATCTTCTACTTTCCTTCCCTTCGCTTTCCTTTCTTTCTCTCTCCATCCCTTTATCCTCCCTTCCTTCCCGCACCCGCACCCAGAATCTCCCATCGAGGCATCAAGAGGAAGGGTGAAGGAGGGACTGGAAAGTGAAGGAGGGACGGGTCTTTGGGTCAGTCTATCTTTGTCTTATCGGTCGGGAGCTCCGGGAGGTGGGCGGCGACGGGCTGGTGGCGCCCCCGGGATGGTAATGGTTAAGATAGTTATTGTCGCAGAGGCGAGTGATGGTAATTACAGAGTCTGGCATATTATGCATCGTTTGTCACCCGCTGAGACGCCAAGAGTGGGCGGAGGAGAAGGAGGAGGAGGGTGTTAAAAAAGGTCGTAGAGAAGAAGGACAGGAGGGGGTAGCTAGTGTGTGTGTGTGTGTGTGTGTGTGTGTGTGTGTGTGTGTGTGTGTGTGTGTGTGTGTGTACCTGGCCGCACTTTGCATGTTAATCACTGCAGGTCTCGGAAGCTCCTGACATTGAAGAATTATTTCATTTTTATAATTACACTCAGCGGCGGAAAGGTAGCCACGGGAGGAGCTGAGGTGTGACGGTGGATACACACACACACACACACACACACACACACACACACCAGCTGTTCCTGCGTGCTGTTGCTCATCCTTATGTTGTGGTAATTGATTCAGCGTACGTATAAAAATGGTACAAAATAAATATGATGTGTAGTAATTCGGACATCATGCCATAAAAGAGTTTGTATTTATATTTCAAAGTTATTTTTGCTACCGTGAGGAGGAGGAGGAGGAGGAGGAGGAGGAGACGATGATAATGATGCGGAAATGAAGAAAACGAGGGGTTGGAGGAGGCGAAGAAGAAGAAATAGATGAAGTGGAGGAAGAGAAAGATATGTTACACAAGGGAAAATGAGAGAGAGAGAGAGAGAGAGAGAGAGAGAATTCAAGTTCCGCACATATTTTACGCACTATCAACAAGTAATTTCACGTTTAAATGGGATACAGCAAGAATGGTAAGAGGACTCGAACCTGCTTCATTAAGGGAGAGAGGGGGGGGGGGGGAACCGGTATTCTTAAAGGTGATTCTTTCGCCCATTAACGCTCCCTTCCTCAAGAAAAATGTCTTCCAAAGTATTTTATTTTCTCTAGTCAACACGGCGCCGCGTCTCTCTCTCTCTCTCTCTCTCTCGCTCTCTCTCTCTCGCTTAAAGGGGTCACTCACCTGGATATCCAAAGATTAAAACGCAGGTGTGTAGGTACAGAGAGAGAGAGAGAGAGAGAGAGAGAGAGGACAGTAAGTACCCTTCCCTGACTTTTATTGTAATGTTGCCACACCACACAGCCAGGGAGGCGGGGAAGACGATGGCTGTCCACTCTCATAAAACGGACACGATCGCTTTCAATTAGAGGCACACTTAGCTTGCAGATCCCCGGGGCAAAAAAGGGTGAGGAAATGTTCGCAAGTCAAGCTGAAGTCGAGGTTTAATGGAAGACTCAATCAGATATGTGTGTGTTGTGGGAAGGGAGGGAGTGAGGGGGGAAGAGGGAGGGTGTGAGGAAGATAAAGAAAGGAAGGTAGGGAATGTTTCTTAGTCTGCGTGTGTGTGTGTGTGTGTGTGTGTGTGTGTGTGTGTGTGTTTATATTGTGTGTGTGGGTTTTGCATACATTTTTCTAGCTGGAATATTTGTTGTCAGGTATATTTTCTTTTTATATACGATGACGTTTCTATATTTCGTCCGGTCTTTCTCTCTTGTGTGTTGTCTGTTTTTGAACGCGCCCGTGAAAAGCGAGGAGCAGAAATATCGACAATGTTTATTTTAACGTTTTAACATTTATTTTACATTTCGCGGCACGACTATTTTTAGAAGTTGTGGCTTTTGATGGACGAGGGAAGAGGATAAAAGAAGGCGAAGGGAAACACGAAGGGTGACGAAAGAAAAAGAGAAAATCATATAACTCTTGAACCTTTGCTCGAGACCTTACAATTTCTTTATAGTGACTGGCTTAACTTTTTTCCTTGGGTTTGATTGACAGCCAGCGATAATCTGCGTCTCTCTGGGCAGCGTAAATCGTCGGTATTTCTGGTCTGATAAGTACACGTTTGGGCGTTTCATTAGCAAGCTTTCAAGGGTAAGGACTTGATGCGGGCGATAGTTGTGTCCGCGCCTCGCCTGAGCTAAAGGTAAGTGTGCATAATTATGACGGTGTTGTACAGGAAAATTCGTCTCGCACTTAAAAGCCAACGGGCGTTTAAAAGTAAGAAATGAAAGGAAGGGAAAGATTATGCACGTCCCTCGTTTTTGCATATCTCTTTGTGTTAATGTTGAACGTCTCTTCTGTTTATTTGTATTTACTTAGCACTCCAGGTTGCATATTTTCCTTTAACCAGTCTTCACTCTTCTATAATTTCGTATGTTTCAATTCCAAGTTCACAAGAAAAGTAAGAAATTAAAACAAAAGAAGGATATGCAAGTCCGTCTTTTTTTCTTATACTCCCCCATGTTCTATTTCTAAAGGGAGAAATAGAAGGGAAAAAATAGAAATAAGCCTTTTCAGTTGTTTCTTTCATAAGGCCTAATCCTCTATTGTCTTCGGCGGCGAGTCTTTTTCTGCGTTTCGTGTGTGAGGAGGAATTAGTGATGGTTGTTAGGGTGAGGGATACGCCGCCTCCACCCACTCCGGCGACCCCTCCACCCTCTCTTGAAAGTCTATCGGTTTCAATTCCTCTCTGGGATTCTCTTCATTTACTCTCCAAGCCCACACACCGCCGCCCCTGGCCACCCCTTCCTTTCTTTCCTTTCTTTCCTTTCCCTTCCCTCTTGTCCTGTCCCGCCCTTCACTGACCTTCCGTCCCTTTCACTTATATTCAACCCTTACACTTTTCGCTTTTTCCTCTATCTCCTCTTCAGCCTCTTTCCATATCTCGTATTGCTTGTATTGTTCCTTATTTTTGTTCCTTTTCTTGTTTTCTTGTCTACACTTCATCACTGACTAAATTTTTGTTTACTTTTTCTTCCTCTCTATCCTTCTTTCCCTTCCTCTTTCTCTCTAGTTTTCTTTATTTCCTTTCCTCGAACTATTTTTTCATTATTCTCGTATTTGTCGTATGTCTTTATCATTTTCCTTTCTTCTCCTTTTAGTTCAACTCTCCTCCTCCTCCATCTCGATCACACCTTATCCTTTTCACCTTGCATTTTTCTTAGCCACGTGCATCAACATGGAGGGAGAGAGGCGTAGAGCGGGGTTGCGTGCTGCGTCCTGGCTTGTAGTGGCTGCCGCAACACACAGAGGCGGGCTGCTAATGTTCAGGCTAATGACCAGTTAATTAAGTCGTTCCTGGCGTGAGAACTGGTCTGCCTTTGGGATTTACGGATATTATGTCGTGCAGGATATTGCGTTACGATGTAGCCCTTCAGTACGTCTGTGAAACTCTTCTCTCTATCTTTCTATATCTCTGGCTATCTATCATTCATTGTCTCTCTCTGGCCTTCTTTTATCTTTACTTTCTTTCTACTACATTATTTTCTCCATTTTCGATATACGTGTGTTTTCTTCATCCTCTTCTTTAGGCAGCCGGTGACCCATTTTCTTTTTCTCCGTTTTCTTTTGCTCGGTCATGGAGGCCTTCAGGGGACACTTACTTTCTTGACTTGGCTGGAGGCAGTGAAGAAGTGGGTCATATTTATTTATTTTTTCCCTCGTATCTCATCCTCTCTCTCACTCATATAGCGGCTGTCGTGCATTATGTTGTGGTGGTGGGGTGATTGTGGCAGGTTTTTCTGTTATTTTTTTTCTTCTTACGTGTAGGTTTCGTGGCTCGTTTGTGCGTGGGAAAATTTTGGAGTGTGACCATTGCTCCCGGATAACTTTTTGCTACTCTTTTTTTTATATTGCGGTTGAATAGACAGGTTAAAAGCAAAACAATATCCAAATAATAATAATAACAAAGAAGCTCCATACACTTAACTTCATCAGGAAAAGAGGAAGGGAACTGGTGAAAGACAATGATAAAATGTATATAGTTCTGGAGGTGTTTGATGGTGTGCGAGTGTTTTCAGTGTTTGTTCGTTTGTCTGTGTGTCTTGTCATTTGGGTTTTGTTTATTGTCGGTCGTTAGTGTGTGTGTGTGTGTGTGTGTGTGTGTGTGTGTGTGTGTGTGTCGTATATAAAATAAGATAAGCATCTGTTGTTTGTCTGTTTGTGTGATGATGCTAGTGTTGGTGTTGGTGGGATTTACTGTTTTTTTTTCTATTTGTTTTTTTTTATAAACTCATGAATGTCGTGAAAAAAATATCTGTTCTTTCCTGTTTCTTTATATTAAGCGATTTTTATTTTCCGCCGCGGTGCATCTGAGGGTCTCGCGCTTCCTTTCGTATATTTGGTGCTCGTAAAGGTTTGGGTTCGGACGAAAAGAATAAAACAAAATAGCTAAGCTGCTTATGGCATTTTCGTCTGAGTATTTGTGTTTTTGAATCATCTTTACCGTTTTTGAGACGAGCGTGGTTGAATTTACTGTATTTTTTTATGTTTGTCTATCTGTTTTTCTTGTGTATATTTCGTCTGTTTCTTTGTCTGTGTGTATTTATTTCGACTCTCTCTCTCTCTCTCTCTCTCTCTCTCTCTCTCTCTCTCTCTCTCTCTCTCTCTCTCTCTCTCTCTCTCTCTCTCTCTCTCTCTCTCTCTCTCTCTCTCTGCACTACTGGGAGGGGGGGGGGGTGGAGGGCGACTCTAAAAACTCGTCCCTTTCTTGTAAAGTAATAAATAAAAGAGTTTGCCTCGGTAATCTGATTCCGAAGTGGCTATTGTTAGAACAGCCCGACGGAGGAGGAGGGAGGAGGGAAGAGGAAGGAGAGAAGGGTAGAAGGAAGGGAAGGGAGGGGATGAAAGAGGAGAGGAGGAAGGCGAAAGAGTAGAAAAGGCAGGAAGAAGGGTGAAGGGAAGGTACTAGAGAAAGGGAAGGAAGTGAGAGGAGGGAAGAGAGAGAGAAGGCGAAAGGGAAGGACAGGCAGGGAGAAGGGTTGAGGGAAGGAGAAGAAAGATGGGCCAGGAAGAAGAGAGAAGAAGAGTTAGTAAAGAAAGGGGATGAGAGAAGAGAGACTAAAGGATTGCAGAGGAAGGAAAGAGAGTGGAGGGAAGGCAGGAGAGAAAGGGAAAGAAGTAGAACGGTGGGGAAAACAAAAGAAAGGAAAGAGGAAAGGTTGGCTGATGGAATTGCTGAGGAAGGAGAGCGAAGGAGTAGAGACAACGAAGGGAAAATATGATGTAGGGAGAGAGCAAGAATGGATAATGGAAGAGAGGAAGAGATGATGTATTGGTGAAGGAAACATGAAGAGAGAAAAAAATAAGGGAAGAGACGAGAGGAGGGAAGGACTGAAAAAAAAAAAAAACGCGAGGGGAGTCAAAGAAAGGAAGAGAGAGAGAAACTGGGAAGGTACAATATAAAGAGGAAGAATAGAGGAAGCCCAGAAGTGGAGGAGAGGGACGGAGAAAGAGGAATAATAATAGGGAGGAAAGCTTTTTTAGAACCTCACGAAAAAAAAAAAGCTTTCAATAGACGGCATTGTAATTAGGTGCCTCTCTTAGCTTCACAATTTAGCTGGAACTATATTAATGCCTTTTGTCCTACTGGGTCTTCATTCTTAAGGGGATTCTTTTTAATATTGTTCCTCATTTTCTTTTTCCTGATAATTCTTCTTGTCTGCAATTCTCTTTAGATCCAACTTCTTTTCCTCCCTCATCTTAGTCCTCCTCCTTGTCCTTCTTCATCCTCCTCCTTCTTGTCCATCTTCCTCCTCCTCCTCCTTGTCCCTCTCTAGTCCTCCCCTTGTTGTCCCTCTCTCCTCTTCCTCCTCCTCGTCCCTCTCTCCTCTTCCTCCTCCTTGTCCCTCTCTCCTCTTCCTCCTCGTTGTCCCTCTCGCCTCCTCGTCCTCCACGTAGTCCCTTTCTCCTCTTCCTCCTCGTTGTCCCTCTTCCTCCTCCTCCCCTTCCTCGTAGTCATTAGGCACCTGGAAGTTTTTTAAATTAGATTAATCGTAATTAGGCGAGCGACAGTCATCTCCCTCTCATCAGTCTTTTGCCGTCGCCTTTCCTTGTTTTTTTTCCTCAATTTTTTCCTCTTACGTGTCTTTCCCTCATCAGCTTATTCACCTCCTTTCATCTTCTGCGTTTTTACCTGAATATTTAATTGGGCTTTCATTTTTTTTTTATTTTTTTTTATTGTTTTACTTTGATGCTCAACTGAATTTTCTTTTTTTTTCCATTTAGCTCTTCCTGTAGCTCACACGTATTCTTTTTATTTTATTTTCTGGTGTGTGTGTGTGTGTGTGTGTGTGTGTGTGTGTGTGTGTGTGTGTGTGTGTGTGTGTGTGTGTGTGTGTGTGTTTCTATTTCTTATTTAAATCTTACGCTTTTTGTGCTATTTTTGTTTTATTTTTTTCCACGGTGATAATGAATGCTCTCTCTCTCTCTCTCTCTCTCTCTCTCTCTCTCTCTCTCTCTCTCTCTCTCTCTCTCTCTCTCTCTCTCTCTCTCTCTCTCTCTCTCTCTCTCTCTCTCTCTCAACCACCACCACCACCATCATCACCACCATCATCACCATCACCATCGTCTTTCTAACCACCACCACCAATCACCACCACCACCACCACCACACCCACCAACACCACCACCACCACCACCCCCACCCCACCCACCACCACCGGACATCATCACCATAACCATCCTGGGGGGCTCACCGGACTGGGGCGTTACCTGAAAAGTCAATTAAGGAGGCTAGCTCTCTGCATAGCTATCCCCTCCACTCCCCTCCCCTTTCCACTGCATCCCACTTCACTTCTCTCCCCTCTTCCCTCCCCATCTTCCCTTTCTGATACCCTCTCACCTCTTTTTCATCTCCCCATTTTCCTTCTCTCTCTCCCTCTCCCCTTCCCTTCCACACCGTATCTCATCCCACGCTAAGCCTCCTTCTTCCTTCCTTATCTTCCTCTTTTTCTTCCTTTTTGCAACTTTACAATTCCTTTACAATCTCCCTATTTCCCTCATCTTCTTGCCTTCATTTCTTTCCCTTCTATATACATCTCATCTCCCTTCATCCCTCCCTATCGTCCCCTTTTCCTCATCTCCCGTTCTCTCCCTGCTTCTCTTTTCCTTTCACTTACAATCTTACCTCATTCCACTAGTTTATCTTTTTCTCATTCCTATTATTCCCCCTTTTCTTTTCCTTTACCTGTCATATCTTTTAATACCTTTCTACTTTATCACTTTTCTTCCCCATTCCACCTCATTTCAACCTCATCTCTCTCTCTGTTCATCTCTGTCTTACCCCTTCCCCTCCTCTTCCCACCCACTCCTCCGCTCATCCCCCTTCCCTCCCTTTCCTCCTCCCCTCCGTCTCCTTGTCGCCGTCGTTGATCAAGAGATGGGATGGCTTGTTGTTGTTGTTGTTGATGATTTATTTGTTTTTTGTTCCTTCGCATAGTTCTGGTTTACAAGGGTTGGGCTTTTTTTTTTTTTGCTGTTGTGTTCGTTTCTACTTTCGCCGAATTTGGACTAATAACCTTCTTTCTCTTTTAAATTCGTGTGTTTTGTTATTCTTGGCATCTCAATATCTACGTACATTTATCTAGGTTACTTTTTTTCTTTATTTTTGTTTATCTTTATCCAGTCTCTTTTAACTTTCCTCCAACTAACATTATTTTTATTTATGCGTTTTGCCTTGATTCTTAACCCAATTTATATATTCATCCTACTTGCGATTTTTTGTTTGATCTGCTTCGCCTTTCGTCTTTTTCTTTAGTGCCCCTTCTTTCGTCCTTTCTTTTTCTCTCTTAATTTTCCTCTGTTTTCCCTCGTCGTCGTCCTCCTCCTCTGCCTGGATGCCCGCCTAATGAGCACGTCCCTCGGAGCACAACACACGGTTTTGCTTTCCCTCCCACCATCGCCGCCTAAAAGGACCAGACGAGACCCAAAATTTGCATAATGATGAGGCGACTATGCTGACTTTCTTCCTTCGCGTCCCAAACTTTACGAGAGACAGACTTTCTAACACTTGATCGCAGACAACTACGCCTCTTCCTTCTTCCCCCACCCCCTCCACCTCTCTCCTCCACTTAACAGTTACTGGGTCATAAATCGGTCGTGTTAAGCAGCTTATTATAATACTTGAGTGAAAAGTGTAGTATGTGGAGTCCTAGTTAATTTTTGCGGGATGAAAGTTTAGGAACCCCGGGGTGAGCTGAAGCCACGCCCGCCACCTAGAGGAAGACGTGTGAGGAGGAGCCCTTGTGGATCAGAAATTCTCGAGGAAAGTGTTGGTAAATATTTTTAAGCCATTTTTTGTGTGAGTTCGAAGCGGTAACGGTACTCCAGCTATTCTCGATGCTATTGATAGGCAGCCTACAGATTGGGAGGAGGAGAAGGAAGAGGAGGAGGAGAAGGAGAAGAGGAGAAGGTGGTGAGCGAGAGGTAAAAGGATAAAGAAGAGGTGAAGAAGGAGGAGGAGAAAGAAGAAGAGGGGAAGGTGGAGAGCGAGAGGTAAAAGGATAAAGAGGGGTTGATGAACGAAAAGCAAGAAGATAAAGATAGAAATGAAAATAAGAGAAGGTAATGGCAGTAGTAGTAGAAGGAAAAAGAAGAAGAGATGGAGAACTTGAAATCAGATGATGCAGATGGAGATGAAGAAGAGGAGAGGGAGGTGATGACAGTATTAGCAGGAGGAGGAAGAAGAAAAGGAGGTGGAGAACGTGCAGAAATATGATACAGATGATGGAGAAGAAGAGGAGGGGAAGGAGATAGCAGCAGTAGCAGTGGTGGCAGCAATAACAGGTGGAGGAGAACAAAGGCGATGTCTCGAAGAATGGATGTGGTGGCATGAAAGGCGTAGCTACATATTTATTATCCTTGGTGAGCAAAATAAAGGAAACTCAAGCGCATGGTAATATTACAACCCTTCCATTCCTCATCCTTCCAACACCGTGATGCCCTCTGCTTCTCTTGTTTCTGGTTATGCGGCTGTGCGTTTGAATATGTACTGGTTAATCATATCCCCTACATTTAATATTTTTACTCTACCTAGGTATTCAGTTTCTTATGATGCTGTTGTGGTAGATACGTGGGAGAGAGAGGGTGGAAGTGGTGAAACAATGGTTGAAGAGAGTGGATGAAAAAGCAAAAATGGATGGAAGGAGTGAAAACGGTTGAATATAGTGGACGAAAGTTGTAAAAATGACTGAAAGAGATGTAAAGGGTTGAATATAAGAAATGAAAGGGTTGGAAACGGTTGAATAAAATGGACGAAAGTTATAAGAATGGATGAAAAAGATGAAAAGAGTTGAATATAAGAAGTGAAAGGGTTGGAAACGGTTGAATAAAATGGACGAAAGTTATAAGAATGGATGAAAAAGATGAAAAGAGTTGAATATAAGAAGTGAAAGGGTTAAAAACTGTTGAATAAAGTGAATGCAAGAGGTGAAAACGGTTGAATATAATAGATGAAAGAGGTGGACACGCTAATAAGAGGAGACAGAAGCCAGAGATGGGGCGAGTGATTACTGGGCGGCGGGGAAAGACAGAAGGGGATGAGTGGGAGGAAAGAAGCTTATAGGAGAGGAGACGAGATGAAGGAGGAAGAGGAAGGAAGACTGATGACCAGAGGGGAGGGAAAAGGAAATCTCTGAAGGAGGAGAATGGGCCGGGAGATAAGGAAAGAAATTATTGGAGGAGCGCTAAAGGTAATTGAAAGGTAACATGAGAAAGGGGATGGAGGTGTCAAAGGGAGATGAGGGGAGATGAAAGGAGGAGGAGGAAGAGGAGTCCGGTGGCGTTTTTTGAGAGGAAGTGAAAATTAGGTTGATCTTAAAGGCAGGTTACTATTTCCTAACCTTTTTTTTGGGACACTGATATAATATGAATTAGATAAGACACGAACCCACACTAAAAGAAAACGGTAGGCGGTAAACTGTGCTGGGATTGGAAAACGTACAAAAAAATAAATACTAATAGAAAAGAGAAAGATTTTTGGAGCCAGGAGTGAGAAGTCGATGGAAGGTAGCCAAGGAGAACGAGGAGGAAGAGGAGGAGGAGGAGGAGGAGGAGGAGGTCATCTTAGGGTGTGAAAGTTGAAAGTCGGGGGCGCCCTATCAGATGGCCCCGTCCTTTCGTCTGTCTATCCGTCTGCCTGTTCACCCTCTCCCTCCCCCTATCTTCCTCCCTCCTTCCTTCCCTCCCTCCCTCCCTGGCTGCTGAAGGGGTTCGAAAAGTCATGCCCCGATCAAGCATCACCCATTAGAAAAGGTGTTGATTGGGGAGAGAGCATGAGAGAGAGAGAGAGAGAGAGAGAGAGACGTTAGGACAAAACTCTCCCATTCCAGCCGACCAAGGAAGGTGGACAGATACAAATGAAGCTTTTAAGTACTCTCTCTCTCTCTCTCTCTCTCTCTCTCTCTCTCTCTCTCTCTCTCTCTCTCTCTCTCTCTCTCTCTCTCTCTCTCTCTCTCTTCTCAACTGTAATCTTGGTGGTTGGCAGAAATAGCTGACCTTTTCCACTTGGTAAAGAGAACAAGAACTGTATGACGCAAATTCCATGAACGTGACTTTATTATTATTATTTCGTTGTTGTTAGTATTGCTCTTATGGTTGTAGTAGTAGTGGTGGTAGTGGAAGTAGTAGTAGTAGTAGTAGTAGTAGTAGTAGTAGTAGTAGTAGTGGTGGTAAGGCATCATGGTCACAGGAAACGGAGGAATAGAAGCATTTTGGGTCGAGGTGATACGAGGTCAAGAAACTCAAGATTGAGAATTGCTTTAAAGAGGAGGAAGCCGTCGGTGTGTGTGTGTGTGTGTGTGTGTGTGTGTGTGTGTGTGTGTGTGTGTGTGTGTGCGTGTGCGTGTATAAGACGAAAGGCGTGTGAGGTGTTCGATAGCATCATGGTGGAGGTGGTGTTGACGGCGGCGGTAGTGTTGAAGGTGGAGGTGGTGATGGTGGTGGTGGTTTGGTTTACTGTCTTCATTAGCGGTTCTGACGGGGCTGGAGGGATGTTGAGTGATGGGCTGAGGTGGTGGTCGTGACTGTGGTGATGGTGGTGGTGATGGTCAGGGTAATGGTGTGATGCTAAGGTGGTGAAAGTAAGTGGTGATCGTGACTGTGGTTTTGGTGGTGATGGTCAGATGGTGATGGAGGGGTGGTGGTGGTTGTGGAGAGGTGGTGGTGATGTTCGTGACTGTGGTTTTGGTGGTGATAGTGAGGTGGTGATGGAGGTTGAAGTGGTGGTGGTGGTGGTGGTGGTGGTGGTTTCAATGGTGTCTTTGTTTTGGTCGTTTTTCCTTCTTGCAAGCTTCAGTATCATGACCTGAGCCTCAACCTTTTATTCCTTTCTTCCTTCTCCTCCTTCCCCTCCTCTTTTCTCTCCTCCTTCTCATCGTCCCCTATTTTTTTTCTAACTCCTTGAAGGTCACCGCAATACCCGTCTTCCCCTTTTCTAATCACTTCTTTATCAACTTTACTCCTTATTTCAACCTTCCTCACATTCTCCCCTTCCTCCTTATCCTCTCCCGTTCCCTTATTCACCCGTATCATGTCTCCGGTACCAAGAAGTCGATTATATTATCCTTTATTTCACATTTTCCCTCACAAAACACATGGACATTGTTTTCCTCTCTGGCATGAATTATTCTCTCAATATCCACTTACCTCTTACCACTCTCCTGACACTTATTCTTTCCTTGCTACGTTTTTCTTGTCTCTCTCTCTCCTCTCTCCTTCGTCCTTTCTTCCCTTCGTCCCTTCTTCCCTTACTTTCCTCACTCCCCCTCTCTCGTCTCCCGACCCTTCATAACTTTTCTGTATTCGCTTTCTCTTCTTATTCCTCCCTCCTCTCTCTTCTTTCTTTCTTCACTCCCTCAATCCCTTCCTGCCTTTACTCCCTTTTTCTTTCCCCCTTTGAGCACCCAATCTCTCTCTTCCCTTAACTTTACTTTTTCTTCAAACTTTCCTTTCCTCATTTCCTCCGAACTTCCTTTCCTTATGTTTTCCTCTTCCGTTTCCCATTCCTAACGCCCGTATTTTCTATTCCCTTTTCCTCACTTCCTTCCCCTTCGCTTCACTCACTGCGTCATTGCCTTTCCTTACGGCTTCCTTTTTTTTTCCCTTTTACATATTCTCTCCCTTCCCTCTATACACTCCTCTCCTGACCTCCTTTTCCTCACGGCCTCCTTTCCCCTTTTTCCTCACTCCCTCTGCCTACTCTTCACACATTGCTTCATTGCCCTTCCTTTTATTCCCTGTCCTTTCTCACCCCTTCTATCCTCGCCACCTTCCTGCTCTACCTTTCTTCCCTCCCCCCCTCCCCATCTTTTCTTCACTTTATATACCTCTTCCTTTCCTCCCGCCCTCCTTTCCTCGCCACCTTCCCGCCCTACCTTTCTTCACTCCCTCCCTCCCCATGTAAGGTCGGCCACGCCTGCATGACTCACCCCAGACTCTCCTGAAGGTCGATTCCTCTCGCATGGATGTATTGACCCCCGACCCTCTGCCCCGACCTGCCGTGAATGCAAGAAGCCCCATTAATCCGCGAGTGTTATGGCCGCTCTCTTTGGCTCGGATGCTGTGTATAAGGATCACGGACCTTATGTTGGAGGTTATATGTAAGGGATATGGAGTTTCTATTGCATGTTTCTGTAACCATAAGAAATTCTGACTCCTTATCTCCTTACTCTCCTTTGAATATATGGACTGTGGATTTCTCACGTGATTTCGTATGACAATAAAAAATGTGGACTTTATATTAAACTGAAAAGGAATATGGATTTCTATCGTACTTTTCGTTATGTAAGAAATGTGGACTTTCAACTTTTCTCGAGATATAAGGAAAAATTAACATATGACTTCAAAATATAAGAAAACAGGCTTCCTTATACGTCATCCATATTTTGTTATTCATATGGTAGGTTCTTCAAGGTGTCGGTGGTCGGGAAAGGGTTGGAGTGGGCAGGGTAAAGGTGAGGGCCTAGGGGGAGCGATCCGATGCTCTTTCCTTGCAGATTCTGGGCCTCCCCGTGATCCCCCTCGCGCGGCTGCTGTGATCGCCAATATACCACCTTTGATTCCCTTCTCGTGCGTCCAAATCCGATTGTTTTTCTTCATCGAGGACGTGATCCCTTTGTTACCCACTTCAAGTCACCGATAGTCCTCTTCGCGGCGCCTCAGTGGGGGAAAGAAAGGGATCAGACTCTCTCTCTCTCACACACACACACACACACACACACACACACATATTCTCTCTCTCTCTCTCTCTCTCTCTCTCTCTCTCTCTCTCTCTCTCTCTCTCTCTCTCTCTCTCTCTCTCTCTCTCTCTCTCTCTCTCTCAGGAAATTGACTTTTAATATTTTGCTGTTTTTATCGCTCCTTTCTGTCTGTCTGTCCCTTAGATTTCTCTCATTTTTTATTCTGTCTGTCTTTTCGTTTTTGTATTTGTCTTTGTTTTTCTGTTTGTCAGTGTCT
>NC_066510.1:21337693-21370193 GCF_024679095.1 Eriocheir sinensis
TAATGTCTCTCAGCTCAGTCCGTCCCCGGTAACGCCTTCTCCGCAAGAGCTACGTTGGCATTGGCTCGTTAGTGCTCCCCGGGGCGTCAGGAGAGCAGCCAGGCGAGGATATTTTACCTGTGCGAGAGAGAGAGAGAGAGAGAGAGAGAGAGAGAGAGAGAAAGAGAGATGAGGGGGGATATATCAAGTCTGTAGCATATATATTTGTTTAACGGTATAAGACGAGTATCGAACATGACGCCTCTCCTCCCGAAATTGACCTCTCTCTTTGTGCAACTCTTTGGGCAACTCCACTATGGCTTTTAGGTGGTCATTTTTTGTTTTCTTGCCCTTGAACTGTTTTCTTTGCTGTAAAAAAACAAACAAAAAACTACAAGAGCGCAAACCCAAGAATAAAATCTATAGATGACTGAAATAGCATAAAAATCAATATAAAAAAAAAAATAGTACGGATCCATCCAAGCAACTGTACCAAGATTAGCAATTATGTAAGTGCTTAATGTTTTGCTCTTAAAGGGGAAAAAGTCCTAATTACCAAAGAGTAGAGAAAGGTTAAGGTTTAGTGGCAATACAGGCAGGTAAGGCAAGGTAAGATGGTAGGGTGATTAGGGTCCATTGCACCTTGATCCTCGCCAGGTGAGATTGTTCCTCCTGCTTACCTATGGCCTCCCGGGGGTTACAGGTGACTCTACAACGGGGGGGCACATGAAGGGGGTAGAGAACGGAAGGAGGGGGTAGGGAACGGGAGGGGTAGAAAACGGGGGAGTGGAGAACGGGGAGAGAGAGAGAGAGAGAGAGAGAGAGAGAGAGAGAGAGAGAGAGAGAGAGAGAGAGAGAGAGAGAGATAGTTAATTCATTTATGATTGTCTGTGATGAGTAGCGGTAAGGTAGGCGGGCGGGATGAGTGATAGTGATATTAGTGGTGGTGGTGGTGTGGTGGTGGTGGTGGTGGGGTGGTGATGGTGGTCTTAGTAATATTAATGGTGGTGGTCGCAGCGAGGAACACGTCCACTCCGCCCTTCCCCCCCACTGCTCCACATTGCTACCTGCTTATTCGCTGCTTTTACATGTTGGTGAAGTTCCCTGATCGTTCCACTTACATATCTTACCGGTGAGCTAGGCTGCTGGCAAAATCGGTATCTCTCTCTCTCTCTCTCTCTCTCTCTCTCTCTCTCTCTCTCGACCCGGAACCGACCGGTCAGAAGCATTTATTATGGATCGAGTGTCTGTGTGTGTGTGTGTGTGTGTGTGTGTGTGTGTGTGTGTGTGTGTGTGTGTGTCAGTGCCTGTCTCTTTATGCCTGTGTCTCTGTACCTGTTACCTGTCTGCCTCTGTCTGTGTATCTGCCTGTCTTTCCGTCTGTTTGTTCGTCGGTCAGTGTCTCGCCCACTGACTCATAATACCTGCTGATTGATTTTTTCCGTTAACTCTTCCGTGTGTGTTGCGCGCGTGGCCGCCTAATTGCCCTATCGGTGGTAATTGCCCCGTCATCGCGTTGGTGTAATTTGATGCCTTGACCCCGGGTGTCCTGATCTACGGCGGGAAAGGCCCAGAATTACGGAGGGGAGGCGCCCGAGTTGTGACTGTATGTGCGTGTGTGTGACTGTAGATGTGTGTGTGTGTCTACAATTAAGTGTATGTGTGTGTGTATGTGAGGACGTGCTATTGCGTGCATGTACGTCTTCCTGTGTATGTGTTTGTGTGTGTCAGTCAATACAAACACTTCCATATTCCTTTTGTGTAATTGGGGTTTTCTTTCTTTACTTCCAGATGTGAGGGGAGGCGGGCAGGATGGTAAAATGGGCCCAGGGGGAGCGTCGCCCCCTCCCTGGCGCCCCCCGCCCCCCGAAGCGGCGCCCGGTGGAGGCCCTGTTGGCCCTCGTGCTGCTCCTGCTGGTGGCCGCCGCTCTGCCCTGCGCCACCGCCGACCCTGCCCCGCGCCCAGGACAAGGTATGTGTTATTTCTATTTTCACAGTAATGGAGTGGCCCTAGAACCGGAGAAATGTATAAATGCCCTAAAATCCCCTAAAAAATGGTTCCCCGGTAATGATTAGATGGCTGGAGACTATTGTTCAGTATTTCCACAAGTAACAATACTCCCTTCGTGAGAGAGTTCAAGTCATAGGAAGGAGAAAATGCATAGGTAGGGATGTAGGTAGGTCGGCAGGAGTGGGGATTTCAGCTACGTAGGTATGGGTGAGAGGGTAGAAATTTGGGCGGATAAGTGTATGTGTGTCTGGGTGTATTTGTGTCTGGGTGGGGTTCAGATGGGTAGATGTGGGTGTGTCGGGGCGTGGGGTGTAGCGCGATGGAGTACTTTTTATCTCCCCAGCGCCTCCAGGTAAGATTCCATTCAGGTGTGTTACGGTGGCGTGTATCTGGTCCTGAGGGTGTCGACGCGTGGAAGCCTTGGCGTAGGTGAAAGGGTCTCTTGTTGGCTTCTCTTTTTTCCTCCTCCGTCATTACCATCGACGGTCATGCGTAAAGGTGGTATTGTTTTTTCTTCACTATCAAGCTGAGGGTGACTTTTCCCTGCTTTCATATTCACTTGACTGCGTTTGTAGTTCACCTCTCTTTTTATAGGTCAATGCTCTTTGCCTTTCAAACACGAATCAAAATGTATATTCGGTCTTGTATAATAATATAGTTTCATGTTTGCGTTTTAGAAAATTGCTACACTATGATTTTACCTTATCAGCAAACTATCGCCCCGTATATCCGGTTTTCTTCTTCCCGTACCCTCTCAGCATGAACCTCCATCACTGCAGCCACAGTCACTTGTATCTCGTCATTTGGGAATAGAATCTCGTCTCATGCAGGGCCGAGAATGATATTATCAGCTGTGGTTAGTGTCAGTTTGTCTCCATAGGTGGCGCTGAGCTCAAACGTGAGAACCTGCACGTTTGTTTGTTTCCTTTAGTTTTGCCTGAGAAATGTTGTACCATGTTAATTATGTTCGACGATTTTGTTTTTGTTTGAGTCACTAGGTACAATAATGGAACCGTGTACACGATATTATGACCTCACACGTTCCTCTTTGTGTTAGTCAATATATCGTCCGTCACTTCTACGTTACTTGCTGGGGGGCTTCGTAAATATTCATAACGTAATATTGCGCGGAGCTGCCGGGTGATGTTACTCGTGATATTAGCGGTATGAGTAACGAGGAGGCTTCACAGGGCATGCAGGGAGGGCCAAGGGCAATATGTAGATCCAGTATAATTTCAAGATGGTGAAGATCTAAGCGGGTCGTGGAAAGTTCAACAGAGAGCACCACTGCCTTCTCCTTACCACTCTCCGGCAAGATGGCCTATCGCACGCCCCTCCCGCTGCTGCCTTTTTCCCCACACACCCTCGTGCAGCCTTTTGATCGATTGTATCTGCACGCCAGGGCCCGGCAGCCTTGGGTTATTAGCGCCCTCTGTTGCAACCTCCATCAGATATAGGCTCTTGCATGTAACCCGCAGCTGGGAAAGGCAGGAGGGGATAACATCAGGTGCCGAAACCAATCAACACGCCAAACCCTCGCCGTATGGAGACAACACGTATAAATCTTAGGGATGCGCCGTTAAGGAGTGCCTAAACCTGGCTTTTATGACCTACTGTGGCTGTGGGTTGATTGCGGACGAGACAGGAGCATCGAGAGCCAGAAACAACAGCTGCTTTCACCTCGGGAGAGTTTTTAAGGCGAGGGAGGGCGCCGCCAGCGTTGTCCGGCTCTCTGATGATGGGCCGGCCTCGGTGCTTACCTGTCCGGCCCTCCGCTATCTCCTCCCACTACCTGGCTAACCCTTCATTACCCCCGCTCACCTGCTGCTTGCCTCGCCCGTTGCTTGCCTCTCCCGGCCACAACATTGTTTCAGCGTATTCGTCTTCCTCAGCCCTCCCAGTCATCGCTCATCGTCAGTGTTCCAGGCTCGCGTCATGTCCGACTCGTCTTAATATCTATACTCGTGCGTTATCTGGAGGTGAAGATTACACGTTCAGGCTCACTCTTCGACAGCGGTACGTTACGTCACTCGAGCGTCACGCGAGATGTGTTCTTGATTCTTTTTCGCTTGATATGCTTCGTGGCATTCCTTACCTTTTCCTTTTGCTATGAACCGTGTCCGTCTGCGAAGATTACAGTATCTACGACCACTCAAACTCCTGGAACTCGGCACATGTCTGCAATCTATATTCATAACCGAAGAATGTTTCAACGAGTCGGTCTAATCAAACACTTCGTCTCTTTCACCTTCGTACCGTCCAGGTGTTGCTGTTCCCCGGTGCTGAGATTGAGTGCAGAGAGTCGCGAGAAAATTGCTTCGGTGAGAGTGAGGCAGGTGCTTTATACATACCTGGGCAACGGGAGAAATGGACCTTAGCACTTTGTCTCCCTTGCAGCGTTTTAACAGTCCTGAGTACTAGAGAACATGCGTGTCTCTGTATGTGTGGGGGGAGGTATGGGACGGGGAGTGAAGGAAACCATGCTAACGACGAAGAGAATGAATGTAACACTTTTGGCGAGGATGTAAAAGAGAAAATTTAGCGAGAACGAGAAGAGAAATGCGTTAGAAGAGAACACCTTTAGCAAGAAAATAAGAGAAATCTTTTAGCTAGAACGAGAGAACAGATGCATCGAAAACGAATGAGATAACATCTTCAGCAAGAACGACAAGAACAAGTTTGGCTTAGCAAGAACGAATAAGATAACACCTTCAGCATATGTCGGTATTGAGGATTAAGCGACGGCATCAATCACCCGCGAACGTTCCTGGTTATTACTCCTTTGATGCATCGCTCGGGAGGCGCTGCACTGGATAATATTTTGAGCCGAGCTTTCCGGGAGCTAACCAACGCTCCGCTGTGAGATCTCTGTCCGCGGCTCTCTGCGTCACTCTGAGGTTGACGGAACGCTCATAAACCTCCCTGATGGCCGAGCTCTCGATGGAAATGTCGATTAGTTCGTGTAAAATTAAAATTCAGTGTTTGATTGCATTTTGAACGAGAAACTGATGGAAATGGATTGTCCTTTGAGCGGCGGCGGCGGCGGGCAGCAGCTGCAACATCAGAGGCCAATAAATTAAATTCGCTTTGGAAACTTGAATAAAAGTGTTATTTACTGGACACAATTGGCCAAAGGATTTCAATAGATGTCCTTAATAGACGCACAGATATCGCGATCGGATTTGAAAGCACCGATTATTGGCTTAATGGATCAACCAGGCCAGGAAAATGAATTAAAGGAGAGAGAGAAAATCCACCTGTACATGAATAAAAGATGCAAATAAACTTTCATTCCCAACTCGTTAACAACCAAAAAAAGAAAAAAAAAGGAAAGAAAACGTAAGGAACATTGCATCTGAATTTGATGAATGGCTGCTGTCCGGGGCGGGGAAGGCGTTGTTGTGTGCACAGGGCCCCGGCGACCTGTTTGGCGGCGGCGAAAGAGATGTTTGTGCAAATGCTGCCGCAGCTGCTGCTGATGATGATAGTGATGCGGGGTCGCCCAAGGTGGTGTCTGGGCGGGGTCAGGAGGGCACCGACCGACCCGATGACTACTATTGGGTCAAAGGGTGGAGCACAGAGAGATAAATTGGGGGTGGGGGGGCTGGTGGATAAACTGAGGTAGAAATGGAGAGAGAAAAGTAGAGAGGCTGAGGTAGAGATACAGAAAGAGATGAAGGCTGAGGTAGATAGATAGGTAGGAAGGTAGAGATGTAGAAAGAAGGAGATTGATAGATAGATAGATGATAATAACTGAGGGCACACTACTACTTTTACGACGATACTTTTACTACTACTACTACTACTACTACTACTACTACTTCAACTAACAATAATGACAAGAGTATTAACCATATAATCGTGACGGGGGGATCAGCCAGTCCTGTCCCTGACTTGCACTTCTTCGAGGCGCCGACAACAACAACACAGAGTAAACAAACAAGAAAACATAAGCGTAGACACAAAGAAAACGGGAAAATACTGCACAAATAAAACTCAGACTCCTCCATAAAACATTCATATTTTTCATAGATTTGGTGGTGCGTAAATATGTGAGATGTAAAGGCAAATATGAAATGATGAAATATGGAAAAGTAAAAAGTGATGAAATATGGAAACTCAAAATCTAAGAGTGTACGCAAAAAGTGAATGAACGAAAATGAAAGGTAGTTCTGATTGGCGATTTTCACAAGGCGTCAACCGGCAAGAATAGGAAAGGGGATAAAAAAAGTAAAAGAAAAAAAGAGCAAACTTGTGACGTAATGTGACGGGGATAAAGATGGAGATGTATGATGAATAAAAGTATGGAAGGAGAAGGAAGAGGAGGAGGAGGAGCAGGAGGAGGAGGAACACAAATCATAAGGAAATAAAGAAAAAAAAGTTCACGAGGTAGGAAAAGAAAAAAACAATAGGATGGATGATGAGAGAGAGAGAGAGAGAGAGAGAGAGAGAGAGAGAGAGAGAGAGAGAGAGAGAGAGAGAGAGAGAGAGAGAGAGAGAGAGAGAGAGAGAGAGAGAGAGAGAGAGAGAGAGAGAGGAAACAGAGACAATTACACATACAAATCGCCAGACACACACGCAAACAGGCAGACAGACGCAGACAAACAGACGACACACCTGTACGCAGAGTAACAGACAGAGACAAACAGGTAATCACATGCGCGCACAGACACACACGAGCGGGCACAGAGACAAACAAACAGCTGCCACACTACGATTACAGGGGACGAAGGGAAATAACAGTAATTGGTCAAATAGGTTATGAGACGGCGCTGGGAAGAGGGAGGAAGGGAAGAGGTGGGAGAGGGAGGGAGGGAGAATGGAAAGGGAAGGTGGGGGAAAGATAGAGAGGAAAGCACCACTAACCATTTTCTTTCTCTCTACATCTTTTCCCTCTTTTTCCTCATCTTCTGTTTTTCCATCTTCCATTTTTTATCTTTCCACTTTTCATCCGTTGTCCTCTTCCACCTCCTTTGCAGTTTCTTACCTTCTCTTTTCCACCTCTGTCTCCTTTTTCTTTTTTGCCCATTCTATTATCTCTTATCTCTTCCTTTTTTCTCTTTTCCCTTTCAGTTTTTTACATAATTTTCTCCTGTTTTCCACCTCTGTCTCCTTTTCCTTTTTTGCCGTTTCTATAATCTCTATCTCTTCCATTTTTCTGTTTTCCCCTTCAGTTTTTCACATAATTTTCTCCTTTTCCATCCTGTGTCTCCTCCTTTTCTTTTTCCTACTATTCCCTCTCTATCTTCCTCCTACTCTTTTTCTAATACTTTTTACTTAACCAACTCTTCCTCTTTTGCTACCTTTTCTTCTTTCCCATCCTCTGTATCTTCCTCCTTTTCCTCTACCTACTATTCCGCCTCTCTTCCTCCTTCTCCTTTTCTGATACTTTTTCCTTTACCTTCTCTTCCTCTTTTGCTATCTCTTCTTCATTTCCATCCTCTGTCTCTTTCTTCCCTTCCTCCTCCACTCCCTCTCCCTACTTTTCCGCCTCTTTTTCCGCCATCCAGCGTCTCCTCTTCGTACCTTTATTGTCCGTCCCTCCACCCCCTCCACCCTTTCCATCAATTTTGCGGCCTGGAACGTAATTTTCTGCTCCCGAGCCAAATGCCAGAACGCCATCACGCTCCTCTGCACCCACAATAAGCCTCGTTGAAGCTTATGGAGAATAAACCTTCCGCGGGGAAAATGAAGAAGAAAAAAGAAAGTAGTATTGAATTAACGTTTTTTCCCTCCCTTTCATTCTGTATATGGTTGGTAGAGAAGCTTAGGTCGCGTAATTCTGTTTTTTTTTTGTGTGTGTGTGATTAAATTTGAGACTGTAAAAATATAAGGGTTAATTTATAGTTTTTTCCTTTTCTTTTTTTTCTTTTTTTCTTTATTTTTTGTAATGTGAGGGAAAGGTAATGAGTGAAATGAAGGTTAATTTAGTAAAGCCTCATTTTTCCGGATACGGTATATTGGAGAGAGAGAGAGAGAGAGAGAGAGAGAGAGAGAGAGAGAGAGAGAGAGAGAGAGAGAGAGAGAGAGAGAGAGAGAGAGAGAGAGAGTTATCCAGCCAGCCCCCCAAACAAACACAGTCGTAAACACGGATACCATCGCTAACAGGTGAAGGAAGGAACAGGTGAAATCCGCGTGACCCCCTGACCTCGCTGACCACCCCTTAGCTGTGTGTGTGTGTGTGTGTGTGTGTGTGTGTGTGTGTGTGTGTGTGTGTGTGTGTGTGTGTGTTGGTATTGTTGTTGTATGCAGCGGCCTTTTGTTCTTCTTTGTCGTCGTCTTTTACAACCCCCATCACTGCTCTCTCGCTTTCGTCCTTCTCTCTTTGCCTCCTCCTCCTCCTTCTTCACCTCCCGTTTCTCCTCCTCTTCTTGCGCCTCCCTTCTCTTCCTAACGTGGGATGAGGTAGTAACGGTTTCGCAATGGGCTCGGTAACAAATGCCTGATATAAGACTTTACCTTTGGCTGAACAGATGAAGTGGGTAATGACACCTGAGTCTTATTGGGCAATTATGATAAGATAGGAAGTGGAGGACGGCTACCTGTGGAGAGAGAGAGAGAGAGAGAGAGAGAGAGAGAGAGAGAGAGAGAGAGAGAGAGAGAGAGAGAGAGAGAGAGAGAGAGAGAGAGAGAGAGAGAGAGGGGGGGGGGGGGAGGAGAAAGTAGATAAGACAAAGGTAGCAGAAACACAAGACTTAGAATATCTTGGTTAAAGTTGACTTGGGTTGGAGAAAGCGGTGGTGATGTGGTGGTGGTGGTGGTGATAGGATGGTAGTGGTGGTGCTGTGCTTCTGTATGTGATGGTAATGGTGGTAGCGGTGGTGTTGATAGTTGTAGTGATAACATTAGTGGTAATATTTTTGGTTGAGATGGTGCTGATGATTGTGGTGGTGATGATGGCAGTGGTGGTAGTAGTAGTGGGGATAGTGGTGGTGGTAGTGGAGATGATTGTGTTGACGATAGCATTGGTGGTAGTGATGATAATCGTAAAGCCAGAGATGGTTGTGTTGTCTGTGTGATTGGCAGTGGTAGTAGTAGTAGCAGTAGTAGGGGCAGTGGTGGTGGTGGTGGTGGTGGTGGCGAGGACCGTGGTACTCGTAGTAAGCATCGCTCGGGGCAAGACAGCACTATAATTTACGACCACATTGATGATTCGGAAATTAGTTTGCCACCTTTCTTGGAGGGAGCTTTCTAGACTGGCATCCCTGGCTTCTCTCTCTCTCTCTCTCTCTCTCTCTCTCTGTTCTTTTTCTTTTTCTTCTTCTTCTTCTTCTTCTTCTTCAAGCATGCAGAGAACAACAGACAAAAATAAATACACACACACAAAAGCAAATCAAAACACACACACACACAACACCCCTCCCTCCCAAACAACCTTCCTCCCACACACACAACCCCTCCCCTCCTCCCCCCTTCCTAACACACACACATGAAACACAACAGAACAGAACATTCGGGGCAGGAAGAAGAGACGACGAGCCCCTGACTGTATGTGTTGCTGTTGATTCAGGAAGCCCATTGTCGGAACTCATTTAAGTTTGTGTTTGAGTTGGTGTGGTGGCGAGCAGAGGAGTATAGTGGCTCTTGGCCCTCCCAGATGAGATGGAACAAGAGGAGAAGGAGGAGGAGGAGGAGGAGGAGGGTGCCAAGGTGGTGCTTCCTCTAACTTCCTAATTAACCTGTATTGTCTTCACTTCGCGTCCTTGTGAAGTGAATTTTTATCTTGCGAAAGAACCCCAGCAGATGAGAGAGAGAGAGAGAGAGAGAGAGAGAGAGAGAGAGAGAGAGAGAGAGAGAGAGAGAGAGAGAGAGAGAGAGAGAGAGAGAGAGAGAGAGAGAGGGGAGGGGGGGGGTTAGATAGTTAGTTAGTTGCCTGGGCTCCTCGAAGGTAATCATCTCCGTCTCTTTATGGCAAACTTATTACAGTCTTTAGGAGGGTAGAGGGGCTTGCTTTGGCGTTCAAAATAAAGGAGAAAAAAGATATTAGCGAAGATTGGTTTGGTAAAAGGAAAAAAAGCTCGTCTGTCCCCCGATCATAATTCTCTCTCTCTCACACAAACAAACAAACCAATCGAGAAACAAGCAAAGAAGCAGTGCCCTAACCTTAAAAATACACACAAGAGAGAGAGAGAGAGAGAGAGAGAGAGAGAGAGAGAGAGAGAGAGAGAGAGAGAGAGAGAGAGAGAGAGAACGGTAAAAATCGGAGGAATAAGAGGTTTCCGTCAGCGGAGGGTGAGTAATGGAGGGGAGGAATGCAGGAGGTGGGGAGGGGGTGTTTCGGATGGAGGGGGAGAAAATTGGTCGTTAGGGCCGGGGAGTGGGAGGGAGGGAGGGAGGGAGGTTAGGTGGGAGGGACTATGGAAGGGCAGCTGCAGAGTTGGAGGCTGACGAGAAGAAAGTCGGAGAAAAAGCAAAAGATGAAGCTGGATAAGAATAAAAAAAAAATAAAATAAAACAGAAATTGGGTGCTTCTAGATAACGCTGACAATGAAATATACACATAAAACAATAACTCAAACTGTAATGAAGCAAAGAAGATGGACAGTTAAAATGAATTATCGAATGTATAGGAAGAGCAACATGAGGATAGAACTATTGAGATGAAAGTATATGGAAAATAAGTAGAAGGAAGTAACCATGTAAAAAAAAAATATAATGAAGATAGAAAAGTTAGGAAAACATGGCAAGGAAAGTACAGGGTGAGAAATATAATAAGAAAGGTATAGAGAGAAAAGTACCGGTAGGGAAACATCGGGAGAAAAATATAGGGAGGAAATAGAAGTCATAACAATAATACCGGGAAAGGAGAGGGATAATAACACTAAGGGAAGGAGGTTAAGGGAAAGGAAGAGGAGGCGGAGAAAGAAATTAGAAAGGAAGCCGTAATAATAGAGGGAAGAGAGGGACAATAATACTAATAACAAGGGGAGGGGGAGAAGGGAAGGGAAGGGAAGAGGAGGAGGAGGAGGAGGAGGAATGTATGGGAATAGGAATAGGGGGAGGGGAGGGGGGAAGGGGGGGCAGGCAGGCAGGTATGTGTTCCCATGACTTAGGTTTCTCAATAGGCCGCGGGTTGGTGGCTGTCGCTGAACGGAACACAATGAACGAATCTCTGCCTTCGGTACCGTGCGTTCCCTGTGACTTACACATTCACAGGCATCAGAAGGAAAAGGAGGAGGAGGAGGAGGAGGAGGAGGCAAAGATGATGATGGTAGGGACGAGGAGTCAAAGAAAAAGGAAGAAGTGAGGTACAAAAAGAAAAGGGAGGTGAGGAAGTATCTTAATAGTAAAGGAGGAGGAGGAAAAGGAGAATAAAGACGAGGAAAAAAGGAGGTGAGGAGGCATCTCTACAGTAAATTCATAAGAGGGAGGAGGAGGAGGAAAAGGAGGATAAAGAGAAAAAGAATGACCCAAAAAGAGGCGGAGGAAGAATCATACCAATAGTGAACACAGGAGGAACAGAAGGAAGAAGAGGAGGAGGGGAAGAAAGAGTGAAGAACAAGAAGGGAATTGAGGTGAGAAGTCAAGCCCATACTGAACACAAAATGATGACGAGGATGAGGATGAAGAGTGAGAGGGAAGGCGAGTAAGAAGAACAAGAGAAGGAGAAGAAAAGACTTAGGGAACACAACGGGGAGCCAAAGAGATCCGCAACCATATAGCAAACACACGAAGAGATGCCCTTTCGCTCTGGGGCCAAACGTTTGAGTAAAATACGCAGACGCTAAGTTTACATATATTATTTCTTAACCTGCTCGCGTACACAGTAATTACCGTGTTGATTGTAGGTTAAGGGGCGTGGGCGGGACAACACTGCCACTCCCGCCCAGTTCTCCAGCGACCTTAAGACCTCGTTGGGCGGGAATGGGCGGGGAGAAGGGTAGGGATAGGACGGGAGAAGGGTGGTGGGTGGAGAGGCAGGATAAGAGTAGGTGGAAAAGGGCGGGGATGCGAGACTGAGATTGGGGTGAGGAAAAGGAAAGGAGAATATTGCACAAAGGTGAAAAGTGTAGTTAGTTAGGTGGGTGTAGGGGCACATGGGGAGGCTGCAATAGATGGTGTAGAAGGGTGGTTAAAGGAGGATGAGGAAGAAGGATGGGAAAGGGAGGATGAGGAGGAGGAAAAGGAATATAAGCAAAGGCGAAAGGTTGAGATAGGTAAGAAAGAAGAATATAGAGGGAAAAAAAAAGAAAAAAAGGTGGAATGAAGATGGAGGAAAATATTAAGGGAAAAGAATGAAGAAGGTTTAAGAGGAAGGTGATGCGGAAAATGAAGATAGGGAAGAAGGAGGAATAGGGAAGGAAAGGAGTGCGTGAAAGAGGAGGAGGAGGATGAAGGGAATGCGAGGGAGAGAAAATTAGGTTGGGAGTGCATAATTGAGGCTATACGAGACTAGCGGAAGAGGAACGGCGAGGAACGTGGGAGGTAAGAGGAGAGAGAGGAATGGAAGGAATGAAGGAGGGAGAGAAGGAAGGAAGGAAGTGGCAGATTGAACGCTGCAGACAGTACTGCGTAACATATTTCCTCTCCCCCTTCTCTCTCTCTCTCTCGATAGAACACAAAAATGAAAAAATGAAAACGCCACGTGTCACTTGTGATTCATCGGGTTAAGTCAGGAGGGGGAGGAGGAGGAGGAGGAGGAGGAGGAGGAGGAGAAGGAGGAAGAGGAGGAGGAGAGGAGGAGGTAGTGCCTGGCGTGGACGTTGTACGAATGAAACATGTACGAGAGAGAGAGAGAGAGAGAGAGAGAGAGAGAGAGAGAGAGAGAGAGAGAGAGAGAGAGAGAGAGAGAGACGTAACGCGAGATGGAGAACTATCAGAAGGGAAGGGAAGAAAGCGACAGCGAGGAGAGGAATGAAGGGAAAGAGGAAAGAAGGGAGGGGCGGAGGCATGGAGGGAAAAAATGCAGGAAGGGATGAGAAGAGGAGAGAGGGAGGGAAAGAAAAGAGGGCAGATAGATGAGAGGGCGGATGCAAGCGGAGATGAGATAAGGGAAGAGAGAGGAGGGAAGGGAAGAGGAAAGAAGGGAGGGAAGGGAAGAGGAGGAGTCATGCAGGGATGTGAAAAGAGGGCTTAGGGAGGGATGAAAGAAGGGGAGGGGCAAGGGGAAGGGAGAGAGGAAAGAAGGGAAGGGAGAGGCGATAGCAGGCAGGCATGGAGGAAGGGAGGGAGGGAAGGAGAGGGGAGAGATTGAAAAGAGGAAGGCAGAGGGAGGGAGGCGGTTGGGAGGGAGGGAGGGAGGCTGACATATGTTAATTTAGGGATAAGCTTGTGATGTTTCTTTTGTCAATGTGTTTTGCTTATGGATCTGCATCTGATTCTTCTACCACGTGTCGACTTTGATTTATGGGACGTATTTGTTCAAGTTTTTGCTCCGCGCGTCCTGATGTGGAGTTGATAATGGTGGACGGCGAGGCGGAGGCAGAGGGGCATCGGATTCTTCCCCGCTGTATGTTGTTGCTGGTCGTCGCTTCTGTTTGCTGCTCTTTCGGCCTGTCTTGTCGGGTGGTTGTGGGTATGTGGTGGTGACTTAATTTAAAGGGTATTATTCTCGGTTTGGTATTGGGTTAGCGTGTATCGTTAGTTCTTCTTTATCTTCTTGTTCTTGTTCCTCTTGTTCTTTTTTTCTCTTGTGCATCATGTTTTTCTTGTTCTTGTTCTTCTTTTCTTCTTATTTTTTTCATCTTCCTTTGCCATCATTATTATTTTTATTTTCCTGGTCACTCTAACTTCACTGCTTACTACTTATATCAATATTTCATGTACTTATCTGTAGCTCTTTGCCTATAATTGCCTACATCACTCTCCTCTTTAATCCACCTCATCCCTCCTTTCTCACGTCGTGCCACGAGTCCTCCACCTCTAATGCTCCTCCTCTTCCTCCTGCTGCTCCTCCTCCTCCTCCACCTTTTATATCATTCCCCCATAAGCCTCTTTACCAACCAGGATGGTCCATTAATGGGAAGGGCATCTCGACTGTGTCACTCCCCCTCACAGACAGACAGACCAGACGAACTCCTGTAACCTTTTTCCTTTTCTTTTTTTTCTTCATTAGCTTCATGGAACATTCTCCCCTACCTCTCCCCCCGCCCTCGCCTCCCATTTTCTATTCGCGTCAGGATGAGCTTCTCTGCTGATGGAGTGGAGGGCAGATATTTTTTGAGGCTGCCTGACGTCACGCATCTCCTCGTGAAGGCTAAATGAAAGGACCATTTCGCCGCGTACGCTGATGGATGCGAGTTGTCTCACTGAAGGAGGATGCGAGAGAGAGAGAGAGAGAGAGAGAGAGAGAGAGAGAGAGAGAGAGAGAGAGAGAGAGAGAGAGAGAGTAGAGCGAAGTAGTTGGAGAGATGAATACACGAGATTAAACTTTAGAGAATATGAATTAAGTTTACAGAATTTCAGTGTCAGTGTGCAGAAGAAAGTCACATACGAAGAAACAACAACAACAACAACAACAACAACAACAACAACAACAACAACAACAACAACAACAACGGCTTTGATCATCCTAATGTAGACTAGAAAAAATAATATACTTCCAGGTGAGAGGGAGAAGGGGAGAAGAGAGGAGGAGGAGGAGGAGGAGGAGGACGAGGACGAGGAGGAGCAGGGAGGAGGAGGGAGGTGAAGGGATGTTCCAGCTTAAACGGTCAGCGCCACCTGTTGTGAATAGCGGGAAGCGTGTATAAAGGGTCTCAGTGAGGCCTAGCGACTCAGGGCTGGGCTGGCGGAGGCTTACTAAGGCTTGATAGGGTGGGGCTGGTCGTGCCTAGGGCGTGATAGGGCTGCAGGGAGGTAGGGTGAGGCTTAGCGGGTTCTGATAGGGTCTGGTTTTGTCTTGAATGGGTTTGACTGGACTTGGGTTGGTCTGGGTGGGACTTGAGGTCTAGGAAAGGGAGAAATGGCCTGGAATACTGTCTTAGGATTGTCTAATAGGGTCTAGTTAGGTTTTGAACAGGTTTGGAAGGACTAGGAAGGGGCTGGTTGTGGCTTGAGAGGGTTTGATAAAATGGGTAAGGGTCTGAACGGTGTCTGAGGAAGGTCTCATAGGGTCTGGTGATGACTGGACTTAAATGATTCTAGGTGACGTCTGATGTGCTGTCATGTAGTGGGAAAGGGTCTGAACGGTGTCTTGAGGTGGTCTTAAAAGGTCTAGTAAGCTTGATAGTGTCTTGTATAATCTTTATTGGACTGAACTGAGGCTTGATGGGGTATAAAGGAGTCCCAAATGAACACCACTGTTGGGATCTTTTCACTGTGGTAATACAGTTTCTCTAATTTAAAGGTGTGTTGAAGGGTCTGAAATGTGTCTTACGAGGGTCTGTCAGGTAGGGTTTGGCGAGGTTGGTTGGGATGGTCTAAACCGGGATAGGTTTGACGCTGGCCTGACCGGGACACGCCCCTCGCCCACTCATTATTAAGTGCCCCCAAATGTCAGACGCAACGGGGAAAAAAGAGCCACGAACCGGACTGATGGGCTCTGGGTCTTTTATTCCCGGCCATTGATTCCCGCGAGCCGCCAGGAGGGAAGAGGAAGAGGAAGAGGAAGAGGAACCGTGTCTGTAACATTTCACGTCTTCCTTCCCTCTACTTCCTCTTTCTTCTTCTTCCTGTTTTTGTTTTTCTTTCTGTTCTTCTTCCTGTTTTTTCCTTCTTCTTGTTCCTCTTCCTTTTTTAATCTCCTTCTGTAATTCTTTGTTCATGATCGTCTTCTTTTTCGCCTTCCTTCTTTTCCTCCTTCTCATTTTACTGATTTTCGTTTACTTCTTGCTCTCCATTTTACTGTTTTTTTTTTTTTTTACCTTTTCTCCATCTGTTCCTCCTCCTCCTCCTCCTCCTCTTCCTCCTCCTCCGCCTCATTCTCCTAGTCTTTTTTTTTCTCCTCCTCATTTTTTTTCTTCCTCTACCCTCGTTCCATCTCTCCGCGGCGGCCTGGCCAGTGGTGAAAATAGGTGCCAAGAAGAAGGATGCGATATTGTCGTGCTAAAGGTGATGACCCCGAGGAAAATGGCTCTGCGTCGTGTGTGTTTGTGTGTGTGTATGTGTGTGTGTGTGTGTGTGTGTGTGTGTGTGTGTGTGTGTGTGTGTGTGTGTGACGGTAATGATGATAATGACCTCAGCTCAATCCATTCTCACTCATGTCGTTGTGATGGGGATCGTGACTTCGGCGTGGCGGTGGGGGCGAGGGGGCGGTCAGTCAGTCGGGCGGTCCAGGGGTCTCGGGCGGTATGGGAGGGGCGGGGCAGACCAGCACGAGTGGGGCGGGGGTTCACACGAGTTCGATTGAGGCTCCCCAGGTTCCCACGTGATCGAATGTTGTCCACGGTCACTGCTATACAACCCTTCTGCCGTAGGTCTTTCAGTAGAGCCCGGCGGAGCGGATGGAAGAGGAGGAGTAGGACCGTGAAGGGGACGATGAGTACGGTAGGGCAGGGCAGGGCAGGGCAGCCGGTGGTGTTGTGGTAGCGAGGGGAATGATCGGGGAGTGTCCAATGGTAATGGTAGGGGAGGAGGAGGAGGAAAGAAAGGAAAGGGCAGAGGGGAAAGAATATTAGTGGGTGGCGGTGTGGGAATGAGGGAAGTGAATGAGGCTGTGTCTAATAGCAATGACAAAGGAAAGGAGAAAGAGGAGGAAAAGGAAAAAGGAGATGAGGAGGAAAGAGAGTAAGTAGGCAACGAAAAATCGAAGTACTAAGAGAAAGAAAATGAGCAGGAAAGGAAATGGTCGACTCTTGTGGTGTTTGAAGAGGAAGGAGATGAGGAGGGAAAAAAGTAAATGGGCAAGGAAAAGATGGAGAAGTACTATAGGAAGAAAAGAAGTAGTGGTATCAGGAAAGGAACTGGTACACTGTGAGGGTAGTTAAAGAAAATGAAAAGGAGAAAGAGTAAGTGGACAACGAAAAAGAAGATGAAGCAGAACTATGAGAAAGAGGAGAAGGATCGGGAAAGGAAATGGTAAACTGTAGAGGGTATTTGAAGAGCAAGAAAATGCAGTCGAAAGCACAATTAGGCAACGAAAAAAATGCAGTACTCGGGGAAAGAGGAGGAGCAGCAGGAAAGGACGGAGTAAACTGGGGGAGGAGGAGGCATATAGTGTCGTGGGGGAAGGGGATGGTGAAGAGGCCCGGGGTGGGTTCATGTGGAGAGTGACGGTCGCCCATTGTCCCTTTCCGCCACTTAGACTCTTAATTTTATCTGGCGGGGCAAAGAGGCAGGTAGACGAGGGGCGGGGGGGGCGCTCGGGTGAGAGAGAGAGCAAGAGAACGAGAGAGCGAGAACTAGAGAGAACGAAAACGAGACCGAACAAGTAAGAGGAAAGGGACTGTATATTGTATAAGCCTCCTCACTCCGTCCCTGTTGAGAGCGAGAGAGGGAAAGGGAGAGAGCAAGAGAGAGAGAGAGAGGGAGCCGCGTCTCGTCTATATTTAGTGGGCGGCCTGTTTACGTGTTTCCATAATAGCCGGTGTAGGGGGCGCTTAAGGGCCGCACAATGGAGGAGCGAGGCTTTATGCAGAGGCTGACAGGCGGGCGAGTGCAGGAGGTAAACACAGAAAGGATTAGGGCCGCGGAGAGGAAGGATCCCCCTGTCACCTGTATGGAACTCTCCTGTCGCGTAGGGAATCCTTTTTACCTCTCCTCTTGAGCCCTTCTGTGTTCTGTAGTGGCTCTCTTCTTTATCAACTCTTTCTCTTTCCCATCTTTCTCTCACTCGCTTTCTCTTCAATCCTCTTCGCCTTTCTGTTCTGTTTTGCTTCTCTCCTTTATCAGCTTTTTTCTCTCCTCTCCTTCTCTCTCGTTCTCTCTTCAATTCTCCTTCTTTTTTGTGTTCTGTTGTGGTTCTCTTCTTTATCAACTCTTTCTCTTTCCCATCTTTCTCTCACTCGCTTTCTCTTCAATCCTCTTCGCCTTTCTGTTCTGTTTTGCTTCTCTCCTTTATCGACGTTTTTCTCTCCTCTCCTTCTCTCTCGTCCTTTCTCCAATTCTACTTCCCGTACTGTGTTCTTTAGTGCTTGTCTTCTTTATCTACTCGTTCTTTCTCTCTCGTCCTCTCTCCAATCCTCCTTATCTTTCTGTGTTCTTTTGTGCTTCCCTCTTTTATCAAACCTTTATCTTTCTTTCTCTCCCCTCCTTCGTTCTCTCTCCAAGTCTCTTCAGTCTCAAGTAAACATTGTGTCTACTTTGTTTACTATTATTGTCTGTTTTTTTTTTGGGGGGGTTGTATTTTTCACTTACGTAGTCTCTGTTTAAAGGTCTTGCGTCTCATATTAAGAGTTCTCGTGAGTCTTTCAGGATTTCTCTCCGGCTCACGTACGCCCTAACCTTTCTCGTATCGGATGTCCTCATGTTTCTTACACTCGTCTGCATTCTTGCTTATTCCCTCTTCTTCTTTCTCCACCTCCTCCTCCTCGTCTTCGTCCTTAGCGGCTCCTTTAGCTATCCTCGTGTGCGCCCTCCTTGGTCTTGTCCCTTTTTTTTCTTTTCTTTTTCTCTTTCGCATCTTTATTTTTTTATCTTTTTTTCCACCTCCACGTTTCTTATTCTTCCCTTTCCTTTTCTCTTATTCACCGTCGTCCTATTTTATCTTTTAGTCCTCCTCCTTCTTCTCCCTTCTTCGTCTCCTCCTTCTCCTCCTCCTCCTTTTCCCTTCTTAGTCTCCTCCTTCTCATCTTCATCTTCGTGTTTTTTCCTCGCCTCCATCTTTATCCTTTTCCTCATCCACGTCTTTTTTTCTTCCTTTTCCCCTAATCATCGTCTTCCCTTTCGATCTTCTGGCACTCCTCCTCCTCCTCCTCCTCCTCCTCCTCCCTCTTCGCCCTGCCCTTGTCTCCTGTTTCATTACATTCTCTCTCTTGCCCAACAGTCGCGCCTCTCATGTCCCTCGGCTTGTTTACTTTGAGGTTTAGCGTTCGTCTTACGAGGAACTTTTGCTGCAGTGCACAACTCCGGCTCCCCGCGTCTTACTGGGGTCTTTTTTGTGTGTGTGTATATTTTGTCGGATTATTTTATTTAGGGGATGTGTCCTTCGGTGAATCCCGTCTGTACGTCTGTCTGTTTGTTTATCTGTCTTTCTCTGTGTGTCTGTCTTTATATGTATATCTATCTGTTTCTTGCTGTCTTTCTCTATTTAGCTACCTACTTAACTATATTTGTGTGTGTATTTATCTATTTACATATCAGTCGGTCTCTTATCCTTTCATCTCCATTCCATTTTGTCCATATACTTATTTGTTTTTAGTCATTTATGTCTTTCTATCTATCTTTATCTATTTTTCTATCTGCCTATGTATCTTTCTATCTATTTATGTTTCTATCTATCTATCTATTTCCTCATCCCGTCCTCACGCTGCAAAACCCGTCTTTGTGGATAGCGATAATGTGCTTAACGAAGACGTGAAGGGCGTCGTGATTACTAATAAGGCGGCACCGTTGTCGTCCAGCCCCTCGCGACGTACCTTCAGAAGCGTTCCCGGAAAAGGTTTTGTGTAATCGCCGCGAGACTGAATAAAAAATTGTGAAGGAGAGAAGAAGGTAAGCGCCTGTCCCTAAGCGGCTTACGGGATGTTGTGGGTACTGGACACCGCCTGTATGTACGTGTGTGTGTGTGTGTGTGTGTGTGTGTGTGTGTGTGTGTGTGTGTTTTCATTTTTGCCATGATATCTATCTTTCTGTCTGTCTTCGTGTGCGTGGGTGTTGTGGGGTAGGCCCGGTAGGGGGAGGTTGCGTGTTGTCCTGTCTGTCTGTTAATCTGTTTAAACGTTCATGTCTGTTTATCTGTTTTTCTGACTGTATCTGTCTATCCTATTTAATGTTTGTTTGTCTCTGTCACTAAGTTTTGCATTTAATCTAAGAAAAGACAAGCTGCGGGATGGGATCGGGGCAGGAGGGTCGGGGCGGGGACAGGCGAAACGGAGATGGTTGTTGTTGTTGGTGGTGGTGGGGGTCATGGACTGGCAGGAGACGGGACACATACTTCCAATCTCTCTACGAGTAAGTCTCCACCCGAAATTGACCTCTCTTTTGGCTACTCTTTACTTTTTACTTTTGTGGGAGCGGCGAGTAGAGGGCTTTTTTTTTTTTTTTTACCCTTTTTGTTGCCCTTGAGCCGTATCCTTTGATGTAAAAAAAAAGAAAAAAAAGTGGTCCCTGAGTGAAGACGTTCGGCTGTAGCTCCAAAACTAAACATGGGGTGTTCAAGAAAATACTCTCACTGTGATTCTCATTCAAAATTACCCTTATAGACTGTCACCTACCTCTGCTTAACGTAACCTAACCTAACATAACGTAAGCTTGCCTGTTAATGAGTAAGCGCCACATACCATTAGAGAGACGCAAGACCTTCAAATAGAAACGAAATGAAAAATACTCCACACACACAAAAAAAAGTGAAACAAGAAGCATACACAGACGGGACGGGGCGGGTCGGGGTATGGGGTCGAGAGGGAGAGATGGGGTGGGGGTCTGGGTCGGGGCGGGGTATACATGCACCGCAAACTCGCCGCGCCGTGACGAGGATGTAAATTAATCAGACGAGCGGCGATGTTTACACGGCGTCAGGAAGTAATTAATGTTCAAGCGCCTCCGTGGCCCCTCAGGAAGCCGCACGCCGCCCCGGAATGACTTATGGAGGGCGGCGTGTATTATTCTTTTATTATGATTTTTTCGCTTGAGTGCGCGTCGTCATGGCGGAGGGAGTGCATGAGTGAGTGGACGCTTCAGCCTTTTCGATTCGCTGACAAATTTTGAACAATGAACTTAATCCGTCGAGTCATGTTTCTCCTCTGTCATGTCCCTCCTCTCACACAATTGCTGTTTTGTTGGAGTGCGTCTGACCATCGCTGTTAGGACTACCGATGTGGGGCTTGATAACGCTAGCCGGCCGGTAAAAATACAAATGATGAGAAGGAAAAGTAATTGTGTCCGTAATTTGGAGGGTTAGGTAGAGCGTGACCGCCACCGCTGTATGGGAACCGTGGTTTGCTTTCGAAATTATATGATGGGAAAATATCTTTATGTAGAGCCGGAAGGCGAAGGGAGATGATTGTTTGATGGTGATGATGATGATGATAATGATGAGGATGATGATGGTGATGACGAAGAGGAGGAGGAGGAGGAGGAGGACGCAGAAAACGAGGGCGAGGAGGAGGTTAGAGGCGACAGATTAAGAAGAAGAAAAGGAAAAGGTAAAAAAAGGGAAAAAATAGACGACAAAAGAACAAATGAATCAACAAAGAACACCATTTTCACGACTCACACAAAAGATAACTACCTTCCTCCCACACAATGTTACCCCCAATTGTAGCCTCTAACTTCTCTAACTCGCCGTCGCCGCCTCCGTCGTTACCTGTGGGCAGGAAAGGAGCGGGACGGGGCAGGATGAGATCTGGGGTGGCGGCGGAGGGTGTCTTTGGCCCGGGGCGCTGCACTCTACGACTGGGGGAGAACCTGTGGTGCCCTGGAGCTTGAGACTGGGAGCCGTTCACACCATAACTCAGCGGGAGGCGGCGGGGAGGTCACGGCCTGGCGCGAGGGACTGGGTGTTACGGAGGAATGGAAAGAAAGGGGGAGGAACTGGGGTTTGGAGTGGGACGGATGGGGAGAGTAGTGACTTGGTGTTTAGAAGGGAAAAGAGGGGAGGTAAGAGCGTTGGGAAGGAATGGGAGGAAGGCAAGAAAAGTGAATGGGTGTCTGGTGGGGAAAAGGATGGAGGGCAAGGGTAGAAGCGATTGGTTGTTATGGAGGGGAAGGGAATTGAAGTGAAAGGGGGAATAGGTGGGACTGGTTGCACGTGAATGGAAGGGAAGATAAGGGAAGGGATGTTAGGGAAAGGAAGTTTAGGAGATATGGTGGACTGGATTTTGGGAATGAGAGGAGAGGGGAGGGAAGCTTGACGGATTGGAGCAGAGTATTGGTCCGGGAGAGGAAGAAGGGAGGGCAAGGAAGAGGGGTATGGTTGTCAGGGAGGGGGATGAGGAAAGGGGGGAAGAGAATCATAGGTCACGCACTCAGGGTCGGCGGGTCACTAGAGACAGGGTGGTGGGCTGACCCGGGTCGTTTGTGAAGGGTCGCGGGTGAATTACAGTTATTTCGCTCCGTCCTCATAAAGGTTCGTTGAGGAAGAGTAAATAATTGTTGCGAACCTGAACGAAATAGTCACGCAGTTCATTTCGGTTCTTTCACACGTTGGTAGACAAGCTCGGTAACCACGTGTACATATGTTGGTTAATTTATGTTACTACCGTTCACATCCTCATTAAGGGGTCGTTAAGGATGAGTTAGTAAATAATTGCTGGGAACACAGACGTAATATTCTCTCAGTTCATTGTTTTCTTCCACATATTACGTATAGATGAACTAGTTAACAAAATGCGTAATAAATGATGTATACAATGCTATCTGCTCTTGGTATCTGTATTCATGGTTCTTTTCTTCATATCTTTTTAGAAGCGTCAACAATTGCTTCGAATATCAGCATCATGGTCATCTAGTTAACTATTTTTTTCACACATACTTAGATCCGTATTCTGAGACGCTTCCTGCTCTTACATCAATCATTTCTAAAGATTAAAAAGAGGTTAAACGAATCCCCATGAGTGTTTCTTTACGTTCATGGTGCAGACACTTTATCAAACCACCACCAGGGTCACAAAACCACCCCTAAAAATGCCCAACACTCCTACGAAAGGCATGTCGAATCTCCTTAAGTCTAAAAAGAGGTTAAGCGCGTCCCCATGAGTGTTTCTTTACGTTCATGGTGTAGAAACTGTATCAAACCACCACCAGGGTCACAAAACCACCCCAGGAAATGCCCAAAACTCCTACGAAAGCCTTGTCAAATCTCCTAAAGTCTAAAAAGAGGTTAAACGAATCCCCATGAGTGTTTCTTGACGTTCATGGTGCAGACACTTTATCAAAGCACCACCAGGGTCACAAAACCACCCCTAAAAATGCCCAAAACTCCTACGAAAGCCTTGTCAAATCTCCTAAAGTCTAAAAAGAGGTTAAGCGCGTCCCCATGAGTGTTTCTTTACGTTCATGGTGTAGAAACTGTATCAAACCACCACCAGGGTCACAAAACCACCCCAGGAAATGCCCAAAACTCCTACGAAAGCCTTGTCAAATCTCCTAAAGTCTAAAAAGAGGTTAAGCGCGTCCCCATGAGTGTTTCTTTACGTTCATGGTGTAGAAACTGTATTAAACCACCACCAGGGTCACAAAACCACCCTAGGAAATGCCCAAAACTCCTACGAAAGCCTTGTCAAATCTGTGAGGCGCCGAAATGTGTCTGAGAATTTGACCCTTAGCCCGAAAACCAGTTGTGTATTATGGTTGACCTTGTATTTAGCGTTCCTCGTACTCGTCCTACCTTCCCCCACACTGTATACCTGCAATTAAGATCTCAGTTCGTGTTGAGGCTTTCAGGAGGTGACGAGGCTTGAACGCCCTAAAAAGGCTCGACTTAATTAGATAACCTTTTGCCAAACATTCGCGGAGCATTTACGGCTACTAAGTTCTTTTTTACCTCGTTTTCTTTTTCTTTTTTGCTGCGGTCGGACACAGGCAGCCGAACAGACCCAACGTGACGAAGCAGAACACCTACAAAGCCCTCCACTAAGCCTCTCTTTTTATGCCTTCTCAAGCCAGCTGTTGTTCCTCTCGTTCTTTGTATCCCTCCTCCTCCTCCCCTTCCTCTTCTTTCCCTTATCTTCCTTTCTTCCATACTCCTCTTCGCTGTTGATTCATTTGCTCTTTTTAGCATTTTCCTTTTCCCAACTTTTATATCATGCCACATCCAGGAAAAGTTCGATAAAGCGGAAAAGAGGAAATGGAGGTCGAGAAAATTATGTGGATTAGCGATTTTACTTTAGTTTATGAAAAGATGAAACCGAAATACAGAAAGAAACTGGGAAATAAGGAAAAAGTTACATGAAGAGTTAAGGAATGCGTAGAACAATGATTAGCAACAAGAAGAAACAGTCTATAAATGGAACTACTTAAGAAAAAAATCAAGTAATGAAAGTATTGAATAGCCAACCCTTCAAAGAAAACGGAATGTCATGAAAGGAATAAAAAAATCCAAGAAAAAGCGAATAATGCGAATAATGGCGAAGAGGAGAGGAGAGGCTTGACCCTACGAAGACAAACAAAGATGGACGGCTGGATACATTATGTCGATGGAGGACACACACACACACACACACACACACACACACAAGGGGATGGTGATGAAAGAACAGCTAATTTCATCCCATCAGTGACTTTTTACCTCAAGTACACCAACCACCATCACCACCACCACCACTACCACCACTACCACTATCACCACCACTACCACCACCACCACCACTACCACCACCACCACCACTACCACCACCATCAGCTTCCCTCCTTTCCTCGCGTCCCGATGTAACCCAAGTCCAATCGCAAATTATGCCTGATTGTGGTCTCCATTAAATGATTATGTCCACTTAGAGAGCAGCGATGGAGCAGAGATGGAGCAAAGATGGAGGGAGAGAGAGAGAGAGAGAGAGAGAGAGAGAGAGAGAGAGAGAGAGAGAGAGAGAGAGAGAGAGAGAGAGAGAGAGAGAGAGAGAGAGAGAGAGAGAGAGAGAGAGAGAGAGAGAGAGAGAGAGAGAGAGAGAGAGAGAGAATAAAAAAAAATACATTTAACCCTCTCGACCTTCACGAATAAGCACAACAGGAGACAGACAAGAAGAAGAAAAAGAAGAAGAAGAAGAAGAAGAAGAAGAAGAACAACAACAACAACAACAACAACAACAACAACAACAACAACAACAACAAGATCCTGAAGTTGAGAAGAAAACGACCACAGCAACGATGAAGAAGACGAAGATGATAAAAAGGGTTAAAAACAAAACAAAACAGGACTAGTGGCTTTCGTTGCAGACCTCAATCCTTAAAAAGAAAAGCTCCTTTCTCTTGAGGGAGGAGAAGCTTTGTTGCGAGGGAGCCATTTGAGCAAACCTTTGACGATGGATTGACTGTGACTAGAAGGTTGGGAGGGAGGAGGAGGAGAAGAGGAGGTGGAGGAAGGAGAGGAGGCTTGGTGATAACAGGAGGCAAGGAGCAGTGTCTTAACAGCTGTGTAGATAAGACCGTGACAGTGGAAAAGGGAGATATGGAGAGGGAAGGAAGGAAAGATGAAAGGAAAGAGGGACGGAAGGAATGAAACGCTGTCAAAATGAAGGGTATACAAAGGGAAATAAGGATATGATGAATTAAGAATGGACAGACGGAAAGAGGAACAGAAAGCAGGAAAGACAGAAAAAAGGAAAGACAAAAGAATATAAGAACATGATGAAGGAGCTAAAGACAGACGCAAAAGGGGACAGAAGAAATGAAGGAAAAACAGATGGAAGGAAGGGCAAAGGGCAAGAGGGTAAGAAGGAACGGAACAGAAACAGAAAGGAGGAACAGAAGCCAAGAATGACATAATAAAAGGAGAAAAAATATCCCGACGAAAAGAAAGAACGAAGAAAAGGAAGAGAAGAAAGGAACCACAGACGGAAATTGGAGAGAGAGAGAGAGAGAGAGAGAGAGAGAGAGAGAGAGAGAGAGAGAGAGAGAGAGAGAGAGAGAGAGAGAGAGAGAGAGAGAGAGAGAGAGAGAGAGAGAGAGAGAGAGAGAGAGAAATCCCTGAGTTTCCGAAAATAAGGGAGGAAGAAGACCAACGAACCGATATGAGTCACTTTGGGCGTCTCAGCAAGTCGTGTCCCCACCGTGGTCTCGTCAGCACCCGCCGCCTCGATCTCCGGGTTCCTTCAGCTTAGCGCGAGGCAGCGACTTGAAATAGGAAAAAAAAAGGAGGAAAAAGTGAGGATATCGCATCGGCTTTATTCTTCACTTAACGTTTTTGGTGTCATTAGTGTAAAGTTATTTGATTGCTTAGTTTATACTTTTGCGTTTTTCCGTTGTAAAGAAGCAAGGAAATATGACTCACACTAAAAGAGAGAACATATTTTAATCAGCGGTTTGTAAGTTTGTACGTGATTATAAAAACGAGTCTCCATTGTGGTTGTCTATAGATAAATTAGACTTAAACCCTCCCTCTTAAGTCACAAACTACAAAACCCATTTGAAATATATGCAATGCTACCAAATCCCCTATAAAAGACTCACCACTTTTTAACCCTCCATGAAAAATGTATTGCTACTAAACTCTTTAAAAATACAAAAGATTCGAACCCAGGAACCCTTGGTAGCACTCGAGGGCACTGCAGAAACCACTCAGCCACGCGCCGAATGACTTATACAGCTGTTAGGGGCCAAAAATGTCAATAAATCAACAATGCACACACAAACACACACATAAACATTGTAAACCACACGACTAGCCAGGCAGATCGAAAAGGCGAACCTTGTTCCCGAACTGATCATGAGGAAAAAAAGTGGAAAAATATCAAAAGGCGACGATTGGGAAGGACTGACTACATGCGGTCTGGGTGTTTGTGGGGTTGGGGGATGAGGTAGAGGGTTGTGGGGTAGTGGGGAGGATATTAAATGGTTCGGGGGGACGGCAACAGTGGGAGAAACGAGTTGTGCGTTGCCGCGGGAGAAGTAATGAGCGTTGGCGTGCTGTGTGCCAACAAAGGACCGATTGTATGGTGTGATGAGGCGCCGGGTGACTTTTTGTGCTGTGGTCCTCGCGGTGTTATGAGGAGGGGGAGAGAGGGAGGAAGAGGGAGGCTGAGGGAGAGGGGAAATGGGAGGTGGGATGGTGAGGGATGAAAAGGAGTTGAAAGATAGAATAGGATGATGGGGAGGGACGAAGAGGAAAAGGAAGCTGAGGGGAATGAAGAGAAGGAAGAGAGGTCCAGTGAAAGAGCAAAGAGAGAGAGAGGAAAAGGAAGCTTCAATGGGGAGGGATGAAGAGGAGAGGAAAGATGGAATAGGATGAGGGGAAGGGACGAGGAGGAGAGGGAAGCTGAGAAGGAAGGGAGGGAAGAGAAGAACAGTGAAAGATGAAGAGAGAGGAAAGTTGGAAGGGGAGGAAGGGATACACGACTGAGAAGGGAGAGCAAGAGGATGAAGAGGGATAATAAGGAAACGAAAGAAAGGAAAGGACTGAGGATTAAAGATAGCAGGAAAAAACATAGAAAGGGTGTAGATGAAAGGGAGAGGAAATAAAGAAAGGGGAGGGAGGAATAAAGATGAGAGTGGAAATAAGAAAGGGAGGAAGGGATAAAGAGGAGAGAGGAAAGGGATGCATGGGATAATGGAGGTGGGGAGAGGGGGGGGAGGGGAGGGTATAGGGTAGCAAAGGGGGGGTAGAGTGTGGTAATGGTGTGAATGGGTCAGAAAGGAAACGGAAAATAAGAACATGGCTTAGAGGGAGGAAGAATTCTCTTCCCATTTCCATATATTTTGTTTGCAATTACCATTCTGCACGAAGGTGAGAGAGAGAGAGAGAGAGAGAGAGAGAGAGAGAGAGAGAGAGAGAGAGAGAGAGAGAGAGAGAGAGAGAGAGAGAGAGAGAGAGAGAGAGAGAGAGAGAGAGAGAGAGAGAGAGAGAGAGAGAGAGAGAGAGAGAGAGAGAGAGAGAGAGAGAGAGAGAGAGAGAGAGAGAGAGAGAGAGAGAGAGAGAGAGAGAGAGAGAGAGAGAGAGGAGGAGGAGGTGGAGGAGGAGGAGGAGGAGGAGGAGGAGGAGGAGGAGGAGGGAAGGGAAGGAGTGGAGGGAAATTGGACGATCCTTCAGCATGTAAGGAGTCCGAAGAGAGAGAGAGAGAGAGAGAGAGAGAGAGAGAGAGAGAGAGAGAGAGAGAGAGAGAGAGAGAGAGAGAGAGAGAGAGAGAGAGAGAGAGAGAGAGAGAGAGAGAGAGAGAGAGAGAATTAGTAAATAGAGAGACAGACAGACAGACAGACATACAAAGACGGTCGTATACATAAACATACATATAGACACAAACCACATACATACATACATACAGACACAGACAGACTAACCTATTTATTCATTGCCTTTGCTCCCAGTTCCTGCTATGGGATTAATTATTGACGGTAAATCTGGGGCAGCCCATTTCCTTTTTCCTGTAATGTATTTTGTTAGTGAAATTCATTTACAAAAAGTCCAATAACCATTAACTTCCATATTTTGTTTCTCTCTTTTTCTCTTTTTCTCCCTTTTTCCTTACTCCTTTTTTTCTTTGTCTTTCTTTTTTTATTTTTTTTATTTCTGTGTCTTTTATTACTTTGTTTCTCTTCTTTTCTTTTTGGTTCATTTGATTTTTCTGTATTTGTTTTTGTTCCTTTGTTTTCCTTGATTTATTTGTTCTTATTTATTATTTATCCTTTATTCTCTCTCTCTCTCTCTCTCTCTCTCTCTCTCTCTCTCTCTCTCTCTCTCTCTCTCTCTCCCCTATAACAGGATCGGCGGTGCAGTATTTTTTCCGAATGTCTGAATTTCGGAATCCTTGTAAAAATATTTCCTGTATTTTCGTTACTTCCTCGTCTCTTTGGGTCTGCTATTTTCGCGGGAGCCTTATGGTGCTCACTTTTTACTTGTTCCTTTTTTCATATTTCCCAAAACTGCATCCGACTCTTTTTGAAGGAGTTATTGTTCGCCGACAGTATTTATTGTTCATTTTTGGGAAGGATTTCTCGACAAACTCTGTGGCTGGTCCGTGGTTCTATATTTCAGGGCTTATTTTTGGTTCTGTAGTTCATGTTTATTTTTTTTGTCTTCTCTTCCATTCTACCGGTGCGTTATTGTGCGGGCTGTAAAGGTTAACGAATATGTCTTCTTTATTATAGACATTTTTTTACTCTTGTGTTTTTTTGGCAGGATTCTAAAACACCTGAATTTGTCGTGGCAAGCTCATAAATCTCGTGAGGAGGGAGCAAAACACGGAGGGGGAACTCAAGCATAAGAAAACAACTACCAATTTAACGTTTTAGATCCCACGATTTTGGATAAAGACGTAACAGCCTTTAACAACCTCCTCTTCCCATGCTTCTCCGCCCTCAGCACACACACACACACACACACACACACACACACCAAGTAACCTACCCCCCACCCCCCCCACACCACCACCAACCACACCCACACCCACACCACCTAACCTACCCACACTCGGCCCCAACCACACACTCCGACGCACTCAACCACCACAAACACCACCATTATCCTTCACCATCATCCATGCCCAAACTCCCCTCCCCCCCATCACCATCACCTCCACTCCTACTCCCTCCTCTTCATTCCCAAGCACACTTACCTACCATTACCTCCTGTACCTCAACCCATCCAGCATTCACCCTCACCCCTCACCCCTCTGACCTCAGGGAGTATAGTGAAGGGGAGACGGGAAGGGGGGAGGTAAAGGAGAGCCATGCGCCACGCCCCTTCCCCCTTTCCCCCTTCTCCCTTCCCCCTAACCCTCACCTCTGCCCTGTGTTCATCGCTTTAAACCTTAACATGATCCCATCTTTCACCTGACTGGCTGATCGAATGTCTGGAGTGAATTGAAAGCCGCTGGTGGTACAGGAGGAGGAGGAGGAGGAGGAGGTATAATCAAGGAGGAGGAGGAGGAGGAGGAGGAGGAAGAGAAGGAAAGACTCAGGGCCGGCCGGTTTTTAAGTGTCACGAGATTCGGTAGTGTGCGAAAAACTGGATTAGGCGAAGGTATTCCTATCACTTTCCTTAACTAATATTACCTGTAGGTCGTCAGGTATACACTACAAGCCCTGCGTGAGAGTAATGCTGGTGAGAACAGGAAGATGGCGTGCCTGAAGTGGTGGTTTGGAGTGAGAAAAGCCATGTGGTTGAGGTGGATGGCTGGTTATCTCTAGTGATGTGGTTGAGGTGGTGTTGGTGGGGCTGTGTGGGTGTCCTGATGTGAGTAGGAAAGGGGATATGAGTGAGGGGATGGGGGGAAGGAACGTAAGGTGTAGGAAAGGTGTGTGGAAAGTTTGAAGAGGTGTTTGGGAAGGACGAGAAGTGAATGAAAAGATGAGGGAAGAGAAAAAAGTGTATGGAGAGGGGGAAAGGTTTGTAGCGATGGTAAAGGGGAATGGAGAGGGGAGTGAGAGAGGTGTGGAGAGTGGGAAACGTGTGGAGAGGGAAAAAAAAAGTGTGTATCAAGAGGTGTGCGCCGAGGGAGAGCAGGCTGGAGAGGGAGAGAACAAAATTTCATGTTGTAATGCAAAATAAAAGAGTCGGCGGAGCGAGGGAGGGAGAAATAGAAACAGAGAAAGAAAGAGAGAGAAAGAGAATAAAAACGACAATTCTGTTATGCCTTTTCGTGCGCAGAATGATCTGCATGAAATCTCAGATTACATATTACCTATGTGTGTGTGTGTGTGTGTGTGTGTGTGTGTGTGTGTGTGAGTGTTGGCGTGTGCCTTAATACACTACACACAAGAGTATCATTTCAGAGTGTTGTGCATCAGAGTTACCATGTGTCGTGTGTGTTCTCCGGTCTACATGCGTTGCCGTGTCCGTGTTTGTTACCGTGGGTCCGGACTGCTGTCATTATGCACACAACCAGACGCCTGAAGGGGCTGTCAGTCATCGTAACCAGTGATGTTGTAACAGCTGAGTTTGTGCTTTGTTCGACATGAGAGAACTGCCGGGAGGGGGCGGGGCGGGGCGTGTCGGGGCGGGGTGGGGATGACGAGGCGGGGGTACTAGAAGAGGAGAGAAAGGGGTGGAGGGGGTGGAAGGAGTAGAGGGGTTTCTAACAGGATGGAGAGGAGAGGAGAGATGATTATGAGTGGGAAGTTAAAGGAAAGGGATGGAGATGTAAAGGGATGGATAGGAGAGGCGAACATAGGGGACAGCGGAGGTGACGTAATGGACTGGTGCAAGAGGTGAAGGTAGGGAGACGTCAGAGTGGCCAGCCAGGTGCTAATTGAGATATGCAGGTGTGTCTGGTTGAAGGGGTTGGGGCGGAAGGTGAGCGACTCTGCATTGCACTTGTCAAACAACACCCGCACCGCCTCTGGTAGAGTGTGTGTGTGTGTTTGTGTGTGTGTGTGTGTGTGTGTGTGTGTGTGTGTGTGTGAAAGGAAGCATGCCACTACTGGATGATGTATGGCGTGAAAGTGGTTATGTGCTCTGTGTGTGTGTGTGTGTGTGTGTGAGTGTGCGGGCCGGTAATGCCACTACTGAAGCATCTCCCATATGTTCTGTATTTTTTATGTATTTCCTAGTAATAAATAACAGTGCTGAGAGAGAGAGAGAGAGAGAGAGAGAGAGAGAGAGAGAGAGAGAGAGAGAGAGAGAGAGAGAGAGAGAGAGAGAGAGAGAGAGAGAGAGAGAGAGAGAGAGTAAACAACAACAACAACAACAACAACAACAACAACAACAACAACGATAACAACAACAACCAGCTAAAAACAAACAGACAAACCTACATACGACCTTTAGTTATTTTCCTCCTCCTCGCCTCTTAAAGCCTCCTCGTTCCGGGCTGTGACGTGAACCAGACACTCGCTGCTCCTCGGCGACGCACACACGGCTGCCCTTTACCACGCCCCCGCCACGCCTTGGGGGCCTGGCACGGAAGCGGCGGCCGTCTTATTGCTCTAATTAGGTTTACAGCCGCTCGAGCCCCGCAGCGGGTATGTGTATAGGCCTGGCAGGGAGCGGGGGGAGGTGGTGGAGGAACAGGGCAGTGGTGGAGGATTAAGAGGTGGAAGGAGGTGGTGGTATGGATATGGATGGCGGGGGATCGAGAGAATATGGAGGAAGGTTGGCATGGGCGGTAGTGATGGTACGGGATTGAGAGGAGGTGGAAGAAGGTTTGGGATGAGTGGCAGCGATGGCAGTCGGGTAGAGTTGTTGGTGGTAGGAGGTGATGGATAGGAACGGTGGAAGAGTGAGAAGTGGATGAATGAGGTGATGGATATGGATGGCGTGGGGTTGAGAAAAGAAGGAGGCGGTGGTTGGGGATGGTAGGCGATTACTAGGGGAGAGGGAGTGTTGGAGGCGCTGGAAAGGGATACAGAGAGGAAGGTATTGGGGAAGGAAAAGGACTGGGGGATTAAGTGTTATGATGAATAGAAAGGGATGTATGAAAAGAAAGGGGATGAACGAGTCGCGAGGAGAGGAAGGTACAGAAGGATAGAAAAGGGAAGACAGATGTAGGGAAAGGACGGGGATTGCAGGAGGATGTGGGCGGAAAGAGGTGGTAACGTGGTGATGGAAGGTGATTGAGGAAGGAAGGTAGGTACTTAGGAGGATGCTGGGAGAGTGGGGGGGAGGGGTTGAGGGTGGTTGTTAGAGAGTGGAGGAGAAGGAAGTGATGTGTTCATGTGCCCTGATTTGGGACCTCCGTAAGTGTGATGTGCGGTTTTCCGTGTTTTATTGCGCGCGCACACACACACACACACACACACACACACACACACACACACACACACACACACACACACACACACACACACACACACAGAGGGGACACACTTTTCCCACGCTGTATAATAAATCTTCGTAAACAAAAAAAAACAAAAAAACATTCGGAGCAGTAAATGAATCGTCTTTTA
>NC_066510.1:21375193-21587693 GCF_024679095.1 Eriocheir sinensis
TCTCTCTCTCTCTCTCTCTCTCTCTCTCTCTCTCTCTCTCTCTCTCTCTCTCTCTCTCTCTCTCTCTTGTTTATTTTATTTTATTTCCAGAATTGATTGATTGAGTTGATTGGCATTTTCACACACACACAAGCACTGTTAGCGTCATGCAGAAGTTCAAAAAGATGAATAAATAATTGCGTGCCGTGTGTGTGTGTGTGTGTGTGTGTGCTCATATCAACATAATCGAGTGGAGTTAAATTTCCTGATGGTGCGATTTTTTCCCCGCCATTTTCCGGCTCAAAATCCTCCGTCCAGTGCCAGCCTTTGATCCCCCCTCACCCCCCATTCCCCCCTTTCCCTTCCTCCTTCTCCCCTCCCTTAAAGCCTCCCTCACTTCCCTCCACCACCCGACCCTCCCTCTCTCTCGCGTGCAAACAGCGACAGCAGCACCGCCATCAACGGAACAGGGTCAGTTTGTATACAGAAAACCCAATACTATTTATATCAAACCACATTTTCATTAGTTGTGTACGAGTATCTTTTTTTTCCAATATCATGCTGGTTGGTTCTGGTGGTGGTGGCGGCGAGAGTGGTAGTGTGTGTGTGATGGTGTGTGATGGTGTGTTTTAACTGCTACTACACATATATACGGCCACGAATTCGTTTTCCGTGTGTTTGTGTGTGTGTGTGTGTGTTTGTGTGTATCACCGGTGTAGAGAAAGATGTTGCAGTCGTGTCGTGTTGTAAAGGGTAGGCACTGTAATGGCACTAACGAGAGGTTTGCATGTGGCACTGTCAATTGGCTCACCTGAATATGGATGTGACAGGTACAGTGTGTCGCCCGCACCTGTGTTGCTCACCTGCTCGTCACCTCATCTCGGGCGGGGTAACGTGAAAGGGAAAGTTGTGGGTTATACCGCATTACTTCCATTTATTTACTATTGCAGATTAGAAGCACTGAGAAAAAATAAGGTTGTGTGTGTGTGTGTGTGTGTGTGTGTGTGTGTGTGTGTGTGTGTGTGTGTGTGTGTGTGTGTGTGTGTGTGTGTGTGTGTGTGTGTGTGTGTGTGTGTGTGCGCGTTTAAAATTTCACAATGGGCATCAGTTTCCACCATCTCATCCTCGACTCTCCCCTCGTTACCTTGTATCATATTAACGCCCTTCCCTGCCTCTCCCCTTTTCCCGTCCCCTCTTTCTCAGTCCTTTTTATTTTTTATCACAGTCCCTTATCCCTTTGCGCGTTACTCTCCTCTCCTTTCCTCTCCTCTCCTTTCCTCTCTCCTTACTCACTCACTCAATCATCACCCGCCTTTGCTTCACACACTCAGCTTTCCTCTTCCCTCCGTCCCTTTCCCTTTCTTCCCTTCCCTTTTATTTGCATTGTTTCCGTAGACAAGGGTTCAGACATCCTTCCAAAGGGTTACTCTCCTCTCACGCCTCATATTTTATTCTATTTTTTTTTTCCGTGTTCCCTTTAGTCCCTTTTTTTTGCAATGGTTCTCAGGTGTCACTGCCGCTTTTATGTTGCCTTTTTTGTGTCATTAAGCGTTCTTTATTTGCATACTTTCCTGTTTTTTATATTCCTAATCTTAATTCCTTTTCTTTCTCCATTCTTTACCTTATTGGCCTTCAAAGCGTCAAGTCATATCCATTACTGTTTTTTTTTTTCTCACTCGCAATCCTCACTTTTTTATGCCCTTTCATCTCCCTCTATGTATTTGTTTACCTTTCCTCTCGTCTCTTCTCTTCCTCCCTCCCTCCCTGCCCATACCTCCTTATCCTCCCTGCCTCCCTCCACACACTTACCTTTCTACCCTTCCTGCCACCCTCCCACCTCTTCCTCCCTACCATCCTCCCTTCCTCTCATCTCTTCTTCCCTTACTCTCCTCGCCAACCTACGAATACCACTTCACGCTCCTCTCCGGGTTATGTAAGCTAACTCCCTCCTTCCCTCCCTCCCTCCACCTTTCTCTCCCTTGCTTTTTCCTCTCTTCCCCTTTTCCCTACTACCTCTGTCCCTCCCCTATTCGCTCCCTTCTCCTTTTTTCCTTACTTCTCCCCTTTTCCCTCACCTCCTCATTCCATATTCCTTTTCCTTCCTACGTGACCTCTCCTCTTTTCCCCCCCTGTCCTCCTTTGACCTTCTTCCTCCTCCTTCTCTTCCTCCTCCTCCCTGGCCCCCCCGCACACACCTGCCCTATCTCGTTGTTAGTACTGCAGGTAACAATGGCTGGATGGCTGCTGTTTTTTCTTTATTCCATTATTTTTTTTTCTCTCTCTCTCTCTCTCTCTCTCTCTCTCTCTCTCTCTCTCTCTCTCTCTCTCTCTCTCTCTCTCTCTCCTTTTTTTCTTTATCCCCTCCATCAGTTCGTCACTTCCATTCGGCTCTCGTTTACTTATGAATTTTTTAACATATATTTTTTACCCTTGAATAAATATGTATGTTTTATTTTTATTTTTTTATTCTCTGCGTGTGTGTCATTTGTCCGTCTATACACGCAAATTCTCTCCCGTGTAGTTTGTTGCTGTTCTGTTTGTGTGGAGTTTCGTTTCTACCTTTATATTTCCCTTTTATTTTGGCAGTGTGTTCGTATGCTTTCATATATGTTGGTAAAAAAGAATCATATGTCTTTTTTTCTTCTCTTCTGCGTGTATTTGGTTCACTCTCTATATGCGTGCGTGTGGGTGTGTGGAAATGTATGGGAGTTGGAATGTAAAAGTGTGTGTGTGTGTGTGTATGTGTGTGTGTGTGTGTGTGTGTGTGTGTGTGTGTGTGTGTGTGTGTGTGTGTCCTAATGCTGATGTGTCACCTAATGTGTTTTTCTTTAATTCCAGGTACGTCGCGTGTTTGCCGGACGGGTAGGAAAAGTGTCATCTGGGGATGGACGACCGAGGGGGGAAGGGAAAGGTGAGTGAGCGCAGGTAGTGTGTGGTCAAAGGTGGTCAAAGGGCCTTGTTTTGACCCGAGGTAAAAAAAATAGGAGGTAGGCAGATTGATTGATAGATAGATAGATAGATAGATAGAGAGGTAGAAAATCAGTGGACAGTTAGTAATAAACAGAAAATAGACATACAGGTAGAAAAATAGGTATAATTAAAAAATCAAAGAGAGAGAGAGAGAGAGAGAGAGAGAGAGAGAGAGAGAGAGAATATCCTCATCCCTTCCGGTCAAATTACTACGCATTGGTACGCCTCATTGTGCCTCACATGGAACGCGCGTGAGCCAGTCTGAACAATTACACTTTTTTTTTCTGCGTCATCCAAGCGACTCCAATTTAACGGCAGCGGACGAGGCGGCGATCCAACGTGCGTCTTTTTTTTGTTTCCTTCCTTCAACCTTTCATCTTTCTTTTCTTCTTCGCTATTCCGTCGTTCATTCGTTCATCCCTCTAAGCTATCAAGACCTGTTCCCCTTCCTTCTCCCTTTCCTTATCTGCTAAAAATTCACGTATTATCCGATTCTTGCTCAGCTTTTTCTTTCTCATCCGTTCTTTATCACGTTTCTTTGTCTTCTTTTCTCATGCCTTGCTACGGTTCCCTTCGCTCTTCCCTTTCTTCCTTCCTTCTTTGTTTAATTCTTTCTTCCTTCTTCACCTGCTTTATCTGCTGAACATTCACATATCTGATTTCTTCTTTTCCTTTTCTTCCTCATTCATTATCAGATTTCTTTGTCTTCTTTTACCCTGTTTTGCTACGGTTCCTTTCGCTCTTTCGTTCTTTAATTCTTTCTTTCTTCCTTCACTCTTTGTCTCTTTCCTTCCTTCCTTCTCTTTGTCTCTTTCCTTCCTTCCTTCGTTTCGTGCCTGTCTCTCATACGTCCCTTCACCACATTTTCATCACCTTCCCCTCGCATTTAGCCCTTTTTTCATCATTCTTTCCCATCTCCCCTTGTTTCCTTCCTCCCTCGCTTCCTTCCTAACTTCTTTACCTTCATCCAAGCCTCGTGGGAGGGGGACGGAGAAGAAAGGGATTGAGAGAGGGAGAGAGAGAGATGAAGGAAGAGAGATGGAGGAAGGGAAGGAGGGAGGGAGGAAGGGATGAGTCAGTTTGTATCACGTCTCGAATTATTGATACGTTTCTGTCACGCGAGCTTTCTTTTTTGTAATTAAACACACACACACACACACACACACACACACACACACACATGGTAACCTTCCGAGTGTAAACATTATCTAACCCTCTACCTTCGTTACTGGCCCATTCAATTGCCTCCCTTCCATGTATTTGATCTCCCCCCCCCCCCTCCCCCCCCGTACTGTCGACCTGTGTCTACCTCATCCTTTCCCCCTCTCTCTCTTCTTCCCCTTTCTACCTTTATTCGCTTTTTTCTTCTCTATTCCCCTTCCATCCTTTCTTCGATTTTTCTTCTCCCATCTTCTTCCCTACTCCTGTCACTCTTACCCTCTTCATCCTATCTTCCCCCTCCTCTTCTTTCTTCATCTTCCATTAATCCTGCCATTCTCTTTTCCCTACCTCCTTCCGCTCTCCTTTCTTGCCACCTGTCTTTCCCCCCTTTCTTCTTATTCTCCTTTCTTTTTCCCGCGTGTTCCCTCTTTCCCTTTCCTTTCCATCACTCCATCCATGACTTTATCCTTCTCACTTTCTCTTTCTGTTTTTCTCTCCCTCCGTCTACCTGTTGTCATCCTTCTCTCGTCCTCCTTCCCTCCTCTTTTTCCCCTTCCCTCAACCCCTCCCCACTTTCCCTTCCTTCCTGTTATCCTTGTTTACTTATTTCACTGCTCTCCCTCTCCATTCCTCCTTCCCTTCCTTTATTCTCTCCCACTTTTCCTCCCTTCCCTCCCCTTCTCTTCCCACTCTTTTTTTTCCCATCACTTCTTCCTTCCCTCCCAGTCTCGTTACCTCCTTCTATATGTTCCATCTCTTACTAGCTCTTTTTTTTCTCTTCTCCCACGCTTTTGACCTTTACCTAAGCCCCTCCCCCCTCTCTCTCTCTCTGCCCCCCTACCGCCCCTCCTGCGCCACTGGTTAAATGGACACTGGTTCAGGATGTCGGCGCTGATGGTTCTGTGGTTGAATACGTGACGTCTCTTTTATTGTTGCGTTCCATTTTGTGATATCTTTTCCAATCCTGGTGTGCGGCCCATCTCGGCGTGTGTGTGTGTGTGTGTGTGTGTGTGTTTGTGTGTGTGTGTGTTTGTTCTACTTTTGCTCTCTCCGCATGACTATTTCTGCCTGCCTTCTGTTTATCCTCCTCCCTCCTTCCTTGCCTGCCTATCTACCTACCTACTTATCTACCTACCTACTTATCCCTCTCCCCTTGGCATACAGGCTGGAAAGGAAAGGGGAGGGAGAGAGGAAGGAAGAGAGATAACTGGGTGGGGTGAGGTCGATAGGGTTCTGGTGATAAAAGAGCGGGGTAAGACGCGTTGTAATAGGCTTAAGTTAAATTAATTCAAGGTCAATAAAGACGGACAAGAGTTGGTTTACTAATTGATTGATGACTGGAGCAGAACTGAGAATCATGATGTCACTTCCAATACGATAAATAAGCTAAAGAAAAGGATATATGGACACGTCGATGGCATAGATTAGTAGTAGATTTATTGGCGCTCTCTGGGTAGGCCGATTGGCTTTCTAGAGACGCCCTTTAGTCCACCTGCCGCTTACTCTGCCTTGTTTCCTATTCTCCTCCCTCCCTCCGAAGCCACCTACTCGCCAGTTTGACTATTATTTTTGGATGCTCTGAAATCCTGTGTTTTGCATACCTGGTGGAGGATGGTTGACGGCAGGTGAAATTTTGGTCCTTTCTGGGTCCCTCTCCTCCCACCCCGCTGATTAGACGGGAATGCATGCAGATGACTTGATGGATGATCGTAATTTAAGCTTGAATTCTCGGAACTCAATAAATCTTGTGAAATGTTCGTTTTTTAGCATCCATAAATTACCTGTATGATTCGTTATGCAGGTGTAAGATGTGACACAGGTGGCCTGCTGCTGTCACATGTGTGAGAGTTAGAAAGGGGAGGTTGTGTGTGTGTGTGTGTGTGTGTGTGTGTGTGTGTGTGTGTGTGTGTGTGTCGTTAGTGTATGTATATGTGTAGAGAGAGCGCGAGAGAGCGAGAGTGGGAGCGAGAGGGAGGAAAAATGGTTGTGTGCGCGAAGCAGTCAAACTTGAAAAATTATTCGAATACTTTTGAATATTGAAATGTGGCAATGCATATGCAAGCCGGCGAGCGAACGATGTCCTGCCTCCTCCTCCTCCGCCTCCCATGTAGCAGGTGTGGGCGGAATAGTGCATCCCTCCAGCACACACACACACACACACACACACACACACACACACACACACACACACACACACACACACACACCATGCTTTTATTGAGTGCCTGTGATCAGCGGACCCAAGTGTGTTTTCCAAAGACTGGGAGAAACACGATCGAGGACGCTTACTCTTTTCTTAGGTTGTTTTGGCGAGTCTGACGGAAATAGAACAGGAAAGGGATACGATACTTTCTTTTTCTTGCTCATGCAGAAAATACACGTGGCTAAGAATACCTTACCTATGTCTGAATGTAATATTTGCATACTTTCCCGCATAGAAATGTAAAAGAAGTTTGAGGATAACGTGAAGTGAATGCGAATGATTGTCAGTAAATAGGAATGTATAGGTTGAGAGCCTTTGAAGTAAGTGTTAAGTCTGTTGTGGTAAAAATTGTTCTTGTTAAAGTTTTTTTTTCTCTTTATCTTTTTCATTATTGTAATTCTTATTATTATCATCACTATCATCCTCATCATCCGCATCCATTTTCCCTCGTCCCAAGATGGAGCTGAGCGCGCTGATTCCATTTGATCACCGGCTCCCGATTGCTATTACCAGTTCATTATGAAGTGAGCGAACTGGTTTAGAATTAATCTTGATAAGTAACAGCCGATCGGCCTCCTGGGCGAACCTGTTGCTGGGTGGCGACGGATAATAAAGGGCGTGTTTGCTCTTGACGATAAGTTTGTCCTCTGATCACGTTAATGATTTTTTTGCATTAGACGATATTTCATCTGTTATCACGAAGGTATTTAATTTGTAACTTTTTTTCAGCTTTTTGATATCCATTACTTAACTTGATCATTCTTTTGGGTTTTGAATCTTCGTGTATTTGCTTGCGAAGTTAGTAAATGGTTTCGTGTACCTTATTTGTTTGTAAGGTTTGGAGGCATGTCAGGCCATTTCTTGTTAACGTGAACACACCTCACTATTCTTTTTCATCATCTGCTGAGGAGTCTATTAGTAGGAGCGTCTGATAAGCAGAGTCTAAGCTACCACGTCGGAGATTGTTTGTCTTTAATATGTTCGTCTGTCTGTTAGCAAAAAAAAAGGCTGTGAGCGGCGTGCATACACACTCTTCACTCCTTCACAGCTCCAGACACAAGAGAGTTTTTCACCTTCGACATGTCTCCTTCGTGTCTCCCCCCCCCCCCCCCCCGCCTTGTCCCTTCCCCTCATCCACCCCCCTCCCCTCTCCTCTGTGGCTTTGAAGTTTTCCCCTCACGAGCGCTCTATTAAAAAGTTGGAGAAGGAGATCAGTTAGCAGTTCGTCCGTTTGTGTGTGTGTGTGTGTGTGTGTGTGTGTGTGTGTGTGTGTGTCATCGGAAAACCTTATCGTTAGTCAAAGCGGTTCATGGGTTGTGGTGTTTTATGTAAAGCGACGGAGTGCTTTGATCTGTTCCTCTCGTGTGTGTGTGTGTGTGTGTGTGTGTGTGTGTGTGTGTGTGTGTGTACAGCGTCCGGGATGTGGCTGTCACGTTTAGATTAGACAACTGTGTCCCATCCCTCCCCCTCCTTCGCGTCACCCCTTCTCTCCCTTCCCTGTCTCTCCTTCCTCCCACCATCCCCTCCCTTTCTCGCCCTTCCTCCCACCATTCCCTTCCCTTTCTCTCCCTCCCTTTACCCTTGTCGTCATCCCTCAGTGGTCTCCCCGCACCCTTCCCTCCCTTCTCTCCCTTCCCTCCCTCCTCTGCCATTCGCTCCCTTCTTTCCCGATTGTGTGTACCGTGTTACCAGCTGATAGGTAGAGAGAGGGGGAGAGGGAGAGACGGAGAGAGAGGAGGGGAGAGGTAACCAAGGGAGAGGGTGAGAGGGAGGGACGGGGGAAAGGGAGGGGAAGGGGGCGGATAGTGTGACGGGTACGCCTCCTCCTCCCCCCCCGTCATGTCACCATTGGAAACATGGGTATTCATCGACGTGCCGGGGAATTTTCACACCGGGGCCCCAACACAGGCGGCGGCATGGAAACCTGTAGGCTCAGTGGGAGGGTGTGACGGGCATCTTCCCACGGAGGACGACAGGAAAGAATATGATTGAATTTTGAACATCTAAACTCCCTCAAACTGTATTTATTTCCTCTACTTACTATGTTTAACCACTAATTTGAGTCGGTATTCGGTTTAGCAGATAATATATTACGGAAAGAAAGTTGAAGTGTAAGACTGAAACGTGAACATAATTTTTTTTTTTACAGGAAAGGAGACAGTTCAAGGGCAAAAAAAAAAGGAAACAACAATAAAAAAAGCCCGGTATTGCTTCAAACTATGTATTATTTTAGTAAATATTAAAATGTCCCTCTAAATTGCTTGAAACGAAAATTAATGGCACCAAAGCACCAAAGTCGAATCCATAATTAGCTAAAAAGTATATTTGTTTCTCTTCCGTATTTTTTTAGAACAGAATCGCCTGATAAAAGAGTATGGGACGTAACGCAGCCACTCGTGACGCCATAGAGACATACGGGCCATTGCAGTAAGAGTTATGGACACATTCTCACACACACACTCTCCTCTCTCTAAATAAGCACCGCCGTCCATTTGATGAAGCGTTACTGTCGTCTAATGGTCGGAGGAGATGCATAAAATATAACACGGCGGGACAGTGACAGTTTAAAAATCCGGCTCTAATGTTTCCACGCTCACGTAATATGCCGTCTGATGTTTGCTTGTAATACTAAATGTCAATCCGGAGTTATTGGAATGCTTGCCAATGGTCGGCCTCCATCACGCGGCCTCAGTCAGCGCCGGCGGCCTCGTTAGACGTGATGCGAGTGAGGGGAGGGGGTCACCGCGGCGCGCCCTCGTGTGTGTGTGGGGGGAAGAGGATCAGGCCAGTATTTTCCTCTTAATCGGGCGTTCATAATGCTTCGCGCCGCTGATGGCTGTGGACCGCCGTGATAAAAGGGGCCGCCATAAATTTCTTCTGAATGTGAAATGTGAATATTAGCCATTTTGTTATTTTTTTTCCCTCGCTAAACGCTATCTCGGCCATACGTAAGCTCTTGCACCGTGAGTGTGTATGCGTGAATGTACTGAATTTTAACGACTTCGGGAGTGTGCGTTCTAATAACTATAAATATTAGTGATTTCTCGTCTCGTTCAGTGGGAGCCATCTCAGAATTGGCTAATCTCTTGCAGCCAAAGCACTAATCAGTGAATGTTTGAAATTTCATCTTGATATGTGAAATGTTTGTTTCTATAACTTATTTAGAATTAACGGATCCAATCACTCGTGTCACATTGAGTGTTGGCTTTTTATATCCAGAAAACTGTCATCTACTTGTATCTTTTTTTTTTTTGGTGGGGGGGGGGGGCGGTATTCTTGCTGTTACATAGGTTTTTAGTTTAGGGAAATATATGAATAATGGTGTAGAAATGCCTGTATATATTTATTTCTTCATAATGACCTTTACTTCATGGTCACGGGAAGGAGTAAGAAGATAAAAACAAACTTCGTTGAAGAGGAGGTGCAGGGAGGAGAGGGAAACTATCCTAATTATAATAAAAAATAAAAGTAAAAAAAAGGGCGCAACTAATAAGTCAAGTGAGGGAGAGTTAGGGTGTCTCGAGGGTGAACAGGAGGAGGAGGAGGAGGAGGAGGAGGAGGAGGAGGAGGAGGAGGAGGAGGAGGAGGAGGAGGAGGAGGAGGAGGACCAAAAAGAGAAGATGTTAAGGGAAGGGAAAAAAACAAGAAGAAAATGAGGGGAAACAAATGAGAGAGAGAAAGAGGGAAAAAACGCACGCCGCCCACTCAGCCACACGTTGCTGGTCCTTAAGCGTCCTTAACTTTATGAGGACTAATTGGATGCACGGTGAAGGGCAGGTGAAGGGGGGAGGAGGAGGAGGAGGAGGAGGAGGAGGAAGGACAGACAGGGATAGGAAGGAATGAATAGAAGGAGGAGGAGGAGGAGGAGGAGGGGGAGGAGGAGGGTAAGGGTAGAGCAGGGGGAGATGGAAGGGGGAAGGGCAGGTGAAGGGAGAGAGGGAAAGGGGGAGTGGGGAGCTACTAATAGTCCTTTTTGTGACCAGGTTAACTTCGATCTGGGATTAATTATGACCTCCGGCCTGATGGAGAACCCCACTCCTTCCCCCCTCCTTCCCTCCCTCGACACCCTCCCCTTCCCCTACCCCATCCCCCAGTTACCTCCCCTCATTTCCCCCTTCCCTCCCCTCAGCTCATTTTCCCTTCCCTCCCTCTCCTCCCCCTCCTCCCCACGCGTCATTCATCGTTGACTTTTTGCTCGATGTTTCTTTTTTCCAATTTTCCATTACGACCTTTTGTTTCTTTGCTACACTGTTATTTTTTTTTTCATTTTATAACATCCTCCTCCTCATCAGTCACTTTTGTCATGTGTCCTCATCACCTTTCACTTTACTCATCACAAACTCTTTCTACTAACTTACCTCCCTTTTTGCACTGCAGCCTCCCAGCATCATTTCACCTCACCCATGTATCCTCTCCGTCTTCATCTTCACCATCCTCATCACCTCTTCTTACCTCCTTTTACAGACCCTCTACGTATTTCCCTTCCCTTCCCTTCACTTACTTACATAATTACTTGTCTTACTCTACTTATTCCACGTATTTCACTCTACTTATTTCCATTCACCACTTCTATTTACTTCCCTTCGTCTCTTTCTTCACTGCATCGTCCCATCACCAAACCTCCCTCACCCACCCATCTCCACACCTTCACTGCCCTTCTCTCCATTCTTTTCCTCTCTTTACTGCTTCTCTCTCCTCTTTTTTTTTTTCTTCCCCTCCCTGCTCCTTCATTCCCACCTCCACCTTCCATTGCTTAGGTCAGACACACGTAACAATAATGAAATGGATGCCTTCTATTAAAGACTATCGACATTGCAGAAGACAATTTAATGAACGCAAAAGCTAATAAACAAAGGCAATAAAGCGATTATGATTCGTTGAGTGGATTTAATTGGCACCTGGATCGATTATTATCAGTCCACCGGCTATCAGTTCCGCTCAGGTGGGTGGCAGGTGCGTCGCTAATGACCCGCCAGAACAGGTAAAAAAAAGGTGGAAAAGAAATTGTTGTAGTTCTTGGAGTTTGAGGAACAGGTAACAAAATTCTCTCTGTCACTTGAGGAGGAAGACGAGAGGCACAGTGTGAAGTCTACCATCCAAGAATATATTGGGAGACGAGAACAACCAAAAAGTATGTAAAAAAAAAAAAAAAAAAAATCAGGTTCGCTCAGGAGAGTAAAAAAAAAAGGGGGGGGGGGGTATCGCACAGGAGTTTCAATATACAAAAAATGAAATAGAAAAAAATAGATGGCCTTTTGTCAACCAGGAAACTAATTAACCCGCGATGAAAAAGAGATTGATGATGTCGATTATGATACAGCAGCTGTGTGTGTGTGTGTGTGTGTGTGTGTGTGTGTGTGTGTGTGTGTGTGTGTGTGTGTGTGTGTGTGTGTGTGTGTGTGTGTGTGTGTGTGTGTGTGTGTGTGTGTGTGTGTGTGTGTGTGTGTGTGTGAGTGTGTGTTTTATCATCCATTTTTTTAACTCTCTCTGCGGGCTACAAAATTGATGAGCGGCAGGTGGTGGTGGACGGAGGACGAGCCCCGCTTTTGTTGGCGTCCAGGTGAGGTGGCATATCGAGGTGCACTTAATTAGTATGGACACGAAAAACAGGTAGCCGGATGGATGGATGGTTCCTGTGATGCGACCTTGAAAGTTCTTGCTGGAGAGGGGAAAGTTTAATGTACAGGAAATTATAATGAAGGAGCGAGGAGACGAGGTGGAAGGGGAGCAGGAGGAGGAGAGGAGGACTAGAAGGAGGAGGAGGAGGAAGACCAGTAGGAGGAGGAGGAGGAGGAGGAGGAGGGAAGGCGGGGAGCAAGGAAGCAAGTGAAGTGATATTTTAAAAGATTGAGGAAAAAATGAGATAGATAAAACTTAATAAAATGAACGACGAAGAGGCAGTAAAGAGAAAATGGAAAAAGCAAGAGGAGAGACAAGAGATAAAAAAAACGTAAAAAGTGGGGAAAGTTGAAATAGAAAACTCGGATGAAAATGAGAACGGCATAAACGAGAACGAATGAAAGGAGACGGAAGAGATAAAAAAAAAACGTCCAAGATAATTAGTCGGTTGGAAGAGGAAAAGAAGGGAGGGAATGGAGACAGATAGCAACATTAAAAAAAAGATGTCTATTGTTTTAGTAATGGAGATCGGTGGCAACATCGGAAGAAGTAGGTGATAGGAAGGTGGATGGGTGGATTGTTGAAGCAGTGGAAATGGAGGTGCATGGGGGTTGAGGGAAGAAGAATATACAACTGTGGAAGCATGGCTGTTGTAGTGATGTAGACGAGTTATGGGACAAAGGAATAATATAAGTAATCGGGAAAACAACAGTAGGTGAATGAGTCTATTGTTGCATATATAACTGGAGAATCAGGGACGAAGGAGACGGAAAAACTAGACACATTAATAGGTGGAAGGATGTGCTTTAGTGGTGAAAGAGAGAGGCGGGAACTAAGATACAGGCGTAGAAAGCAGAACATCCGTAGTAGAATGTGTGTGCTGCAGCAGTGAAATTGAGACACAGAATAAAAAAAAGAGAAGTAAGAGCAGGAACATCAGTAGGCGGAAAGGTATGTTGTTCTAGTAGTGGAAGGAAGGAAGGCAGGGGAAGGAAGGTAGAGACAAGACAACACAGCATTAGCATTCTGTCAGCTCGCCTCGTCGGGCAGTAACAGGCGGCAGACAGCATAATGTTTGGGACACAAGACGGGCCGGGCCGGGGCGGGAGCCTTTGATCCGGCGGGAGCAAGATCAGACTGTAGGAGTGCCGAACAAGGTAATTATGTGATGCTGCAGATAGCTGGGACCTGTGAGAGAGAGAGAGAGAGAGAGAGAGAGAGAGAGAGAGAGAGAGAGAGAGAGACGAAACTAACAAACAAAACAAAACAAAAATCAAAGCTCTGTATTTTTTTGTATATTTTAGTGCGTCCTTCCCTAGTAAGTTTCGATTAGAATGAATATAAAGCAAACTGCATATGCAAACAGACAAACAAGGCAAAAACAACTCGATTTCAATACAAAGCACATTCAAACAAGGACAAACAACAAGGACAAACAACAACAAAAATAAGTGCATGAGAGAAAACAAACACACACGAATTGAATGAAAAGCCTGGAGTAAAAAAGACGTATATGACATTAGATTATTTGTTCATTGCAGTTTTATTAAATATCTTTTTTTCTTTTTTTTGCTTCTGTTCTTTTGTCATCACTAAAGTTAAACGAATTTCCCATCTCTTTTATCTCATACATTTATTTCCACGGGAACTCGACTCTCCTTTTTTCTTCAAATGCTTTTACCTTTGTCATAATTTTAAGTGACTCTTTTTATTATCATTCAGCGGAGGACAGCGCGGCCGTCGCAGGAAGAGAGGCGCTGCAGGGGAAGGGAAGAGAGGAAGAGTGGGAGGGAGAGAAAAAGCATCAAAGAGGGAGAGAGGCAGTGAAGAGTAGAGGAGAAAGGATGGCCGGCAGGAAGGGAGTGAAGAAGAGAACTGAAAGGTGGCGGAGGCAGAGAAAGAAGGGAGAGGGGAGAGAATAGGAGTAAATGGGAGGAGGGAGAGAAAGAAAGAGACGGAAGAAGACAAAATAGCACAAAAAAAAACGACGAGAGAGAGAGAGAGAGAGAGAGAGAGAGAGAGAGAGAGAGAGAGAGAGAAGAAACAAAAAGTGGCGTAAATCTCTCACTTGTCTGCCCGGCGCCGCAATGGACAGACAGCGGCTCAGCGGGGGGCACAGGAGCCTTTATTTATTTACCTACTTATTTATTTTTATTTATTTTCATCTCGTGGTTGTAAGTCTTGTACCTCGGCGCAGGGAGCGGGGGCGTCCAGCTTCCATTTGCCGATTTTCTTTTTCGTCTGTCGTGTTTTGTTTTGTTATTATTTTCATTTGCTTATCTTGTACATGCATCAGGCAGCCCGTAGCTCCAATTGTGTGTGTGTGTGTGTGTGTGTGTGTGTGTGTTTGGGGGAGGTGTGTGTGTATGTGTGTGTGTGTGTGTGTGTGTGTGTGTGTGGACTTGACAGGAGGGATGAACGGTATGAAGACAAACTACATCACGGGCTAACCAAGACAAACACCGACTTATTTTGCTTGACTTGCGTTGTCTTTTTCTTCTTTAATTCACTCACTTTCTCTTGAGTCATATTTCTTTCTTCAGCTCGTCGACTGTCCGGTTCAGTTCAAGCTTATTAAATTATCATTCCTCGGTACCTATCTTATTATTTTTTTTTCTCTCCATCGTGTTTTATGTGGTATGGGCGGCGGGCTGGGCGCTGTCAGGGGCTCGAGGGACCACAAAAAAGTTACGATATTTACGTCTGTCCGTAATTCATCGCGTGTCATGCAAGCCGCTGTCAGGTGGGTTGATTAACGAACGTGTGTGTCTGTTTGTTTACGAGCGTTGGTAGCGAGACAGCTGATCCTACTGTGGTTGGTTAGTGATGCATATATTATTTTTGATATTCATTTATACTACTACTACTACTACTACTACTATAATTTTTCTGCATGCTGAGTTGTAAAATAATAAAAGAAAGCAACCTCCTCTCAAAACATTAAAACCATTACCTTTGCACTTGTTTTTCTCGCTCATGTTGCTGCGTGTTGTGGTGGTCACTTTCCCGTCTCGCCGCCAGAGGGGAGCAACGGCATCAGTGGCGGCGACGCGAGGCCCTTGCGATGGGAAACACTCAGGGTACCGAGTCACGTGCTGCTACAATCGTTCATTTTATAATCTGAATCGTTTTGGCGTGGTGAAAGAATAGATGAAGTGGGGGAGGAGGGGTGGAGGAGGAGGTGAAAGAAGGGGGAGGCGTAGAGTGGCGAAGAAAATTGATTAACGAAGCGAAAAATTTGTCATCCCTTCGTCCCAGTCTCGTTCAAACTGACTGAATGATTTGGTGATGGTAGAAAGGGGGGTGGGGGTGCGTTCTCTCTCTCTCTCTCTCTCTCTCTCTCTCTCTCTCTCTCTCTCTCTCTCTCTCTCTATCTATCTATTTATCTATCTATCTATCTCGCAGCACCCTCCCCTCCTCAGTCACAATCAATTACAGTTACTGAACGCCTCATCTTTCATCATCATTCTCTTCGTCACCAGTTATCTTACTCTCATTTTTATTCCTTGTCACCAGTACGCCCTCCTCTGTTATTCTCTTGTCCCCCTTACAAGTAGAGCATCGAGCACCTCACAGCCTCACACACTCTCTTAATTTAAAACACCTTCTGCCTGCTAAACCGGGTACCATCTATAGTTTTGTCTGTAGGTACGTGTTATTTTCTTCCCCTTCTACATCCTCTCTTTGCCTCATTCCCCTAACAGGTATAGCATCGAGCTCCTCACAGCCTCACTTTAAAAACAAGCCACCTCTCTCTGTCTGCCAAACTGAGTACCATCTATAGTTCGGTTCTATGCTATCCCTCTCCCTTTAACCATCCTCTCCTTCCCTTATTCCCCTTCTAAATAACGATCTAGCACTTTAGTCTCGCACACGCTCACACATACACACAAAAAAGATAAAGAACATCCGTTTCCCTGTACATCCCAAACCGAGTACCAACAACGGCTTCGTATATCCTATTTCTCACCCCCTCACCAATATTCCTCGGTTATCCCTTCTACCTTCGAGCATCCCTTCCTCCCTGCCTCCCGCTCTTTCTCTCACCCTCTCCCACCTTCAATAAGCCCTCAGGTGCCTTCATGGGGAGGGAGAGGGGTGTGAGGGACGGGGATGTGCCTGATTGACACCCCAGAAAGACATGTTAAAAGGCCCTGAGAGTTACATTGCAGAGTGACCACGTGCAGGGAGGGGGCGAAAAGGGGTGATGGGGGGGGGTGATGAGGGTGAGGGGCGGATGGACAATAATGACATAATTCAGCTGCACTCATAAAGGCGAGAGGAGGAGGAGGAGGAGGAGAGAGAGAGAGAGAGAGAGAGAGAGAGAGAGAGAGAGAGAGAGAGAGAGAGAGAGAGAGAGAGAGAGAGAGAGAGAGAGAGAGAGAGAGAGAGAGAGAGAGAGAGAGAGAGAGAGAGAGAGAGAGAGAGAATTGGGATGAAGACGAACGGAGGAGAGGAGAAAATAATAGGTAATAGAAGAGGGAAGTGGGGAAGGGGGACTAAACAAAGGTAAGGGAAGAGAGGGGAGAAAGAGAGGGAGTGAGAAGCAACAGATGTAGGAAGGGAGAGTGGGAAAGGCGATAAGAGGGGAGGGGGAGGCTGGCTGGTTGGGGCGGTGAGGGGAAGTAGAGAGGGGGAAGAGAATAACCAATCTCGAGTGAAAAAAAAAAAAACCGCCAGAGAAACAAACAAAGGAAAGGAAAACACAGAGAGAAAGACACAGGCACAAAAATTTGGATACGTGTGAAAAAGAAAGGAAAAAAAACAACAGACAGAAACCTCCAGAAAGACAATAAACAAAGACAGAAAGAAGAAAACAAAAATACAAACACCTGTACATGTAAAAAAAAAAAAAAGACATACACGTAGACACAAAACACCTGGCCAAAAGTACATTAATTGGCATGTGAATAAAAAAAAAGAAAAAAAGTTCTTAGATGTATATGGAAATGAACGGCAAAGAACAAATGAAGGAAAAGTCGTTTGCAAAATAGGGAGGGAAGAAACATATTCGCCACGTGTGCTGGGAATGAGGAAGGTGCTAAAAATAGGAGGAATTTGAATATGGTAATGAAGGGATGAATAAAGCCAGGTGAAAAAAGGCGCGATGTGAAAAGGTGCAAACTAGGCATTCTGGGAAGTAGCGATGACTTTTTGCGTTAGAGTTTTTTTTTTTGTTTCTCTCTCTCTCTCTCTCTCTCTCTCTCTCTCTCTCTCTCTCTCTCTCTCTCTTTTCCGTCTCCTTCATTGGGCTAGTTAATGTGAGGGAGAAGGGAGGGGGAGGGAAGAGGGGAGGAAAGCCTGCAACATATTCTCTCCCTTTCTCCCCTCTTCTATTGACCGTGATTGTGAGGAGGAGGAGGAGGAGGAGGAGGAGGAGGAAGGGGGGGCTGTCAGGGGAGGAGGGGGTCAACTATTGTAATTTGCATGCACTCCCTTCACCCTTCCTATCTTTCTCCTCCTCCCCCTTTCCTCGTTTTACCCTCTATTTCCCCTTCCATTTCCTGCTATTTCCCTTTCGTCATGTGTTTCTCTTGTTCGGCGGTTTCCTAACGTTTCATTTTTTTTCCCATCCATATTTTCACCTTTTTTCCTTTTTGCTTGTCTCCGCTGGACGGGTGAATCTCACTTTAGTTGACATCCACCGTTTATTTTTTTATTGATTTGTTTCTGTGTTTTCAAGTTTTTATCTTTTTTTTTTTGCGGATAACTTGAAGCATTCGTCTTTATTTCATCGTTTGCAATAGTTTTTTTTATTCTTTTCCTTCCATCTGTTTTTTTTCTTCATCCACATTGCTTTCTCGCATCTGTTTTTTCCGCTCTTATTTCATTTGTTTCATGTCTCTTATAGTAGATATTTTGATTAGGTAAAGTTTATGTGTGAGTGTATTCTTGGTTTTCCTTCTGTAACCTGAAGTAAAGGCTTGACAGGAAGAAAGGCAATAGCTCTTTGTGTTAGGTAAAGTCTTAAGTGTTAGTGTCGATCGGCTTTTCTTCTGCAACATAAAGTAAAGGCTTGACTTGATAAAATATAAAGACTAAAAATATCTGTCACAGTTTCTATATGGGTTAGGTGTGCCAGTTCCCCCTTACAGTAGCACTCTATGGATGAGGCAAAGTTAGATGTTAGTGTAGCTTAGTTTCTTTTCCTTTAACATGAAGTGAATGAAAGTTTGACGAAAAGAAAACACGCCTCCTGCATGTGTCCCTCTGCTGCAGGCCTTCAGTGTGCAGAGTAAGAGAACGAGTGTGTACGTTGTGCAGAAAAGGAAAAAGGAAAAAAGAAAGACATGATAAAGTGATGGTGAATTAAAAAAAGTAGATTAGGTATACAATTTTCTTCGTGATGTTTTTTTGGGCGACGAGTGTGTTGGTTGTGGCGAAAAAATACGTGTTAAAAAGCATGCGAAAAAGTTTTGATAAATATTTTTCTCGACTTTTACTGAAAGATACGAACATTTTTCCCGCCCTTTTTTTTTACATGTATGGATCTTTGAATATTTTTGAATAGGTGTTTTGGAAGTGTGGTGGGCGTGTGTGCGTGTGTGGAGGATGGCTGAGTGAGGCAGAACCATGTCTTTCTTTTTATTTTTTCCTCATTATCAAGACTTACATTCTTATCTCATTCCTCAGTCGTCGCGCAGAAAGGTGTCACGGAATGCAGGAGTTTAGGTTTAAATTTTCTTCCTCCCCAACTTTCTCGCTCTCATTTACGTGAAATCTTAAAGAGTTGTGAAATTCCGCAGCAAATAAATGTTTTAGTGGTGTTAGAAACTTTTATGAGACGTGTGTGTGTGTGTGTGTGTGTGTGTGTGTGTGTGTGTGTGTGTGTGTGTGTGTGCTTGGCTGGACTACTTACCTGTTGAAATTTTTACACATATCATTTCTCTCACTTTATCTAATTAATGCCAAAGGTTCCAAATGTGATATCTCGTTGTAGGTTTTTCAATGCATATTTACCTTACTATTCACTTTTCACATATTTTTCTCACTTTTTCCCCCTCCCCTTCTTTCCTTTTTATTCAACCAAGCCTTCTATCTCCCCAACTCAACCTGTCATCTCCCCGTCCTTCCCCCTCCCCTCCCCTCCCGTCTCTTCCCTTTCAGTCCCTGCATCCGTTCTTCAGCTTTTATTTATGCGAACCTTTTTTTATGCAATGTCCTTCATTCACCCATCACTCTTCTCACCATTTTTTCCTCTCCTCCCCTTGTCCCCTTGTCCCCCTTGCCAGTCTCCCATTGCCTCCGTAACTCCCCATTTCTTCCTCCATTTCCTTCTCCCTATTACTGTTTCTCCCTCCGGTTCTTTCCTTCTTCCTCACTTTACCTTTCCTATATTGCTAATACCCTCGCTTTGCCTTTTCTCTTTCCCTTTCTTACTCTCTTTCTTCGTCGTTTCATCCATCCATCCGTTTCTTTCTCTCACTTCTACCATCCTCCGTTTTTTCATCCTTTTCTTCCTCGCTTCTGCACCTTTTCCCTCGTTTCCTCCCTCATTCCCTTCTTTCCTCTCTCCTCTAACTGTTTTATCTTTTTCTTCCTCGCTTTTACCCTTTCTCTCTTCATTTCTTATTCCCTTTCTCTCTTGCGTATATCCTTTCTCCCTCTCTGTCCCCTCTCTTCTACAATTACTCCTTCCCTTCCCGTCTCATTTCTACCTACCCTTTCTCTCCCTCCTTTCTCCCCTTGCACCCTCTCTTTCTCCCTCGCTTCCTCCCTCCCTGGAGACTGGACCGTAACAATTATCACCGCAAATTGATATCACACGAGCCTTTCTCTCTCTCTCCCGCCGCCGCAAAACCTTCCCTTGGCTGCCCGCCCGAACGTGATCCAGTGTCGGCGGCTTCGATGATGGATCTGGATTTACTGCGCGACCGGCCTGTTTTCGGAAGGACTTGAGGAGGATTCGAACGACTTACTGTGGGTTTCTTGGTAGTTCTGGCGTTGCTTATCGTCGAGTTTTCCGTCTGTGAATGGGAAGTTGGATAGTTGGGTCGCCTCGTGCCTAGCTGCCCCGTGTGTGTGTGTGTATGTGTGTGTGTGTGTGTGTGTGAGGAATTCAGTGGGTGTGTTGAGCAGGCCGAGGCGATGGTGGGGAAGTGATGGATTTGTTGTGTTGTGTTGTGTGTGGGGAAGTTTTGTGTATTTGGAGAAAGTTGCGCTCGTCCGTGTATTCCTCCTCCTCTCCCGTTGACGTTGCTTATATAACGTGTTGAGGTGAGGTGAGAAAAGGAAGATGAAACTTAAAGAAAGGAAGGAAAAATGTAGCAGAATACCTTATAAAAAAAGTTTCTTGGTGAATTCTGCATTTATGAAGATATTATTTTTATCACTATTATCGTTATCATTTTTAGCAGTAGTAGTAGTAGTAGTAGTAGTGGTAGTAGTTTATTTGTAGTATCAGGACACCTCTCCTCCCGAAACTGACCTATCTTTCGACCACTCCTCTAACTCTTTTTACGAGCAGTGAGTAGCGGGCTTTTTTTTCATATTTGTTTCCTTTTTTTATGCCCTTGAACTTACTCCTTTGATGTAAAAAAAAAAAAAAAGTTTCCGATGCAATTTTACTTCCATTTCGTATTTTACTATTTCCATATTTTACTTCTATTGGTCATCTTTCATCTTTTCTTTCCTCTTTCCATATTCCTGTTATCTCGCTGCCTTCCATTAAATTCCGTCACTTTACAACTCGCCCTCAATGAAGCCACTGGGCGTCGTGCTGACAGGAAAAAGAAACCTGCTCTCGGCTCTGAAACTACCGCATTCCTTTCCTCTTAACTCATATTATTCCTCTTTTTTTTCCTCCCTGTCATGTCCATCTTTACGTCTGTCCATCTGATATATTTCTTAACTTGTCACGTATTACATTTTTCGTTTTTTTTCATTGTATAATTTTCCTTCGTGATCTTTCTCCGTTTTCTCAGCTTTCTTAGGTAACATTTATTCTTCTCATGTCCTTTTTTTTCCATTCTTTGTATCACTATTTCCTCTATAATCTATTTCTCCCGCCGCTGATATTTTCTTACACAACATCCTCTTCCTCGCATTCTTCTTCTTTTCCTCTAAGCTCAACATTTTTCATCTCCTCTCAGTTCCCTCATTTTCCTCGTCCTTCTCTCTCACTTTAATCGTCTCACATTTCCTCGGTTTTCCTGCCTGTCGCCTCCTTTCATCCTCTTTTCCCTCGCACTGTTTTCTTTCTTTCTCTCGATCGTGACAAAACGCTCCCGGTGAAGGCTTTTGCTTAGCCCGAACGTTATTTCAGGTTAAATCCGTGAGAGAGAGAGAGAGAGAGAGAGAGAGAGAGAGAGAGAGAGAGAGAGAGAGAGAGAGAGAGAGAGAGAGAGAGTCAATCAGTCAGTTAGTCTGTTATTCTATCTGTCATTCTGTTTATCATCCTGCTCATTCATTGTTTGCTTCAGTCAGCTTATCATGTTACTTTACTTAATTGCCGCTGCTTGCATTCCTGTCCTGTACCTGTTTCTGTCTCTCTGTCTTCACTCACTCCCTGTATCACGTCGGTCTGTATCTCTGTTGTGTTGATCCGGAAGGAAGTCGCGTGTATTATCTCCGCCTCAGGGATCACCAGGCTTTGTCGTGATGGTGTTATAATATTTTGTTCTCATGTGAAGTGAAATTCTAACAGTGGAGTATTATCAGGTATTACATTATTTTCTCTAACAGTGGATGAAAGCCTCTAGGATCATATTTGTTTATGGTTTGAGAGACAGGCTATAGAAAAAAGAAACTCGCAACACGCTGCCTCATGGTTTAAGGGAATGGAGGAATGGAGATAAGAGTTGCTGGTGGAGAGAGTGGTGGTGGTCGTGGTGATGGTGGTGACTAAAGCGAAAAAGAAGCGGAGGTCGAAGGACTGATCAAATATAGCTATACCGCTGTTTTGATTCACTCCTCTTCAAATAATTGCGTCGTAAAACGGAAGAAATACTGAGGCAAAAGGAGGGATGTTCTAGCTTTCGTTTGCCGTATATCGTTATTTCGTTCACGTCTGAAGTAAAAAATTAATAGTGGAATAAGATTATAAAGTACTGACTAGCTTCTTTGCCAATGAGTTTCGCGTTCCTTTACCGGTTGTGATGATTTCATTTACGTATATTTACCAAGACATTATGACCTACGAATATAGTCATTAGTTGCTTAGGTACATGCCAATAACACCACATTTCCATATAATTGTTTTCCCACCGCCATTACTGCCGCTACCGCCACCAAAGCCAACAACAACATTAACAATAACACCCATACCAACACCATCATCACCACTTTAGTCACGCCTAGTCATTTTAGTTAGGAGCAGCAAGTAGCGGGCTTTTTTTTTCATTATTGTTTTTTTTTCTTTTTTTTTGCCTTTGAGTTGTCTCCTTTGCTGTAAAAACAAACAAACAAAAAAAAAAAAAAACGACCACCACCACTCTCTCCACTTGCAACTCTTATCTCCATTCCTCCATTCCGTTAAACGCATCAACCTATCTCCCTCATCACCTCCGCAGCTGTCCTCCTGTTTCTCTTCCTCCTCCTCCTCCTCCTCCTCCTCCTCCTCCTCTCTCTACCTCCCAGCCCTCAGCTTTAGACAACGGTCACACAGGGAGAGAAACAAACAATTAAGCCTATTTACAAAGCATTTACGGAATTAGCAACTCCCGTTTTTTTTCCCCCTCTTGTGTAAATGAGGTAGAACAAGCAACGTGTTTTTTTTTCCTCGGAACCTGGTAGTGACAGTAAAACACACACACACACACACACACACACACACACACACACACACACACACACACACACACACACGGGTAATTGCACTCACCTACGTTTCACAGGCGAGGTAACACGAAAAATGACCGTCAAGCACACCTGTCCCTTTTTTTCCCCCTTTCCTACCTGGCCGCGGCGTGAACGGGGCTTCCACAATTAAAGACGTACCTCCCTCCCCCCCTCCCCTCCAGCCCCCCACGAAGAAGAAAATAAAAACGAAAACGGACGAGGCAGAAAATGAATTATTATGCACGGTTGCAGGAACGATTGTATGTATGTAGCCCATCTGTGTGTGTGTGTGTGTGTGTGTGTGTGTGCGTCCCGTTCGGTTATTCACGTTCTCACCTGGTTTTCGTGAATGCTAATTAGCGCCAGGTGTAAAGTTGTGGAGATTTGGAGAGAGAGAGAGAGAGAGAGAGAGAGAGAGAGAGAGAGAGAGAGAGAGAGAGAGAGAGAGAGAGAGAGAGACTACAAAAATGTGTAAAATTAGAGAGGGACATTGTGTTAATTTCTTGTGTATGTGCGTGTTCGTGTACATGTGCGTGTGTGTGTGTGCTGGTTGCATGTATGTCGTGGTGTGTTTACAAGTGAGAACGCCCTTCTTTTTTTCGGATTGCGTTTGCTTTACTACACTTTCTTTCCCCCACACATCTATTTTACCCGCAGTTTTATTTTCCATCGTTATTTTTCGTCCCACTGTTAGTCTGGCAAGCGGTGTTCACCCTGAGGCCGGCGATGGGCGGAACGGGCTTACTGGAGTGCGTGTGTGGTGCGGGAAGTGGTACAAAGTGAGGATTTTCTGGCGGAGAGTTGCCAGTGTGAACCTTGATCGGAGACAGAGAGCCGCTTGAGGTCGCATGGGAGGAAAGGGAGACAGAAGCGAGAAAGGAGGAAGGAAGGAATCACCAAGGAGAAGAAGCCAGCCTAAATCTTGTTCAGAGACAGAGAGCCGCTTGAGGTCGCATGGGAGGAAAGGGAGACAGAAGCGAGAAAGGAGGAAGGAAGGAATCACCCAGGAGAAGAAGCCAGCCTAAATCTTGTTCAGAGACAGAGAGCCGCTTGAGACCCCGCGGGAGGGAAGGCAGACGGAAGAGAGACGGAAGTAAGTAAGGAAGGAAGGAAAGAATCACCAAGAAGAAAAAAAATACAACTAAAACTAAAGACAGAGAAAGACGGATGAAAGTTATGTTGCCTTGAAATTGCTAGGATTATACAAGATTAAATAAAAAAGAAAACTGATCATGAGAGTAAAAGAAAAAGAAAAGTGGACGTGGGTAGTAAAGAGAAAGAACCGGGTAATGTAAGAGATGGGGAGTGAAGGAGATAAGAGACGAAAGTGAGAGGCAAAAGGAAATAATGGTGATGTTACAAATCTTTATGGAGAGAGCGCGGTGGTGCGAAAATGTGAAAGAAAATATAAGAAAAGAGAAAAGAAGAGAAATGTTGCAGGAGTAAGGAGGAGGAAGAGAAACACGAGAGGAAAGAAACGACACACACACACACACACACACACACACACACACACACACACACACACACACACACACACACACACACACACACACACACACACACACACACACACACACACACACACACACACACACACACATGCATACCTGTCGTCGGCGTCTCAACTTTTTACTCCTGCACGGCTGCGTTACGGCTCATTACCAGAACCCTTCTTCCGCTCCGCCCGCCAAGTATAGACGGAGGAAGAGAGGAAGAAGAGAAAAACAAGTGAGGTATGAGGAGGAACACGTAAGGGATAGAAAAACGAGAACGGGAGGAACAGGAGGGGAAGGGTAAAGGAAATGGTGGTGATAGTTCAGTTCCTCCTCTCCACAGAACTCGAGTAAAGACAGAGGAAGAGAAAGGAGAGGAAGAAAAGAAAAAGGAGTTGATGTATATGGAGAAGTATTAAAGGATAGTATAACAAAGACGAAAGGGAGATAAGTGGATTTGTAAGAGGAAGTAGTTCTGCTAATTTAGTCTCCTCGATTCACAGGATTCAAATATAGCTAGAGTGAGAGAGAGAAGAGAAAGAAAAGAAAAAGATGTTCGAGGGGAAAGTAGAAGAGGTAGAAAACGAAAACGGGAGAAAGAGAAGGAGAATTATAAGAGAAGTAGTAGTAATGCTGTAATAGTTTAGTCTCCCCGATTGAAGTATAGATAAACAGGAGAAAGAAGAGGAAGAAAAGGTAGAAAAACAAAGACGGGAAAAAGAAAGGGAAGAAGGTAGAAGTAGATAGTGGTACCAGTTTAGTCTCCCCCATTCACAGCACTTCTACAAACGCGGGGAGAGGCAGCCACGCGTCCCTCTGGTGTTAGGGGAGGAGAGGGGAGGTGTAGAGGGTTGGAAGAGGGTGAGGGGAGGCAGGAAGAAGGGTGGTGGTGACTCAGGGAGGAGGGAGGACGCCTGAGAGAGCGGCAAGGGAGGAAGAACCCGGTTTATGTTTTCCTGTGGCGGACATGACGGAGGGAGGGAAGGAGAGAAGACAAGAGAAGACGAATGGAGAGTTTTTTCTCCTTCCTTACTCCCCCGTTCTTGACCGTCAGCCACTCCGCCTAACTTCTTCGTCTTGTTTGATGTTTTCTGCGTAAACTTCAACCTTCATTAAGACTTACACTCCTCTTTTTCATGGCACTTTTTGTCTATTATCTTTGCTTTCTTACTTGGTTAACTTTATTATCCTCCTCCTTCCTCCGTTTTCTTTTCCTTTCGTTGTTTCTCTCCGTTTCTCCGCGCCTGCCTCAGTCACCCTCTCTCTCGCTCTCTCACGCCTCCTCCGCCTCCTCCTCCTACTCCTCTCTTTCTCCTCCTCCTCTTTCTTCCTCATCTCCCAAGATTCGTCAACAGAGATCATTAAGGCAGGTCAATACGCGGACTAGGAGAAGGTGGTGGTGGTGGTGGTGGTGGTGCATGCTGTGAGGGGTGGAAGGGACAGTGGTGGCGGTGTTGGCTGGTATCTGGTAAGAGGGAGGAGGAGGACGAAGAGGAGGAAGAGTAGGAGGAGTGGTCGCCGGCCTTGCTTCCTTGCTTGCTTACTTCATCCTGTCAATACCTCTCTGGCGGTGATTATTTTCATTCTTCCAACTTTCACTTTATCTCTCATTCATCGCTTCCCCCGTGTGTGTGTGTGTGTGTGTGTGGGTGTGTGTGTGGGTGTGTGTATTTATTTTCCACGGTGAGCCATTCGTTAGCAGGGATGTAGCTCTCTCTCTCTCTGTCTATCTAGCTTTGAACTTTTGCTCTATTTTTATTTTATTTTTGCTTTTTTTGTTGTTCTTGTATCACCGTTTTTTTTCGTTTTTGTTTTAATTTTTGCCCTGAATGTTGTTTGTGTTGATGAGGAAGAGGTTCATTTAAAGAATTCGATGCTACTCTCCTTATTCTCTCTTTTTTTTTACCTGTTTTACTCTTGTATCAATGTTCTTTCTATTTTTCCTTTTGTTTATACTTTGCTCTGACTGATGTTTGTGTGGAGGAGGAGGAGGAAGAGGTTCATGAAAGAGAATCCAATGTCACTTTCCTGATCCTGAGCTTCAACTTTTTGTTCTTCTATTATTTGTTGTTCTTGTATCACCATTTCTATTTTTTTTTTGGTTATTTGTGATCTGAATGCTGTTTTTGTGTGTGTAGGAGGAGGAGGAAGAGGTTCATGAAAGAGAATCCAATGTCACTTTCCTGATCCTGACCTTCAAGTTTTTGTTCTTCTATTATTTGTTGTTCTTGTATCACCATTTCTATTTTTGTATTTTTTTGTTATTTGTGATCTGAATGCTGTTTTTGTGTGTGTAGGAGGAGGAGTAAGAGGTTCATGAAAGAGAATCCAATGTCACTTTCCTGATCCTGACCTTCAAGTTTTTGTTCTTCTATTATTTGTTGTTCTTGTATCACCATTTCTATTTTTGTATTTTTTTGTTATTTGTGATCTGAATGCTGTTTTTGTGTGTGTAGGAGGAGGAGGAAGAGGCTCATGAAAGAGAATCCAATGTCACTTTCCTGATCCTGACCTTCAAGTTTTTGTTCTTCTATTATTTGTTGTTCTTGTATCACCATTTCTATTTTTTTTTTTTTTTGGTTATTTGTGATCTGAATGCTGTTTTTGTGTGTGTAGGAGGAGGAGGAAGAGGTTCATGAAAGAGAATCCAATGTCACTTTCCTGATCCTGAGCTTCAACTTTTTGTTCTATTATTTGTTGTTCTTGTATCACCATTTCTATTTTTGTATTTTTTTGGTTATTTGTGATCTGAATGCTGTTTTTGTGTGTGTAGGAGGAGGAGGAAGAGGCTCATGAAAGAATCCGATGCTACAACCCTCCTCATCCTCTTGGTTATAGTTTCTTGTTTACTGCCGACACAAAGTTTGAAGCTTGACATTTACTGACCTTCTGTGACGTCTCCTAACAAGCTGCGTACAATGCGACTGGTCAATAAGGATGCCGAGAGGAGGAGGAGGAGGCGAAGGATGCGAAGGATTGGATCAGGTTGTGTTTTTGCGTATGAATCTAATTTACGCTTTGCACGATAATGTTATGTTTGCATGTCACAGTGGTAGTGATTTGTTCGATCGTTCTAATTGAAGGGTATATATTGCCTTTCGCATTAGTTATGTTTCCATGATTAAAAATGCGAATAGTTGTTTTATAATAATGAATATGCAAATGTTTTTTTATATTTTTAATCCAGTTGTATGATGATGATATGGGTTTGCAGAATTCCTGATGAGAGAGAGAGAGACACACGGAGGGGGGGGGAAGGGGGGACTAGCATGGTTTGAATGGATCCCACGCCCTCACCTCGGTACATAAACACCCCTACCCCCTTTCTCTCTCTCTCTCTCTCTCTCTCTCTCTCTCTCTCTCTCTCTCAACACTCCTGAATTCCACTTGCGTTCTGGGTCTCGCCGCCACGCACCCCGAGAAGCATTCTTAACACGCAACACAATCCTCCTGCAATTGATGGTATGTCGAGCGGAAACACACACACACACACACACACACACACACACACACACACACACACACACAGCACAACATTACACTTAAAATCATGGGTCTTGTATTTTCATTTTCTTTATCATAACCATTTTTTCAGTTTCTCTTCATATTCAAACGCCCTGTACCAACCAACCAACCATCTGATGGCTTTTGTGTGTGTGTGTGTGTGTGTGTGTGTGTGTGTGTGTGTGTACTTACGTCTGTCTACCTACCTCTGTCTACTTACCTTCCTCCCACGCACACGCTCTCCCGCCGCTGATGTGACCGAGCCGTTTTAAAGGACTGTTTGCTCGCTCGCATTAAATATTCAAACGCGGCCGCTGGCTTGGCATTCAGATCTGCGTGCCGACCGACCGACCGACCGACCGACCCTACTTGCTTGCGTGGGAGATTGGAAGGCAAGGATAGGGGAAGGGAAGTAAAGGAAGGAAAGGGAGGAATTGGAAAAGGTAGGGAAAGGCTGCTGTTGTTTGCGTGTAGGAAGGAAAAGGAAGGGAAGAAAAGGAAGGGAAAGGAAAAGAAAGGGAAGGGAAGGGAAGGAAAAGGAAAGGAAGGGAAAGGATGAGAAGGGAAGGGGGGAAGTGGAGAGAGGAAAAGGTTGGCGTCGTCTGCGTGTGGGAAGGAAAGGGGAAAGATATGGAAAAGGAATGGAAGGAAAGAAGAAGAGAATGAGAGTCTGATGTCGTTTGCGTGTAATAATGAAAGGGTAGGGAAAAGGAAGAGAAAGGAAGAGGAGGAGAAACGGAAAAGGGTGCCGTCGTTTGCGTTTAGGAAGAAAAGGGAAGGAGAGGGAAAGGGAAGAGGAAGGGAAGGGAATAAGAGCGAAGGAAGGAAAGGTAAAGGCTGGTGGTGGTGGTGTTTGGTGGGTGTGGGTGACAGCTGCTGGCGTGTGTGGGTGAGCTTCAGAGGAGGAGGAGGAGGAGGAGGGGGAGGAGGAAGAGGAGGACCTTTGAGGATTCTGAGTACCTGTTTAGCTCCCTCCTCCTCCACTTTTTTCATTTTCCTTGTATGGATTTTGAGTGACATTGGAATTTCTGCTCTTGGTGTTGTGGTGTGGCGTATATATTGCTTTGTGTTCTTGTTTTCCGCTGTTTTGCTAGTATATAATGGATGAGAGAGAGAGAGAGAGAGAGACAGGGTGGGGCAGAACGATACATATCAAAACAAGAATATTTTATGAATGACTCCATTGGCAATATATAGAAACGTGACGCAACGCTCTCTCTCTCTCTCTCTCTCTCTCTCTCTCTCTCTCTCTCCAGATTATATTGACATAGGAAGGGGAAAAACCTCCATCTAACAAAGGCTTCAGAAAAGTTATTCCCGCTTAACGTTCCCCTACACTGACCACCTCGGTTCCTTCCTTCCTTCCTCTCCTTCCTTCCTCTTTCCCTTCCTGTTTCCTTCCTTCCTTTATTTCTTTATTCCTTCACGTGGTATTTCCTAATTTCCATCTTTCTTTCCTTCTCCCCTTGTTCCTTCCTTCCTTCCGTTTTTCTTTCCTTTTCTTTCTTTTATTTTTCTATTCCTTCTCCTACCTCCACCTCTCTCTCCTTCCCTCTCTTCCTTCCTTCCTTCCTTCCTTCTACTCCTCCGTTCTTCACGCCATCTTTCCTTACCCCCTTTTCTTTCCTTTTATCTTCCTTCCTTCCGATGTCTTTCTTTCCTTGTTTCTTTCTTCCCTCTCCTTCCCTCTCCTACCTCCTCCTATCTCCACATCTCCTCCCCTCTCCTTCAACATTCCTTCCTTCCTTCCTTCCTTCTCTCTCCTCCGTTCCGTTGTTCATGCTGTTTGCGTAGTTTAATCACCTTGTCTGTTTTTCCTCTCACGCCCAGATCCTGCAAGGGGACGCAAAAGGAGGAGGAGGAGGAGGAGGAGAGAAAGGTGAAGAGAGTCCTTGTCCCGTCTGTCTGTTTGTTTTATTACTGCAAGCCACTGTCATTAATCTCATGGCGGTGGAGAGCTGTTGATGCTGTCATGCAGAGGAGGAGGAGGAGGAGGAGGAGGATGGTAGCAGTGGAAGAGAGAGGGGGAAGAGGGCAGCATTAGCATTTATACGTGCGTGGATTAAATCTTTTTCATTGTGCTTCGTTGCCGCTTCGTCCTGTCACCACCTTGCCTCCAATCCCCCCTTTTCGTCTCCCCCTTCCATACCCATTTCTTCTTCTCCCACATCTTCGTCCTCGTCTTCGTCCTCGTCCTCAGCTGCTGTCTTTGTTTGGGTTTAAGGTTACTTTTTTGAGCCTCTTTTTTTTTAATGTTTTCATGGCCAAGTATGTTATCCAAATGTACACCTGCGTTTTTTTTATAAGGACAGGTGATAGTCGCGTCAGTAGTGGAGTTATGTTTTATTTGTTCTTGTATTTTCTTTCTTCCTCTCTCTCACTCCCTCCTTGTAACCTGTCTTTTTCCTCTTCCTTCTCTCCGTCCTTTTCCCCTTTTCTATGTTTCTTTGTACGGCTCTTCGTTCTACTTTCTTTCATTTTCCTTTCTCCCTTTACCTTCTACCCATATATTTCCGTTTTTCTTTTAGTTTACCCCTATTCTCCCTTCTCTTCTCCGCCCTATCTTTATTTCCCTCTGTCTCCACCACCGATATCTTTCCTTCTCCTTCTTCCCAGCGTTCTCTCTTTCCTCTTAGTTCCCTACCTTTCCCCTATCCTCTCGTCTCCCTCTACCTTTCCTTCCATCCCCACCCCATCACGTCCCCTTTCCTCCGTTCTTTTTTCGTGGTTGGCCTATCGTTCGTTCCCTTTTGTTCGGCCTCGCGTAATTACCACAGCATCCGGGCGGCGCTCTATGGCCCTCACCTTTCCTTACCTGTCGTTAGAGGAGAGGGAGGGAGGGAAGAGGGAGGGAGTGACACAAAACGAAAACCAGAGTCACATCTGTCTGTTCCTCCCTCCACCTCCCTCTCTCCTTTTTCTATTTCTCCCCCACTCTCCTCCCTCTCTCGCTCTCTACCATTTTCTCTCCTCCCACCTGCTCTACACCTGCCCTTTCCTTACTCCCTTCCCTCCTCCTCTCCCTCCTCTTCCTCTCTCCTATCCCTCAACCTCTCCCCCTCTCTTACCTCACGTGCCATCATCTCTGCCTCCATTACCCTCTCCCTTTTCCCCCTCCTCCCTTCCCTCCTCTTCCTCTCTCCTATCCCTCAACCTCTCCCCCTCTCTTACTTCACGTGCCATCATCTCTGCCTCCATTACCCTCTCCCTTTTCCCCCTCCTCCCTTCCCTCACCGTTCGTCCCAGGGGGGGGGGGGGGGGGGGAAAGGGATGAGGTAGAGAAAAATATATATGTTTTAGCCAACTCGAGTTAATTGACATTTCCGCCATGATGGATGCGAGTGTGCGAGTCTCCTCTCATGAATGATTCCCGGCTCAGGTTGGAACGCTCTCTCTTTATTTAATTGATTACCTATACATTTACTTACCTACCTTATATTACCTGACCTACCTTGCTACTTAACTCTACCTGTATGCGGTTAGAACTCTGTCAGTCAATCGGCTCTCCAGTCTTCATACTTTCATTTTTTTCTCCATTTTTGTTTTTCTCTTTCTTTCCCTGTCTAGTCTCGTCTCTTCTTTATTTCCCAGTGTTACGTATCTCACCTTTCCTTTCCTTTCCTTTCCATCCGTACCTCCCTGCTTCTCTCCTTCCTCTCCTTTCCTTTGCCTCTTAACTTTACCTGTATGGTATTGGAACTCTCTATCTCTATATTTTTTTTATCTATCCATTTATCTACCTACATTAACACCTTGCCACTTAAATTAAATGCCTCATATCGGAACTCTATCTCTGTGTATTTGTTTATCTCTTACCGGTATCCATTCATTTAATTACCTACCTGAACTACCTTGCTACTTAACTTTACCTGTATGTAATTGGAACTCTTGTCTATTTTTTATTTGCTTATTTGTTCATCTACCTACCCACCTATCTCCCCTACCTAACATGCTACTTAATTTACCTGCCTACCCGCCTACCTACCTGCCTAACTGCTTCTTCTTCACCGCCTGTCTCTCGGTCTGATGTATCACCTGTACGCGTTGATTTACAGAGTCCTTTCCTTTGTTTTTTTATTCTGTTTTTACCTTCATCATCCGCCCGCAGGTAGGCCGCCAACGCAGGTAAGGGAGAGGTAGTAATTAACGTGTAGGGGAGAGGAGAGGAGAGATGAGGGTTTATATCCATCCATTTTCGTTCACAGTGGGAGTCGCTTTGATTGTATAGTCGCATCCACGTGCCAGAATCTGATTGGGTTGTGGACTGGCGCGTGGCCCGGGGGAGGGGGTCAGGGAGGGAGGGAGGGAGGGAGAGGGAGGCATGGAAATGAATAAAGTAAATAGAAAAAATGGCGTAAAATTTAATGATGTGGACCTTTTAGTGGATTAGAGAGAGGATGCGATGACGTGAATTGCCTTATGGAGGAGGAGGAGGAGAAGGAGGAGGAGGAGGAGGAGGTAGGTAGGTTTAGGGTACTTCCAGGGTCCTCGAGGGGGCCACAACTTTCTTATGGCTGCACTCTCAGGCGCCTCTTCCCGCCTCCCACTCCTCAATCAATCGGCTTTCCAATCTTCATACTTTCTTATTTTTCCTCCATTTTTGTCCTTCTTTCTTTTTCTTTCCCTCTCTAGTCTCGTCTTTCCTTTATTTCCTAGTGTTTCGTATCTCACCTTCCCTTTCCTCTCCATCTTTACCTCCTTGCTTATCTCCTTACTCTCCTCTCCTTTCCTCTTTAGCCATACCTTCCTCCCTGTCTCTCCTTCCTTTTCTTTCCTTTCCATCCTTACCTTTCTGCTTGTCTCCTTTCTCTCCTTTCCCTTCTATAGCCTTACCTTTCTCATCGCGTATATCTTCTTCCTCTCTTTTCATTTTCAGCCTTGCCTCCATTCCTTCTTCTCCCTTCTTCTCTTTTCCCTTCCATCCTTACCTTTCTTTCCAGTCTCACCTGTCTCTTCTTTAATATTTCATCTTTTTTTCCCTCCCCATTCTTACCTCATTCCTCTCTTCACCTTTCCAGTCTTACCTCCCTCCCTGTGTCTCCGTCCTCTTCTTTCCTCTCTCCCTAGTCTCCCCACTCTTCCCTCCCCTCCCATTTCCTCCTCAGTTTTACCTCCTTCCTTCCCCAATCTTTCCTCCCTCAGTGCCACCTCCCGTTTCCTCCGCTGTCTTGCCTCCGCTTTTCCTCCCTTTCCTCCTTTACTCCTTCTCTATCGCTTCACACGCCGCCTCTTTCATAACTCACTCAGACGTCCTTTTAAAGCGAGTAACGTTCTCATGCACTTCTCCTCCTCCTCCTCCACCTCCTCCTTCTCTTCGCTACTAAGTCCTCCTCCCCTTTAAATGCACGCACGCCCCCCCTTCCCCCCTCCCCCCCCCTTCGCTTCTGTTAGCACCTTGCCCCCCTCTCAAGGTCACCATGAGCCTGAGGAACGACCTGGCTACGTCTTTGCAGTTTGTTTTATTCTTCAAGAACTCACTCGCATATATATTTTTTTATCGTCTATCCTCCACCCACGGCAATTTTTCCTTCCTCCCATCCTTTCTTTCTTCCTTCCTTCATCCCTTTTTCCCTTCATCACTAGTTTCTTTTTTCTATTCCGTCACAGGTTACGCTAAAACAACAAAACAAAACAGAAAAAACAAGACAAGAATAGGCCACAGGTTGCGTCACAGGTTACGCTAAAACAACAAAACAAAAGAGAGAGAAAAAACAAGACAAGAGTAGGCCACGAAGATTGATTGTATGTGATTAGGTATAACATCGAACACAACACATTTCACCTCTAAACAAGCTCAACTACCTTTCCGCGGCGGGGCGAGATCCATCACGGGTCACGAGCAAAAAAAGAAAGGAAAAATGAGACAATGATAGGCTGTGAAGATTGAGTGTATGCAATTACGTAGAAACAAAAAAGATAACAAATTTCGCCTGTAAGCAAACTATATATTCTACCAGATACATCACAGGCCACTTGAACAAAAGAGAAAGTAGACATAAAATGAGATAATAACAAACAGGCTGCGAAGTTTCATTGTATGTTTTTTAGGTATACGAAAAGAAGATCACACGTTTCATTTATAATCAAACTGTACTACCAAGTCCATCACTGCTAACTAGAAAAACAAGGAAACGAAAAGTATGGCAATAAGAAACAGGCTGTGAAGATTCAGTTTATATATTTAGGCATGAACAGAGAACATCACAAATTCCTTTCATTAACAAATTCAGTTCATTCAGTTCATTCAGTTCATTCAGTTCAGTTTGAAGATTCAGTTTATATATTTAGGCATGCGCAGAGAAAATCACAAATTCCCTTCATAAACAAACTATAGTGTATTCTTTCCTTCCTTCTTACGCCTTGAACTCATACCAGACGGAGGATGTCGGGAGCCTCTAGAACTCATAACTCGAGCATTCTTTTTTTCGGCCTCCTCCTTTGTCTTTCTAACGTGAGCATCGTGTCGTGGGCATCATAATCGCACACTCTTTCTTTCAGCCCTTTGCCATTAGTGAATATACGGCCTAACATAAATTCTACCTTTCCGCCCGTCCTTCCCTCTCTCCCGCGGCTGGCCCAGAACTAAAGAGCCCCGCCACCGCCCGCCGCCCCTGATCACTGTCATCTTGGGGGCGCCGCGGGACACTGAAGGGCTTCGTCGCGTCCTGGGGGGAGGCCCGAGGGTGGCGGCGGGTCAGGGGAGCAGCACCTGGCCAGAGCCTGTCGTGGGTGTCCTGGAAAATGACTATAATTTCCAAACCTTGCCTCTGGAATGTCCTGAAGGCTGGCTGTTTGCTGGGACCGTCCACATACACATACACACACACACGCACACGCACTTTCTCTCTCTCTCTCTCTCTCTCTCTCTCTCTCTCTCTCTCTCTCTCTCTCTCTCTCTCTCTCTCTCTCTCTCTCTCTCTCTCTCTCTCTCTCTCTCCAGTTGTCATTCTCGTTCTCGCTCTCCCATTTTAATTTTCGTTTTCCTTCTCCCATCCGGTTCTCGTTCTCTTTTTCCCGTTCCAATTCTCGTTCTTCCGTTCCAATTGCCGTTCTCGTTCTCCCTTCCGCTCCAGTTCTCGTTCTCCCTCGCCGGTCCTCCCATTCCCTGCTGAACTCTATACTTTTCCCTCGTCCCGATATTTTTGCCTAAAGTTCAAGGTGAAGGTCCAATACGCATCAGCCAATGTAGGTGAAAAAACAGGGTCGAGTTCCCGTCAACTTTATATATGTAGGACTTATTTTTAGGCTTTTAGGGTGCGTGGGACGGGACGGGAAGGTATGGGGAGGGGAGAGGGGCGGGTGAGAGAACAGGGGGATATAAACGAAAGGGAATAAGCGAGGGACTAGTTAGAGAAGGGAAGGGCATGGGCGAACGGACGGGACGGGAAAGGAAGGGAATAAGTGAGGGTCTAGGTAAGAGAAGGGAAGGGAAATGAGGAAGGGACGGGAAGGGAAGGGGCGATGAAATGTGTGAGGGAAGGGAAGGGAAATGACAAAGGGAAGGGAAGGGAAGAGGCGATGGGACGTGTGAGGGAAGGGAAGGGAAGATACGAGGGAATAGGTAGAGAAGGGAAGGGAAAAGGCGAAGGAAAGGGATGAGGCGAGGGGCGGTTGAGGGAAGAGAATGGAAGGAAAGATATGACTGACGTGTGAGGGGAGAGACGGGAAGAGACGAGGAAAGGAGGAGGTGCGGAAAGGGAAGAGGCGAAGGGACGGATGAGAGAAAGAAAGGGAGGAATAAGACTGATAATGGGTAACCTAAAAGGGAAGGCTCAAGGGATATGACGACGGTACTCAGTAGAGGCCTAGTTTGTTGTGTAGGTGTTAGAGAGAGAGAGAGAGAGAGAGCGCATTTGTGTTTGTTTCGCTGTTCACAAGCAGAAAATTATCAGGCATTTATCACTTCTACTCCCCTCTCTGATTCTCTCTCTCTCTCTCTCTCTCTCTCTCTCTCTCTCTCTCTCATTCCCCTCTACCGAAATTTGTTTTTATCTACTGGTATGTAACACGAATTTTTCTCCAACGCGTTCTCCCTGTTTATTTCCTCCCTTCACCCCCTCCCTGTTCCATCCTATCTCCCTTCCCCTCATCCCGTTATCCCCCTCCAACCCTCTTCCCTTCCCTCTCTTCCTCCTTTCTAACCATTCCTCTATCCATCGGCTATATTTTCAACCATTTTTCCGTACTCTCTCCTATCCCTTTAGCCCGTCGCCTATCCCTCTATTCCCTCATTCTTGACTGTCTGTCCACTTTGCCTTTTTCCCTCCTGCCCTCTCCTTTCTTGCCTTTTCCAACCTTTCCTCTATCCCTCGAGTTTTTATTTTAACCCTCTGCTCTATTCTTTCCTCTTTCCCTCTCGTCTACCCCTCATTTCCCTCTCTCTTCCCATCTTCACCCCTATTTTTTTCCCTCTCCCTCTTTCCCTTCCCCCGTTCCTACTATTCCCCCATCCCTCAACATTTTCTTTACCAACCTGTCTTACGTGCTCTATCCTTTTCCCTATTCCCTCCCTCCTAGTCTCTTCACCCCATCCCCTCCCCTCTCCCGCCCCCACGTCTCTGTCTGGAATAGCTGAGGGTTCACCGAAGTCAATCTAGTAACGTTATTGCAAGCGCTCGCCTACAGCCTCTTCATTATTCAGGCTTCGCTGTTTTATTGAAGGCTGCAGAATCGGACGAGGAATAAACCCGTACAAAGGTTAAGGTATATTTCCGACGGTCCTAGAAAAAAAAATGTATAACGAAGTATATATGTGTTGTACTGGCATTAATTATAGTCTAAAGAAAATGTGGGTAATGAGTGAGTCTGATTTTGGTAATGAGTGGATGAGTGAAAAGTTTAGTTTGTGGATTTCTTTGGTTTGTGTTTCTTGGTTACGTGGGGAATTGTGTTTTTTGGAATGGTTGAAAAAATATACTGGTGGTGGTGGTAGTAGTGGTATTATTGAGAGGGATTCGGGTGGTAGGTGGGGGGGGGGAGATATTGGTGGCGGTTGTGGTGGTTGTGGTTGTGGTGGTGGTGTGGGATGTTGAACCAAACTCGAAAGGCCTTTTATTTTTAGCTTGTATCGCGTGTTGCCCTGAAGAGGAATCCGTAACGGTGTGATAGCTCTCTCTCTCTCTCTCTCTCTCTCTCTCTCTCTCTCTCTCTCTCTCTCTCTCTCTCTCTCTCTCTCTCGCTCTCGCTCTAGCTCTTTCTGATATTATTAAAGAAAATCCCTCCAAAAAGTCCCGTTGCGTAGCGGCGGAAAGCGGAAAATAAAATTGGCAGGGATACGAGAGAGAGAGAGAGAGAGAGAGAGAGAAGAGAGAAGAGAAGAAGAAGAAGGAAGGGAGGAAAGTGAGATAATGATGATAACAGTAATGATGAAATCGGTAATGATAGTAATATAGCAAATTCTTTTAAAACAGTGAAAAAAAAGTAAAATCGTCACAAAATACAAATTGAAAAACTGAAATATTTGATGACGTGGCGTAGAGAGTGAAGTGGAAGAAGAGGATGAAGAGAGAGAGAGAGAGAGCACAGAGGCAGGAAGGAAGGAGGAGGGAGGGAGGGAGAGGAGGGAAGCAAAGAAGGCATACAGGCACGAAGAGACGGAGCAAAAGGGAGAGAGGGAAAGAGAGGGAGAGAGAGAGGAAGTCATTACCGCAAAGTTGGAGGAAGACACTGACCCAAGACGACTTTTAGCTGGCTTCTGTATGAGAGGAGGAGGAGGAGGGGTGAGCGCATACGAGGAGGAGGAGGAGAAGGAAAAGGAGTAGGAGGAGGAGGTGAAGGTTAAGATAAGGAGAAATCGACAAGGGATTAATAAGTTGGAAAAAGAACATGAAAAGGAAGGGAGATTCGTGTATTTTGAGGCACTATTTATTTAAGAATGTGTGAAGGGGAGAGGTAAGGAGTGAGGGAAGAAAAGGAAGAAGAGTGTGAATAGGGAAAGGAAGAAGTAGAGTGGAGAGAAACGTGAAAAAAAAGAAAGTTAGGAAGGAAGGGGGCACTGTATCAATATAAGAATGTGTAAAGGGGAGAGGGAAGGTGTGAGGTAATGAAAGGAAGAAGAGTATGAATGAGGAAAGAAAGAGAAAAGAATGTTGGGTAGGAAGGGGGCACTGTATCAATATAAGAATGCGTAAAGGGGAGAGGGAAGGTGTGAGAGAAGGAACGGAAAAAGAGTGTGGATGGAGAAAGGAAGAAGTAAAGGGGAGAGAAAGGAGAATAAAAGGAAAATAAGGTTAGGAAGGAAGGGGGCACTGTATCAATATGAGAATGTATGAAGGGAAAGGTAAGGAGTGAGGGAAGAAAAGGAAGAAGAGTGTGAATAGGAGAAGGAAGAAGTAGAGTGTGGAGAAAGGCGAAAAAAGAAAAAAAAGAAGGTTAGGGAGGAAGGGGTCACTGCATCAATATAAGAATGTGTGGAGGGCATAGGGAAGGTGTGAAGAGAATTAAAGAATGAGAAGGTATAGGAAAGGGAAGGGCGGCAGCGGAGACTAAAAAAGAAAGGAGGGGAAAGAGAACAGGAAGCGCTACAAACATTCCTCAACATTTTTCTTCTACAACGAGTCTGATTTTGTTATTAAACTTTCCACTCTCTGCCGGACGAGGAAGAAAAAGGAAGAAAGAAAGGTCAGGAAAAATTCTCCACCCTCCCTTTAGTATTTTTCTCCATATATTTATTCTTTTTATTAATCTTCACGCTCTCTTTCTTCTTTTCTAATCTTGTTTTTCCCCGCTTATGCTAAATGGAAAGATGACAAAAATCAGCTTGAGAGAGAGAAAAAAAAGAGACAGACAAACAGATAAACGGATAAATAGATAGCCAGACAGACACAGGCAGACAGACAGACAGACAGACAGAAAACCAAAAATAGAATAAATAAGAAGATAATAGCCAGAAAAGCTATAGAGGAAACTGAAATAAAATTATAGAAGAGGCAGAGAAACTGACAGACAGACAGAAAAAAAAAGGAACAGAAGAATCTAAAAGCCACAAAAGGGAGAGAGAAAATCCAAATAAAATCAAAAGGGACAGACAGATAGATAAATAGACAGACAGACAGAAAACCCAAAAGAATAGGAGAATCTGAAAGCCACAAAAGGGAGAGAGAAAATCCAAATAAAATCAAAAGGGACAGACAGATAGATAAATAGACAGACAGACAGAAAACCCAAAAGAATAGAAGAATCTGAAAGCCACAAAAAAGGGAGAGAGAAAATTCAAATAAAATCATAAGAGGGAAAACTTGCGGAAACCAGTGGAAACGATGTCGCTGAGAGGAATAAAAATGGAACACTCGAAGAGGAAAGAAAGTAACTCGGGGAGAAGAGACGAATGACACTGGGAAGAGAGTTTTGAGGTGATAGGAAATTCAAGTTGAAGAGAAGCCTTTTCGAAGACTTCTGAGAGGAGGAGGAACCTGTGCGGAGAAAGGAGGAAGAGAAGACATGAAGAGACGGAGAAAGAGGGACAGAGATTTGATTTCGAGAAGAGCTACGACTGGAAAGGATGAGAGAGAGAGAGAGAGAGAGAGAGAGAGAGAGAGAGAGAGAGAGAGAGAGAGAGAGAGAGAGAGAGAGAGAGAGAGAGAGAGAGAGAATGACAGGTGTTTTTGTAATCATTTAAAGTTTGTAGAATCTCACTCACCTGTTTCCTGAAAATAAATTACAAGGTTCCGGCAATAACATATGAAAATGAGAGAAAAATGAACCAAAACAAAGGAAAAATAAGCAAACCAAATGACACAAAAATACAGGTAAGCATGAAAAGAAAACAGTCAAGCGTAAAAAATTCAAGGAAGAAGAAGAAAACAACAAAAAAACAACAACAACAAGAACATCCTACCTTCCCTCTTCCTCGCGTCTCCAATATAGATAACTTTCTTTTTCACTCTTCTGTTTTTTCTTACCCTCTCCATTCTTAGGGGGAGACACTATCGATATATTTGAAGGCGGCGCGGCGTTGGGGGAGGTGAGAGCAGATGGCGGTGTTATTTGGCCTAATGACCACCATAAGTTTCTGGGACCAGCGGCTCATAATGGCTTAGGCCCACCCCTTTGCCTAGTTTTTTCCCCTGTTTGTCCTTTCTCGGTGCTCGTACGGAGGGAGGAAAAGAGGGAGGAGGGCCTTAGAGAGAGAAATTTCCGGATATCAAGGAGGAGGAAGGGGTGGTTCAAGGTAGACTTCTTTTTTCCCCCTCCTGTTTGTTTTCCCTCAATGCTCGTATGGATGGGAGGGAGAGGAGGGAGGAGGGCTTTAGAAGGAGAATTTTTTGGATATCAGGGAGAAGGAATTTAAGGGTAGACGTAAAATATTGCAAATCGAATGGGGATGCAAATTCGCCAGACGATCGAGGTACTAATCTTACATAAGGGATTGAAATGTGTTTTGTAGCGGACGATAGCAGATTGAAACCTGTTCGCAATAGATGGAAGAAAATATAGGATCGAAACAAATTGAAAACGACATGATGGAGAGAAGAAAAAAGTCGGAGATGAGAACGGACGAAAGGAAGTTGATGAAAAAAGAAGATGGGAAGGAAAAGCAAAAATAACACCTTGATGATAAGAGACGTAGAACAAAGGGAAAGTATATAATATAAGGAAGTCGATGAAAGGGGATGAAGATAACAGGTAGAAAGGGGAGAAAAAATTGACGATATAGAAGGAGGAACAAAGGGAACGTGTATAATACGAGAAAGAGAGAGAGAGAGAGAGAGAGAGAGAGAGAGAGAGAGAGAGAGAGAGAGAGAGAGAGAGAGAGAGAGAGAGAGAGAAGGAAATGAGAGCGACCAGGTAAAGAATAGACTCCGCGAAGGTGAGATAATGACAAAAAAATCGCTGGACCATTTGGAGGAGGATCATGTGTGGGGAAGGCGAAGGGAGAGAGAGAGAGAGAAAGAGAGAGAGAGAGAGAGAGAGAGAGAGAGAGAGAGAGAGAGAGAGAGAGAGAGAGAGAGAGAGAGAGAGAGAGAGAGAGAGAGGAAAAAAAAAAGAGTGTGTTTTTTTTTCCTTCCTTCTGTGTATTTGTTTCTTCCCTGGCAACAGCAAAAAGGGGTAGAAATCAATGTAGTATAGTTTCTGTGTACTCATCGCGAGGAGGAATTTCATTATGCAACGCTAACCCCAACTACACCTGTTTGTTTGTTTATTTGTTGTTGTTGTTGTTGTTGTTGTTGTTGTTGTTGTTTCAGGAGGGGATTCATTTAGTAGCTGGCTTTTTTTCCCCCTTTTTGTTGCCCTTGAGCCGTATCCTTTGATGTAAAAAAAATAAATATCAACTCAAACCATTTATCATTTCTATTCACTGTCTAGTTCTATTGCTTTTTACTGAAGATAAACTAGAAGGATAATAATTCTAGTAAAGTTTCTCCTCTCATTTATGAAGTGAAAAATCAAGAAATGGAGGAGGAGGAGGAGGAGGAGGAGGAGGAGGGGGAGGAGGGAGGGAGGGAGGAAGGGGCTCGTTCTTCATATTTAAGGTCCCGACGGAAAAGTTAGAGTATTAACGAAGGGGAGATGAAGCGCCAGACGGAGGGGAGTTGATACGCCCCCTCGCGCCTCTATTGCTTCTTGGGGCGGCTCAGTGGCCTTAGAAACACCCTCCCCTTCCCCCCTCCCCCTCACCCCTTTCCCCTCACCTTCCCTGTCCCCTCTCTCTGCTACTTTCACCCTCCCTTACCCTTCCCTCCTTACCCCTTTCCCCTCACCTTCCCTGTATTTTCTCGTCTTTCCCCTCACCCTCCTTGTCCCTCCCCTGCTTCCTTACCCTTTCCTCCTTACCCCTTTCCCCTAACTTCCCCGTCCCCTCTTCTTGCTACCTTCACCCTCCTTGTCCCCCCCCTGCTTCCTTACCCTTTCCTTCCTTACCCCTTTCCCTTCACCTTCCCTGTACTTTCTCCTCTTTCCCCTCACCCTCTCTGTCCTGTCTCCCTGCTCCCCTCACTCTTTTCTGCTGCTCTTAAGCCATTTTTTCCTCTTTTGTCATCTCTACCTCTTTTTCCTGAGCTCCTTTCTTTATCCTCTTCTCCCTCACCTTGTTCTCTTATTCAGCTCCTCATCCCCCATTACCCTTTTCCACTTCATGCTTCTCCATATCACCCTTCCCGTCACCCTTCTTCCCATCTCCTTTCTTCATTAACCTCTGTCCCAATACCCTTCTTCCCTTCTCCTGTTTTCCCTCTTTTCTACCTCTCCCCTCACCCCCATCCTCTTTCACCCTGTTCCTTTTTCACCCCGTTTCCCCTCACTTTCTCTTTTCCCTCATCCCTCTCATCCCTTCAACCCTCTTCCTTCTTTCCCTTGACCCTTTCCTCACTCTGATTCTTCCTCCCCCCTTCCTCCCCCCTAATCGCTCGTCCTATTCATCCTCCTCCCTTCACCCGTCTATTTCTCTCCCCATTTCCTTCCTTACCTTCTTCCTTTATCTCACTCCCTTAGTTTCCCTTACAAAGTTGATCTCACCTTCTCCACTGAACATTAATCTCTTCTCTCCTCTCCCCTCCTCTTTTATTCTCTTCTCTTTTTCTCTTCTCTTCCCCTTTTCTTATCTACTTTTCATCCTCATTTTTCCTCATCTCATCTTCTTTTCTCCTCTCATCTCTTTTCTTTTATGTTTTCTTTTCTTTTTTTCTCTCTTCTCTTCTCTTCTCTTCTCTTCTCTTCTCTCATCTTTATTTATCGACTTATCCTTTCATCTATATCATATACTTTCATCTATATCATTTGTGTGTAACTGTACCGTACCATTGTCAGGGCCGCGATGACGCACAGGAAATACATAGACCGTGGAAAATATCTTCTTTCTCCATTCTTTCTTCCTTTATTGTAGCCGGAGACAGCTCGCTCTCGGGGCACAGTCGCCTCCCTATAGTCCAGGTTTTGTTTGGCGTGTAGTTCAAAGGCCACACGACCCGAGGAGGAGGAAAAGGCGAGGGGGAGGGAAGCAAAAGGAGAGGTGGAGAGGTCAAGTTTCCTGGAGGAGGAGGAGGAGGAGGAGGAGGAGGAGAGTACAAGTAAGAGGGGGGAGGAGGAGGAGGAGGAGGAAGGAGAGCAAAGAATAGAAGGAACCTGAGAAAGAGTGATTCAGGGGAGAGGAGGAGGAGAAAGAAAGAAAAGTTGGAGTGGGAATAAGTGAGGGAGACAAGAGGATAGGCAGAGAAAGAAAAGAGGAAAGGTGAGAGAGCAAGAGGAAAGAAAGGGGAAGAGATGGAAGCAGTGAAGAAGTAAACAGAAACCGAGATGAAGAAAAGGAAGATGAGTGGGAGAAAGAGGAGAAGGGAGGGATGGGGAAGGGACGGAGGCAGTGAGGGAGGGAGGGAGAATAGGTAAGGAGTGACCAGCCGACTTCCCCCCCCCCCTCCTCCCTTCCCCCCTCGTCTTCCCCTGGCTATTGACCAACGCCAGGTAAAGGGTTCGTCTTGCTATTGTTTCAGGTGTAATCAAGCTGCTATTATCGTGACCTCGACGCGCGGTGCGGCCCAGTCTGTGCAGCCGCTGACCCCACAGACTTAAGAATAGATTGGTGTGTGCCTGGTCGGTCTGTGTGTCTGTGTCTGTAATTGTCCGTAACCTGATTTTCTTTGTGCGTGTGTGTTTGTGTTTCCTTGTATTATTTGCGTGTCGGGTCAGTGTCGTGAAAGTGTTTGCAATTTGTGTGCCTCTGGGTTTGTCTTTGTCTGGTCTGTTGATGTCTGTTTTTTCAATATTGTGTCTGTAGTTCTTTTTTTTCTGTATCTGATCTTACGTTAGAGTCCGTAAGTTTGGTGCGTCTGTGTCTGTTTTCAATTTGTTTGTGTTTTTTTATTTATTTATTTATTTGTTTGTTATTCCGTTTGTTTATGCTGTGCATAGCGATTTCTTTAATGTGCCTTTCAATTTCCTGCTTTCCTTCTTTATGTAAGAGAGAGAGAGAGAGAGAGAGAGAGAGAGAGAGAGAGAGAGAGAGAGAGAGAGAGAGAGAGAGAGAGAGAGAGAGAGAGAGAGAGAGAGAGAGAGAGAGAGAGAGAGAGAGAGAGAGAGAGCAAAAATAATAAAATTAGGAGCTACGTAGATGATAAATGGATGTACACAAGTATGGAGAAAGGGAGAATGGAAAGCCTTGGTCAAATCTTTATTAAAATCCACCCAACAAAGAGAGAGAGAGAGAGAGAGAGAGAGAGAGAGAGAGAGAGAGAGAGAGAGAGAGAGAGAGAGAGAGAGAGAGAGAGACTGATTAATGTCCCGTCGCTCCAAAACAGCCGAGTCTGACCTGCGGGTCTTTGCCTTACTCGACTCATTCTCCGCCGGCACATTTTTAATCCGCCATTGCCTCGCTAAATTAATGAAGAGCCCCACGCCACCCCACGCCGCCCCACGCCCCTCGCCGCGCCCCTCCATCCCCGACAGATAATTGAATGGGCAGCGTGTACTTGGTCGCTTGTTGGAGGGTGTGCTATTTGTACCCGCCAGCCGCCATGCCCGTGTCTCTTAGGTCCATGTTCTTTCGGCGCCCAAGGACTCACACATATTTGACATCGTTTAGGGCATTTCCAAGGGTAGTTTTATGCCCCTAGCAGTAGTCTGACCTTTCTTCTGTACCATGGACCTAAGAAAAACACTCATAGGAACCCGATTGATCTCCCTTTTGGCCTTTGGATAGTTGATGTGAAAGGAAGAGGCGTCTAAAAAAAAAAAAAATAATAAACTTAGCGTTGAGGGTCTTGTGCATGAAGAGCGTTTTTAGTAATGACGCGGCTTGCTTGTTTGTCTCTCCTGGAAGCCTGAGGACCGTCGCCATTATCGTCATCGTCAGCATCAGCGGCATGGAGTGAGTGGTTGTGCATAGGTGCGTGTTTACAACGGTGATCAATTGCTTGTCGGGGAGAGAGAGAGAGAGAGAGAGAGAGAGAGAGAGAGAGAGAGAGAGAGAGAGAGAGAGAGAGAGAGAGAGAGAGAGAGAGTGGAGTGGCTTTTATTTTTATTTCAAGCGTATGTCGTTTTCATTGCCGTCGCTGTTGGTTCTCGCGCGTAATCCCGGCGTGTCGCTCTCTTTTACGGCTCCCCGGCAGTAGCATGGCGCCACTTCACCCCTTGCTCCGCCCTCACCAGCCTTACACCCTTCCCCCGTCCCCCTCCTCCCCTCCCCCGCCCCCGCCCAAGACCTTGTCCCCTTTGCCGTGTTTGTCTTAGCGAGTTGCATCCATTGTGCCCGCCACTCCCCTCTATTTTTACTGTATAATCGTGTTGTCGTTGTATTATTGTGTCGCACGAGGCATGTCCCCGCTTGCCGTCGCTACACAGGAAGGGGCCGTCCGGGAGACTGATTGTTGGTGCTCGTGTTTGCTCTGTCGGGCGTTGCGATCGTTGGGTGCCGGCGACGAGGAGTGTGGTGTGTGCACTGAGGGCTGAACGCAAACCACTCACTGGAAGGGGGGGGGGGAGATGGGCAAGGGGACAGCAGGTACAGGAGGAGGAGTACGAGGAGGAGGTCGGGAGTTCAGAGGTAGGAGGAGTAGGAGGAGGAGAAGAAAGGAAATGGCAACAGGGAGAGAATTGGCTTGAGTAGTATGAAGGGAGAACAGAAAGCCAGCCGAGGAGTAGGGAGAGGAAGGAAGGGGAGAACTGGAAGAGGGAGAAGGAATAGCAGGAAGAGGAGGAGGAAGTAGTAGGGAGTTCAGGGCCAGATCAGGGGGAGAATGAGGATCAGGGTGATGGGTGGGAGTCATTAATGTAGTTCTCTGTGGGGTTTTCCTGCGCTCGAGGGGTTGGGGGTTGAGGCCAGAGGGTTGCAGGGTTGGTGTGGGGTTATTGTCATCGGCTACTCTTGTTCGGTGTATCGGCGCGGCGTGGCAAGGGTCAGGCAGGGAGGAGGTCGTGACCCTTCATAATATTGCCTTGTTGTTAGATCAAGTCGTCTTTTGATGCCCGGAGGAGTTGCAGGAGTCTATTGTTGTCGAGGTCATTTTTTTTTTTACGAGGCTCCAGACGAAATTGATCCTCGTCATCACAGTTGGTACACGAGTTCTTTTATTCACTTATGTTCTTGAATCTTCTATTTTTAGCTTTGATGAGGAATATGACAAAGAGTTTAAGGATTATTACACAATATTAGAAATCGATTCACACCTACAATTCATATCCTCAGCCCCCTCCCCTCACACACACAAACACATGAGGAGGAGGAGGAAGGGGAAGGGTAGGTGTAGAGGGGCCGCTCACCTCTCGCCCGCGTCGCCAGTCCTGTTGCTGTGGGTCAGAAGATTACCCATAATTCCTCGTATCCTTGACGTGTCTGGACCCAGTTTCCCTCAGGCTGCGGTGGCGCCCTGAATGCCCCCCTCGTCCCTTCCCCTCCTCCCGACCTGTCATGATGAAGAGGTTGATACACACACACACACACACACACACACACACACACACACACACACACACACACACACACACACACACACACACACACACACACACACACACACACACACTTTTGCAAAACATAGCAATTGGGTTTTAAAACTAAATATGAAAGTGCAGCTACGTATCGTAAAATTAAAATAGGCCGCAAAACAAGTTAATACATTCACGCGGGGCACACACACACACACACACACACACACACACACACACACACACACACACACACACACACACACACACACAGATCACGTCCTCATAAAACACGGCCAATGGGTTTAAAACTAGAGAGAGAGAAAAAGTCGCATATCGCCGAGCCAAAACAAACACTCAAAAAGATAAAAATGAAATATATTAGCGTGGGAATGCGCGGCCGCCACCGAGTCGGCCAAACTCTGAGGGCAATATCATTAGGAGCAAAATCAATTGTGGAAGTTTTAATGAACGTTCAGAGCATCGAGTTAGAGACCTCATGTGTTTGTGTCGCTGTTTGTTTTGCTGGATGGAGTCAGTTTGTCCCCCTTTATGAGGGAAGTGCTCGGTGTGTCTTGCCTCGCCCCGGTGAACTTTCGTATCTTTACTTTATTTGCTTTTCGGTGCATTGATTAAAAGTCCATGAGCGTGCGTTGACAGGTTCGGTTAAAGGTAGAATTTAGTTAAGATAAAATAGAGTTAAAGTAGAAGGTATCTTTTTTCTCTCTCCTCCTCCGTTGTCTTCTTTTCTACCTCTTTTTCCCTCATCGTCGTTCTCTTCTTTCTCATTTTTCCTCTTCTCTTCTCCTCCTCCGTTATCTTCTTTACCTCTTTTTCCCTCATCCTCCTCTTCTTTCTCATTTTTCCTCTTCTCTTCTCCTCTTCCGTTATCTTCTTTACCTCTTTTTCCCTCATCCTCCTCTTCTTTCTCATTTTTCCTCTTTTCTCCTCCTCCTCCGTTATCTTCCCCTTCACCTCCCGCCCTTCGCCGGGTATACGTGGTAGGTGGTCGGTGAAGGTCGTCGTATTAATAATCGCTGACGCTGAGGGATCGTCGTAATAAGTCGGCTTGATTGGGCGCCGTCGATATTAGGCCGAAAGACGAAGCGGCGAGCGTGTACCCGGGTGCATTTGGGCGGATCCTTAGATTATAGAGAAAATGAAGGGGCGTTTATTTTTTATTGTTTCTATTTTAAAATGGAGTCGTGTAATTTATCTTCTCATTGCTATATATTTTTCTTTTTTCAGTATCATTTTCATAATTGTCATTTTTGCTACTACTTATACTACTACTACTAATATCCATCTACTAACATTCACCTACTTATGGTTCTTCAAATAACACTACAAATATTCGTTATCATATATATAGCTATTTAACCCTTACTTGCTTTATGTTATTTGCTTTCTCTATCTCTATCTATCTATTTATCTATCTATCTATCTATCTATCTCTTCCCTCCTCTTCCCTTCACACACTCTTCCACCCAACAAGCCTTTCTCCCAACCCTTTACTCACCCACCCAGTATCTCCTCTCCTCCCCTTCCCCCTTCCGTAAAAAGAGGGTTAGGTGGCCAATACCGAATTAGTCTGTGGCGTAACTTTTCTGTCTTTTGATTTTAATTGCATCGGCGACGCTCCATTCATTAGCTGGACCTTTTCTGCGCTGCTGAGACCGAGTTTTACGAGCGGCGGGGAAATGAGCAAGGCAAGGGAAGGGAAGGGAGGGAAGAAGAGTAAGGAGAGAGGAACGCGACGAAGAGAAATAGAGATGAATGGAATGGAATAGAAAGGAAGAGAAGGAGTAAGGAAGTAAATGGATTAGAGAGTGGAAGTGAGGAAGGGAATGGAAGGGAAGGAAGAGGAGAGGGAAAGGAAAGCGATGAAGAGAAATAGAGAGAAAGGAAATCAAATAGAGTAAGAGAAAGAGTACGGAGAGAAACGAAATAGGAAAAGGAGTCGGCAAGGAAATGAAATACCTAGAAAGAGAGGGAATAAATAAGGAAAAGGTCGAGTAATGAGACCAGGGTACAGGGCATGATAAAGGAAAGGGGGAAAAAAGAAGAGGGGAAAAAAGTCACCCATTATACCATTGCATCTACAAAGGGGAACCACCAAGAGTCATGATAGTCGCCGGAAGTCTTGTGCTGAGGCTTATTCCGGACTTTGAACTGGGCCTGATGAGCTTCGTGTCCTTCCCGCTGTGATGAAGAGACTCTGCCGGCGGTGGTTTGACTCGGGCCCGTCAGTAGCGGGGGTCACGCACGCGGGTCGCATGTTAGTGGTGATCGACGGGATGGCGCGGCTTGAAGGCTGCGGAGAGGGTCACTTAGCCGCCCGTGTTTCCCCTTATATCTACCTGCTGACTGACTGACTGACCGACTGAAGGAAGGAAGGAAGGAAGGAAGGAATGACCGACTGGCTGATTTACTGACTGACTGACTGACTGACTGACTGACTGATTGACTAACTGACCTCCTGGGTGGCGGACTGAGTGAGTGACTGACTGACTAATTGATCGATTAACTTAGACTGACTGGTTGCTGAAATTACTGCTTGCTACCTGACTGACTGCTTGACTAATTTATTGGGTGACTGACTGACTATTTGATTGACTGAGTGACTGCTAGATTGACTAACTCCTTGACTTTCTAACGGCTAGACTAACTGACTCAATGACTGATGGACAGATGAGTTGACAAATTATCAGACTGTCTGCTTGACTGACTAAGTGACGTCCGACGAACTGACTGACTAACTGACTGACTGATGATAGGTGACTGTTCATATCATTCCACACAAGTCAACACGAAAGTACTGACATGCCAAACAAAAGGAAGTGATAAATCTGTGGAGTTGAACTTTGTCCGAAATGAAAGGTCAGTTCGCTTTAATATTCGAGTGACGGACCAACGGAAGACACAGAACGAGAGCGAGAGAGGAGTCGGTCGGTTGTCACAATGTGGTCGATGGTCGATGCGCAGTATTTAGTGACCGATCTCCAGTTGTTTTAGGGGGGCGAGAGAATATTCATAAAGCGTTCGCGTATCTGGTTACATTTATAACTTTTTCACTTGTCCGAAATAGTTACAAGCCGTCTTAGAATCATATATAAGGTCTGAACTTCTTACTTGACATCGTTCATGAAGTTTCAGAATGGCCTGTCACGTGTTATGCTTAGTAGAAACACCCGTCATACGCATTATGCCTTCCACTTACTATTTGGTCCTCAGATATACTTACAGTTCCGAAAGAGCCTGTCAGGTAGTAGAATTCTTACCTGAAACCCTTGTCTTACTGTGCCAACCAAGTAGTCAGTATATGTTAAACTCGTGCATCCTCTCAGGTACTAAAGTTTATACCTGAAATGTCATACTTTACCCATTATGTGCTGAGTATTCGTGCGTCAGGTGTAGCTTCGGTGACCTAAAGGCTTCCCGTGGGAGAACCATGGGCAGGTAACGTGGGGTGATATTCATGCGTCAGGTGTAGTGCAGGTGAAGTCTCAGTGACCTCAAATCCTTACGTGGCAGGTGTATTCAAGGTTTAGTTGTGAACCCTAGGCCGTGCGTGGGAAGGTCATGTGTAGTCTCTCTGACCTCAAGGCCGTGCGAAGGAAGGCTATAGAACAGGTGTACTCTCGATGACCCCAAGGCCTTACGTGGAAGCTGTATCCCAGGTGTATCTGTGACCCCGAGGCCGTGCGTGGGAAGGTGATGGGGCAGGTGACGTTGGGTGCTGTGTGCTCTTACAGACACGGCTCCGGAACAGCACCCATTGTCCCTCTACGGGTAATCTTCGTCCCCTAACACCGGCCGTCAGGGGAGCCTCGCAGACTTTTGTAGGTGGGATTTAAAAGGATCGCGAGTGTATTGTTTTTGTGAGGTGCCTGCGAGTGTGTCCTGTGGAAGGGATCAGGCAGCCCGGCGCGTCCCCTCGACTTTGTTTCTCGCCCCGTCGCCAACTTTTGCTGCAGTTTTATGCCTTTTGTCTCTTTTTGCTCTGGAGGGTTGGTGACGTTCAGAGTTTGTGCTTCAGGTAAGAGTTAGGTCAGGTGTTCTGCAAGCGTCACACACACACACACACACACACACACACACACACACACACACACACACACACACACACACACACACAATTATCACAGGTGGGGTCTGGGTTTCGTTCCTTTCTTCAAGATTATGTGGCATTAAGAAGGAAAGGTCGGCGTAGAAAATTCATCCCTCCCACTCTAAAGAAACGAAAGGATTCTCTCTTTGAAAGAATTGTGTCTCTGTTGTACCTGACGTGTTCTTTTATTTCTTCACACGGTCATGAAAACTTAATCTTCCTATTTTTCTTTCATTCTCTTTCTTTCTCTTCCTCTTTCCCTCTCCAGTCTTATGCTACATCTACTTCTGTTCATATTTCTTTCATCTCGTGTCTTGTGTTGTCTCAGCTGTACATTCTTCTGCACTTGTCACTTTTTTTTTTTTACTTCGTTTCCTGTTTTTCTTCTTACGCCCAGCCTTTGTTTTTTGCTCCCGTCTTCCCTTTCCTCTCGTCCTTCCCCCTACCATTCCTCTACCTCCTCCCTCCCTCCTCCCTCTGTTCCTCCTTCCCCACCACCGGATGAGACCAGCAGGATATTAAGAGGAAGGAGAAAAGACTGAAGGATGACGAGTAATTGTTTCACGCGTTCTGAGATCAAGAAAAGAAAGAGATGAGTAGTATTCTTTTGTATTTCTCGGAACAATGACCGCTCTTCTTATACACCAGCAGCGGGCTTTTATTTCTTGTATTTTTTTCACCATTCCGCTTCCTCCTTGACTGTCACTCGCTACGTTATTTATTTTTTTTACTTGTACGCCAAATATTCGAGTGAGAAGGTTATACTTATACTCAACAGAATAGTGTGGTAGTTTCATTGTCTTTGCAAATTGATGTTATAACCGGAAATGGGTTGTGTGTGTGTGTGTGTGTGTGTGTGTGTGTGTGTGTGTGTGTGTGTGTGTGTGTGTGTGTGTGTGTGTGTGTGTGTGTGTGCGCGTCCTCCCTCACCCTCGTACATAAGCAGAGTAACAGGCTAAACAGGTTAATGAGCACCGGAGTAGCCAATTAGCCGTCCATATTGTCATTTACCGCGGGCAGGTGACTGTGGCCGTGACGTGTATTGGGCTCCACGTCACGGCTCTGTGTGTTTGCGGCCGCGGCGTTAGTGGCGCGCTCCAGGAATAACCACGCTGGACCGCCGAACTAAAGAAATCGATAGCTATGGAAGGGCTGTGTTTGTTTACTTTTTGTTCGGTATACGCTACGTTATGTATACCTTTTAAATTAGTGTGTAAGTGTTATATATATTGATTTTTTTATTTAGTTTGTTTTTGCAGCTATTTTTGTGCTATTATTGACCTTTTTTGTACCTTTCCAGACTATTATCACTAACCAGTCTTCCTCTGTGCCTTTCTTTTACATATTACGACCTTTTCGCTGTTCCTCATGTTGTCTAATTTGTTCCATCTTATCTTTCCTTGTACCCACCTGTCTTTCTTTTTCACTTTGCGGCGTTTACGAGTGAACATTCTTTCTTTATGCCTTCTCTACTTCTACCCTTCATGAGCCTCCTTGTACACTTCACATAATCCTTTTTGTACCGCTCTCAGTCTCTATTGTACTCCTCTTTCCTCCTTGTACCCCTTCCAATCCGTATTATTGACTCGTATTTCTCACGGTCTTCTTTTTATCCCTCCCGACCTTTCTTATACCCTCATTGCCGTCTAGTACCTCTATAAGTGTCCCTTGTACCCTGGCCTCTCCTTCTCGTACCTGTTTGTGTCTCCCTTGTTCCTTTATGTCCCGTTCTATTACCTCTGTCAGCGTTCTTTTTACCTCGCCGGACCCTCAGCATTAACCAGCCGTCCTTTCTTCTTTGCAGGGGAGGGCAGCGAGGAGGAGGGGGACGGGCCGCTCACGGGGGTGGAGGACAACTCCCCACCCATTATCCTGGAGGACCCGCAGGACGCATATGTGATCAAGAACAAGCCAGCCACCCTCACCTGCCGCGCCGCCCACGCCCTCAAAGGTAAGCTGGAAGGTGTAGGGAAGCGTGGGAGTGCAAACTGAGACACACATACACACACACACACACACACACACACGCACACACACACACACCCTTGAGACCTATATTTTTTTTTCGAGGTAAAGAAAACAGACTGAAGACCAAACATGAATGATGAATATAATAATGTGTCCGTAAAAATTCTACACCCGAAAAAGATTAGAATCCAAACTAAGATTGTCAGTTTAATTCACGAAATGTCCTGATACTCCCCTATTGAAAAGGTGGTCACAGGATGGAAGAAATTATTTATTTTTGTTTGTGATTTTCTTCATTGAGGTGACCCGGTGATTTGTTTTGGCTGGATTTTTGTTTATTGACTTTAGATTAACTCTCTCTCTCTCTCTCTCTCTCTCTCTCTCTCTCTCTCTCTCTCTCTCTCTCTCTCTCTCTCTCTCTCTCTCTCCACCCCCCCCCCCCCCCCTCGTAATGTCAACAAAGTATAAGCCAACTATTCTTAGCCAGCGAGCGCATCCAAGCCAGTCAATAGCTCATTAATTTCTGACAACAAGCCTTGCCTCGCTGCCCCTAACTAACTTTATCCAAACTGTTTAGTCTGTCCGTCCGATCTGTGTAGAGTAGCTAAACACGTCTTTTTGCACGGCGGCGTATTGGCTCGTCTCGAATGTTGGGAGGCAATAATATTTAGCGGGCATACGTGGCGGAAAACAACACAAGAGAAAAGAGGAAAAAAATACATGCGTTGATCGTTAGGTGAAAAAAAATATAAACGGTTGGGTATTTTCTGCTGGGTGAGAGTGAGAGGGGGGTGAAGAGGGAGGGATCGTGTGTGTGTGTGTGTGTGTGTGTGTGTGTGTGAGAGAGAGAGAGAGAGAGAGAGAGAGAGAGAGAGAGAGAGAGAGAGAGAGAGAGAGAGAGAGAGAGAGAGTATATGAATTCCAAGTTACAATATATTTTACACACACACACAAAAAAAGTATAATCCACGTCGCCACCTGCACACCTGTTTTTCTTCTCACCTTTGTAATGAGGAGGGCCAGGCAGGTGCTCCAGTCCGTCCCATCCAAGGCCACAGAAATGCCACGCTCATAGAATAAAAAAAGTGGTAAAAAAAGGCGTAATGCTGGGGTCTTGCGCTGAGAGGGTGAGGGTGGCTAGCGAACCCGCGGTGGTCATTTGGGCAGAGGTCAGGGAGGGAAGGAGAGAGGGAGGGAGGGAGGTAAGGAGGAAGGTGGGCGTGTCCTCTCTCGAATTATCCGCGATTATTAAATACTCACGATACCACTTTGTCCATATTGTTTTTTTCAGCCTTGGTGTGTGTGTGTATGTGTGTGTGTGTGTGTGTGTGTGTGTGTGTGTGTGTGTGTGTGTGTGTGTGTGTGTGTGTGTGTGCATAATGAATATAAGACACGGTCAGCAAGAGTTAGGTTTCAGTATATTAACATTGCAACACACACACACACACACACACACACACACACACACACACACACACACACACACACACACACACACACACACACACACACACACACACACACACACACACAGTCGTACCCAAAGAGGCGTGGTGGTAATATGATAAATCGCCAACCATTCTTCTTGTCTTCTTAAGCCATATTCTGCAGGGATCAATACACAAACCCTCTGTTAGCTTTCCGCTCATGTCCTCATCCTTCGACTAAGACTGCAACTTCCGGTGTTATTTAATCAGTGATCAGTCTTACTAACTCTTTATAAGGGGGTTGGAGGAAAGCTTACCAAGATTGATCGAGGAAATTCACGGTCTGCAATTATATGTGAAGATTATGAAGAAAACAAAGGTAATATTTGATCATTAGTTGGCTGGAAAAAAATGTTAATCGGAAGCTAACCACCGAGGGAATAGAGGAATACATACATCCAGCACAAAATATTAGGGTAAGGTATATTCACTCCACGAAAAATATATCAGAGAGGGAATAAGATTTGGATGAAGCGCTTTTGGTAAATGTAGTACAATCATGAACAGTAACGCATCACTCTCCCTGAATAGAAAGGTGTACAGTCAATGCATCTTGCCAGGCCTAACATTCGATTCAGAAACTTGGCGCGTCACAAAATATTTAGAGAGAAAACCAAGAAGCGCATACAGAGGAGGAGAGAGAAAAATGGCGGGTATAAGATGGAGGGACAGAGAAGGAGCATCATTTAGAGGTAAGAGTAAGGCTGAAGATATTTTAATGACTAATAAGAAAAGGACTTGGTCAGGTCTTAGATATTTTTTTTAATCTTTTTTACGTCTATGTCTATAGCGCCGGTTGGCTTGCTTGAGGGGCCTGAAAGGTAATTGGCCCCAGCCCGTCATGGCGCAGGCAAGTGTTTATAGTGGTGCCATCTTCTCTTGCGTAAAACTGATAACAGATGGACAGCCAAAGTAACAGAATGGTAACCTATAAATTGCAGTAGTTAGGTCAATCAGGGGACCAGGTTGAAAGATGAAATTAATGCAAGTGCCGGGGCAGGATGGAGTACACTAACATCAGACGGCGAGAGACGGAAAACGTTGGGAAAGCCTTTGTCATACATATTGGATTAGTATTGGCTGAAGAGGATGATGTGTGTTTGCTTGCCTTGCATGTATTATTTCCACTTGCTGCCTGTAGTATGTATGTTTGGTTTAGGCCGGCGATCTTGTTAACTTTGGGATCTAGTCGTATGTTTATAAATTAAGTTATGAGAATTTTTTGGTCATCCTTCTCTCTTTCTCATTAGGTCGACGGTCTGTCTGGTTGTATTAGAGTCTGATTCTTTGTTAATAAACCGAGGATCTTTTCTTTGCATAATTTGGTCGGTGTTGATTATCGGTTTGTCTTCGTTATTAGGTCGTGTTTTTTTCTTCCTTTCCCTAATCGAGGACGAGAGTCAATTTCTACATTAGGTTTTTGTGTCTTCGTGCGGCAGTGTCGTGACGTGTGATTGGTCTCGGCGCAACATTCAATCATTGTTTCGTGACCTGTGATTGGGTGGTTACCTGCCCCGCAAGCTAATTACTGGGGGGTTGAATTTTTTAGGGAAATGGCGTGTGTGTGTGTGTGTGTGTGTGTGTGTGTGTGTGTGTGTGTGTGTGTGTGTGTGTGTGTGGTTGTGGTTGTGTGGAATAGTTGACCGAGTGGCAAACACCTGATTTATTTTGATCGTGCTTTATAATTAGTAGTGGTGATAGCAAATGTGATGTTGGTGTTAGTGTTGTTAGTGGCGGGGCTAGTGGTGGCAGTGGTGGTGGTGGTGGAGGTGGCAGTGGTGGTGGCAGCGGAGTAATGTCTGCAAAGTGGATTAAATTGCAGCTTATTTAAATATGTCTGCTCCCGTGTCGTTTTTTAGCCGCATTTTACCATCTCACTCATCTCATCGTGTTGATTCGAGAGAGAGAGAGAGAGAGAGAGAAATCTGCTCTTCTGTAGGATCCCAGTGAAAGGAGTGTATTCAGCGCGGGACAAACAAGCGTCGAGTGTCTGAGGGATTACAACAAACACACACATATAAAAAAATGGTGAATAAAATATAAAAATAGCAGCGTGACGAAGATGGACGCGTCTCGTTTTCTTTCATTCTCCCTTTACATCGTTCACTTCCTTTTTTTACACATTTTTATTTTATTTTCCCTCTGTGTTGACGTTCCGCCGCCCCTTACCTGCCGTTGCTCTTCACTTCTTCATGTTTATTCTTTTTATTGACCTATTCATTAATTCATCTTCATTTGCTTATTCATTTTATTTTCCTTACGACTTGTATTAAAAAAAAAATTGTGTGTGCATGTAGCCTTATTTATTTATGTTTTAGCAGTTGGGCTTCATCCATCATATTGTCAACGCCTGTCTACACAGGAGGAGGAGGAGGAGGTTGAGGAGGAGAATAGGAGGAATACTTTCAGTGAGAGAATTATGTTGCTATTCCCTAGTTTAGTTTGCGCCGCACCCTTTGAAGTGTGTGTGTGTGTGTGTGTGTGTGTGCGTGTGTGTGTGTGTGTGTGTGTGTGTGTGTGTGTGTGTGTGTGTGTGTGTGTAAAGGGTTTTATTCATGTTTACGGTACTTGTCATTTCTTTTTATGTCCAGTTATTTCCACCTATTAACCTTTCTTTGCGTAACCTTAAAATCTTTCTATTTTTAGTGTCTTGCGTGCTTGAAACACCAATTACATCAATTATTTTAATTGTATTTCATAATTTGATGTTGCGTGACCTAACATTCTTGATTAGACGTTTATGTGGCACAGTTTACGTTATTAGTAATTTTAAAGACACTTGCATTTGCCTTTCCTGCAGTGGGGTTGTTTAGTGTAATTTCTGGGGAATAATTAAAGTGATGGACGCTGCTGCTGCCACGCGCTGTGAGAGGAAATAAAACGGATTTTTCTCGCAGACGAAGTAATACTGAAGCAAATGAAGTAAGCTCTAAAGCATTGTATGAAAAAAGGATATCAGAATGACACTAATTAATTTAATAACCACTCAAAAATAATTGAAGCAAATAACACGAACACAAATAAGAGTAATGTCATTTTTAGCGTGATTTTCTAGTCTCTTCTTGATTTATAGTTGTTTTATTTTTCTCTTCTCCCAGTGAATTTTAAGTGTAATGGTGGACCCCCCGCGCCGGAGTCCCAGACAGAGACCTCCTTCGTGGACCCCATGACGGGCGTGCGCGTGGTGGAGGTACAGATGGAGGTGGAGCGCAGCGTAGTGGAAGGCGTGCAGGACTTCGACGAGACGGGCTACGGCTGCCACTGCGTCGCCTGGAGTTCCCGCGGCCTCACGCCGAGCAAGACGGCCAAGGTCGCTACCGCATGTAAGTACTGACTCATTGGTTTGGCAGTAATAGGAGACAGGACACGGGCTAAACAACAACAATAACCATAACCTTAAAAACTACTTGGGGTTGTGATGGAGAGGACGGGTGTTGTTTTGAATTCTTGCTCTGAATCTTATGTTCTGTGTATGAGAGCATTTTTTTCAAGAAGAGGCAGATCAATTACTAACAACAAGTGCTCGAGATTATGATAGAGAAGGGGCGTTGCGTGGTATCCTTGTCCTCTAGCTGTATCTTCATGTGCAAGTTTTTTTTCTTCTTTTTTTTAGAACAGCGGCACACCAAAGACTAAGCGAAATATGACATGCCTGCAACGTGAAACTCCAACATGGAAAACGAGTAAAAGAAATATCAAATACCTACTTGTCTGTGTTTCTCTCTCTTCATCTATCTGTCTATCTACAACTGTCTATCTATCTTCACATACTTGGCACAAACTTCATTATCTCACCACTATTAATACAACAAGAAACGCAATAAAACTTCGGATTAGAAATTTATGGGAATCAAAGCAACTAATCTATTAACAATTCTCTCTCGACATATACATTTATTTTCTGGTATTTAGGTAAGAAATGTAGGAGCAAGTTCAGTTCATTAACCATCTTTCCCCGCCTTTCCTTCTTCCCTCCCTCCCTACCATCCTCTTCTTTTTGCTCTCTCCTCCCTTACCTAATTCCTTGGCGCCCGTGTTACATTTTTTTCCTCAGGTCTTCCTTAATGTTATTGGCTTGGAGGGGGGTCGGCATTCTCAGCCTTCTGCACCTTTCTCCCTTTTCCCCTTTCCTGACCCTCTCCTCCCTTCCCCCCTTTCCTTTTCCTTTTAATTACGGCGCCAAGAATTTTCAGAATCAATTTTACCTCAGCGTCGTTTCCCTTCCCGGGCCGCCTTGCCTTAAAATGTCGAGGATAAAAATCATGAACTAGTTGTGTTTCTAGGATTTTTTTATTACATTCCTAATCAGTGCGTCTCTCTCTCTCTCTCTCTCTCTCTCTCTCTCTCTCTCTCTCTCTCTCTCTCTCGTTTGTTTGTTTTTCGTGCCGGCTTATTAGTTTCTCTCAAAGTCCGTTCTCTGTTCTTTAATTTATTTTCAAGTTTCTCTCAGTGCCCTTCTCTTGTCCTCTCAGCCTTATGGAATCGTTCTCTGCCACCTCTCCAATTATTTCTCTCTCTCTCTCTCTCTCTCTCTCTCTCTCTCTCTCTCTCTCTCTCTCTCTCTCTCTCTCTCTCTCTCTCTCTCTCTCTCTCTCTCACATGGTCCCCGCTACACTTCCCCTCACTCCATTCTCTAAATCCCTCCATCTCTCTCTCTCTCCCTCTGTTTCCTCCCTCCTTCCCTCCCTGCATCTTTCCCTTTCCTCTCCCTCGCCTCTCCCCTCATTCTAACAACTACTCAAAGCTTTCCATGTACACTTTTCTTCCTTGTTTCCTCTCATTCCTTCACTCGTGGCTTCCCTCTCTCTCCCTCTTCTCCTCCCTCCCTTCCTTCCTCCTTCCTTTATCTCCAGGCGTGATGAGGGGCTGTACAAGAGGATTATGATGTACAGGATCCCAAAACTAAACAACGTGTGCTTGTAAACAGTATAGGCGACGAGGGGGACGCGGGAGGAAGGGAAGAGAGGCTGTAGGGAGACGGGAAATGCCTCTACTGAAACAAGGGCGAAGTAGGTAGGGAGGCTCTTTTAGGGAGGTTACAGAAGGAGATTGGCGTTGGTCGTCTTGTGTGTTTAAGGGAGTGATGGAATAGGAGGTGAATGATGATGAGGAGGAGGAGGAGGTGGTGGTGGTGAAGGTGATGTAGGGCTGGAGAAGAAGAAGGTGGAGGAGGAGGAGGAGAATAAAAAAAAAAAATGAAGAAGGAAAAGAAGGACGAGAAAGAGAGGAAGGTGGAGGAGGAGGAGGAGGAGGTAGTGAAGGTGCTGTAGGGTTGGAGAAGAAAAAGGTGGAGGAGGAGGAAAATCACGAAAAATAGAAGAAGAAAAAGAAGGACGAGAAAGAGAGGAAGGAGGAGGAGGAGGAGGGCGGCTGGGAGATGAAGGCTTTTGGAAGGTCAGTGTGGAGAAAAACCTTGATTACTTTCTGTCTTTTTTTTTCGTCCACCCAAGACGTGATAAAATTAACTCGCAGCGGTCCACTTTTATGGCCTTTGTTTTATTTTTCTCAGCGCTCCCTCGAACGGTACTTGAAATTAATTTGCTTCACATAAAGGGAGGCTTATTTTTTTTTAACTTTGTAGAACGATGAACAGTTGTATTCGCGAAGATTAAGTAGAAACTGTGGATTTTAGGGGCAATAAGTACAAGTTTGGATAGAAAAAAAAATGAGATACTTAGCCAAACGTTAAAATCACAGTATAAAGTTGAACACGTGAACGTAAAACGGTTTCCGTGTAGCCTTATCTAAAGAGAACGTTCCCAAATAGTTTTAAATTAGAAAGTTCCATTACCTGTGGCCGGGCAGGTGTAACGTCAGGTGTTTATCTTCCCTACACGTTACCTGAATTGACTCTTAAAATCGGAAAGAAGCCAGTTATGTAATTATCGTCAACGCCATCACAGTCATTATGGGCATTGTTTAGTTTTTATTTTATTTTATTTATTTATTTATTTATTTATTTTTTGTGTGTGTGCGTCTTTGCCCTCCCACCCATACCTATTTCGTTTTCTTGTTTGCTTGTTTCCTTCCTTGCTTTCGTGGTTGCCTGCTTGTTTGTGCCCCATTAGCGGGATTACACACCTCGCCGTCGCCGCTTTCCACCGCTCGAGGCTTGGCGGGAAACTCTGCTAAATTCGTGAGAGTTGTGGCGCCTCTGAACTCGTCTCCTCTTGCGGCGGTTTCTTCTGTTTTTTCATTAAATTTCCCACATTCACGCTTGTCCTAAAAACACTTCTTCCTCCTTTTTCTTTTCCTTCATTTGTGTAAGACTAATTTTCCTTGTTTTTTTGAGTCTTATATTCTGAGCAGACTTTTCTTTTTTCTTTCTTTATATCTCTATCTACCTATCCTTCTATTCATCCATCTATCTCGCTTGACTTATTTTTTCTTCTTTCTTTCTCTCTCTCTCTTTCTATTTGTCTATCCTTCTATTCATCCATCCATCTCGTCGGACTTTTCTTTTCTTCCTTCTCTCTCTTTCTATCTATCTATCCTTATATTCATCCACCTATCACTTTTTCTTTTACTCCCCCCCCCCCCCCCACACACACACACACACTCACAGTTCCCATTATTCTTGTGTCCTCTCCCTTCTAATCCTCCTTCGCCCTCGCTCGCTCCTTCCTTTCTCCTGCTCTCTGTCCCCATCTTGGCGCCCCCGACACCCCCGGAGGCCCACACAGGCACCGTAGACACGACAACACCATCACATACGTCATAGTCAGCCGAGCAGGGGAGGAAATGGAGAGCGCGAGAGGGGGAAAAAGAGAGGCAAGCGAGTCTGATGTAGGGAGAAGTGCTACAGGAGGAGGAGGAGGAGGAGGAGTAAGAGGAGGAGAGTAAGGAAGAGCGTAGGAAGAGTGGAGAGTCATCAGGGAACATATTGCAGAGTTGTTCTCCGAAAGACCCCGAAAGTTTTGGAGATGTTTTTTTCCTGAAAGACGGAGATTCTGAGTGAGAAATGAGAGAGAGAGAGAGAGAGAGAGAGAGAGAGAGAGAGAGAGAGAGAGAGAGAGAGAGAGAGGAAAATGAAGTAAAAAAGGAAGAAAGTAGAAGGAAGCTAAGGAAAGAGGAACGGAACGAAGGAAGGAAGGAAAACGGAAGAAGACAAAGAGAGAGAAAAAGGAAGGACAGAAGGAAAGGAAGGAAGGCAAACGGAGGTAAAGCAGGAAGGACGAAAGGAAGACAGAGGAAGATAAAAAAAAGACGTTAGAGAGAGAGAGAGAGAGAGAGAGAGAGAGAGAGAGCTTCGTCAGACAGCCATCAGTCTCTGCCAGTCAACCAATCCGTCAGTGAGTCAGTCAACCGGTCAGGAGAGACAACAATAATTTCTCATTTACTGCACGTCGATGTTTTCTGAGTCTTGTGATCTCTCCTTTGTCTTCTTGGCCTCTCTGCTTCCTTCCTTCCCTCCATTCACTCTCTCTCCCTCCTTCCCTCTCTTCCATCCATCCATCCATTTTAGCTTTCCTTTTGTCCTTTTTCTTTTCCTTTCACATTATTTTATCTCATCGTTTTCCTCTCCCTTCCTTCTTTACCTCCTTGTTTCTTCTCTCTCCCTGCTTCCCTCCTCTCCCTCTCCCTTCCTTCCATCCATCCATCTATCCATCCCCAGCTTTCCTTTTGTCTTTTTTCATTTTCCTTTCACATTATTTTATCTCATCGTTTTCCTCCCCTTTCCTCCTTTGCCTCCTTTTTTCTTCTCTCTCCCTGCTTCCCTCCTCTCCCTCTCCCTCTCCCTTCCTTCCCTCTCTTCCATCCATCCATCCCCAGCTTTCCTTTTGTCCTTTTTCTTTTCCTCTCTCTTTTTTTTTTCCTTTATTTTTTCTCTTTCCTCTCCTTCCTCCTTTTTCTCTCTCTCTCTCCCCCTCCTCTCCCTCTCCCTCTCCCTTCCTTCCATCCATCCATCTATCCATCCCCAGCTTTCCTTTTGTCTTTTTTTTATTTTCCTTTCACATTATTTTATCTCACCGTTTTCCTCCCCCTTCCTTCTTTACCTCCTTGTTTCTTTTCTCTCCTTTCTTCCCTCCATTTACTCTCTCTCCCTCCTTCCCTCTCTTCCATCCATCCATCCATCCTCAGCTTTTCTGTTGTTATTTTTTATTTTCCTTTCACTTTTTTTTTCTCTTATCGTTTTCCTCTCCCTTCCTTCTTTACCGCCTTGTTTCTTTTCTCTCCTTTCTTCCCTCCTCTCTCTCTCTCCCTCTCCCTTCCATCTCTCCTCACCATCCATTCAGCTTTTCTTTTGTCCTTCCTTTTCCTTTCACATTATTTTATCTCACCGTTTTCCTCTCTCTACCTCCTTTGCCTTCTTGATTCTTCTCTTTCCTTTCTTCCCTCTCCTTTCCTTCATCCATCCATCCATGTCTCCTCACCATCCATTCAGCTTTTGTACTTTTCATTTCTTTCACATTATTTTATCTCTCCGTTTTCCTCTCCCTTCCTTCTTCACCTTCTTGATTCTTCCCTCCCTCCCTGCTTCCTTCCTTCCATCCATACCTCTTTCCCTCCCTCCCTCCATTCCTCCTTCCCTGCCTCTCTCCCTCCCTCCCTCCATACCTTCGTTATTTTATTACCCCTTTAGCCACAAGAGAAAAAAATAGAAGGAAAAAACAAAGGCGTAAGTGAATTCCTCTTGTATTTTATCTTCCTCCTCGTCTCGGCGAACCCCGGAGGTCATCTGGGCTGTGTTTGTTTGTTTGTCTGGTGACTCAGCGATCCGTGAGGCGGCGGGGAGAGAGAGAGAGAGAGAGAGAGAGAGAGAGAGAGAGAGAGAGAGAGAGAGAGAGAGAAAGAAAGAAAGGAGAAAATGTAATGAAAGACAGACGCGTTAAGACAAGAAATTAGAAAAATCACTAAAAATCAACAACAAAAAAAGCAGAGAGAGAGAGAGAGAGAGAGAGAGAGAGAGAGAGAGAGAGAGAGAGAGAGAGAGAAAGGAGAAGAGTAATGATAAACAGACGCGTTTAAGACAAGAAATTAGAAAAAAACACGAAAAAAACACAAAAAAGCAGAGAGAGAGAGAGAGAGAGAGAGAGAGAGAGAGAGAGAGAGAGAGAGACCAAAGCCTTTATACTGTAATGGCTGTTTGCCGAACCTTAGGATTTAGAGAGGACGAAGTTAAGGAGGAGAACGAAGGAAGAAAGGAAGAAGAAGGAGAGGAGGGAGAGAAGGAAGAAGGAGGACGAAGGAACACAAAGAAAGAAATACGAAAAGAAGACTGGGGAGGGGGAAGATAGAGAAAGGGAAAGAAAGAAGGACGGAAGGAAGGCAGGAAGACATAGCAATATAAAGGAAGAGGAAAGGAGGACGTAGGATATAAAGAAAGAGGGGGAGAATAAGGACGGGAAGCAGGGAGGATGGAAGGAAGGAAGACTGAGGAAGATAAAAGAAAGAAATGAAAGAAATGAAAAGGAAGGAAGGAGGCTAAATAAGATAAAGAAAGAGGGAAAGATGGAAGGACGGAGTGAATGAAAGAAGGATGATTGAGAAAGATGGATAAAAAATGGGAAAGAAGGATAGACGGAAGGAAGGAAGGAAGGAGACTAAAATAAGAGAAAGAAAGAAGGAAGGAACAGAGGATGGACGGAAGGCAGGAAGACGGAATAAAGATAACGAAAGTGGGAAGAAAGGAAGAAAGACGGAGGATGATTAAACAAAGAGGGAAAGAAAGAACGGAAGGAAGGAAGGAAGGAAAACTACGGAAGATGACAACGGAAGGAAGAACGGAAAGAAAAACTAAAGGGGAGAAAAACATAGAGTAGGAAGGCACGGACTCAGGGTGGGAGAAGGGAGAAGGGAGAAGGGAGAAGGAGGAGGAGGAGGAGGAGGAGGAGGGAGAAGAAAAGTGATGACTGTGGCGTAATATTGGGGAGGGACGTCTTAAAAGTGGTGAATTTTGATGCGCGTAATGGCGGTTTGGACGCCCGTGGAGGGGAGGGTGGGATGATGGGGTAAGGGGAGTAGAGGGGGGAGGGAAGGAAGGGGAAGAATGGGGGTAGGCTTTGTTGATATGGAGGCTCTGAAGGGAACATTTTTATACAGGCACATCCATCCGTCTGTCCATACATACATGCATACATAGATAATGCATACAGACACATACATACATACATACATACAGTTAGGATAGGTTGAAAATGTCGTTGCTATGTATCTGTTTCTTTTTCATTGATTAGCAGGAATGTAATTTGTGATAACCTTTGACGATATCTTTTTTTCATTAGTGTAATCATAATGAAATTCCACAATCACTCCTTCCTTCCTTTCGTTACAATATTTTTTTTTATTTCATTTTACTTAGTTTGATTTTACTTCAGTCTTTCTCGTTAATTTATTCTCGTATTTATTGGATTTAACTCAGTTTTATCCATTGAGGGGGAGGAGGAGGGAGAGGAGGAGGGGTAGGAGGAGGAAGAGGAGGAGGGGGAGGAGGAGAGGCGACAGCGGCAAAAAAGAGTGAGAGAACATAAATATGATAGTTACATCATTTTTTTATTTATTTCATCTTAGTTTGATTTTACTTCAGTCTTTCTCGTTACTTTATTCTCGTATTTATTGGATTTAACTCAGTTTTATCCATTTTTTTTGTACTTTTACGTATTTATCTGATTTTTCTTTGTTTTCATCCAGTCTTCCTCGTTACTTTATTCTCGTATTTATTGGATTTAACTCAGTTTTATCCATTTTTTTTGTACTTTTACGTATTTATCCGATTTTTCTTTGTTTCATCCAGTCTTCCGCTATTTTCCTTTGTTCTTCTTTTAGCGTTGTTTATCTTCTTTCCACTTTCCTCTTCCCTTCCCTTCCATCCCTTACCTTATACCTTGTGGCAGCCTGTCCATTTCCTGTCCACCTTCATTCATCCCTCCCCTTCCCTTCCCTTCCCGTCTCTCCTTCCTCAAGCCACACCCTTCCCTCCCTTCAATTTCTCTAAGCCTCTCACGCCTCCCTCTCTCGTCTCCTCCCCCTTCCCCTTCCCCCCATCCCCAGACTACGCCCCTTCTTCCCCACCTCTCCAGTATGCAGATGCCGCTCAGCCCCTAAGTCGGCATCATTCTGCTGCATTCCTCATTCCTCTCCATTTCCCTCTTCCTCCTCGTTTTCCTTCTCTTACTCTTCTTCTTACTATTTCTTTTTCTTGTACTCGATCCTCCTGTGTTTCTTTTTTGTCTTCTTCTTCCTCATTCCTCTCCATTTCCCTCTTCCTCCTCGTTTTCCTTCTCTTACTCTTCTTCTTACTGTTTCTTTTTCTTTTTTCTCGATCCTCCTGTGTTTCTTTTTTGTCTTCTTCCTCATTCCTCTCCATTTCCCTCTTCCTCCTCGTTTTCCTTCTCTTACTCCTCTTCTTACTGTTTTTTTTCTTCTTTCACTCGATCCTCCTGTGTTTCTTTATTGTCTTCTTCTTCTGGTAGTTCTTGTTTGTTTTATGTATGTTGTTGTCTTTTCTTTACGACTTTTTTTTTCTCTCTTTCTACGCCTCCTCCTCCTCCTCCTCTTCCTTCCTCCTCCTTCTCATGTTGTTATTTGCGTATCGTTTTCCTTATTCCTGTTCTTGTTCTTGTTCTTTTGGCTCCCGTTCTGTTTCTTCTTCTTCTTCTTGTGTGTTTCCTTTTCTCCTTTTCCTCTTTCTCCTTTTTTCTCCTCCTCCCAATCCTCCCCCTTTTCCTGTTCCTCCTTCCCCTTCTTCTACTGTTTACTTTATTTTCCATTTTCTTGTTCTTCTTCTGGTTCTGGTTCCTGCTTCTTCCTGTGTGTTGCCTCCTCCTCCTCCTCCTCCTCCATCTATATTCCCATCTCCCGCGGCCTCTTCCCCGTTGTATATGTCTCTCCTATGATAATTTATTCTCCTTTTACCGCCTCTTCTTTGCCTTCCTTGTCTTTCCCTCTCCCCCGCGTTTCGTATGCATGCAGGACGCGGATAGAGACGTTCCTTTTGGCATAGAGTGAGCGCCTGCAGTGTACGTAAGATAGATAGATAGATAGATAGAAAGTAAGATAGTTTGGTATTCTTCTTCTCTCTGTTTTCGTCGCTTCTATTTAAGTTTGTTGTTTGTTGTGTGTGTTTTTTTAGGGCGAGGGGAAGTTTGACGAGGCTCTGCAATTTTTTTTTTTCAAGACTCGTTAATTTTTTTTTCTATCGTGTACTTGTTTGCACTTCTCTTCTGTTGTCCTCTTCCTTTTACCTCTTTTTATTTTTTGTAAGTATATTTATGTTTTTTATTCGTTTCTCTCTTTCTCTCATCCCTCGTAAGCCTCGTCCCTTCTCCCCTCTTTCCTTCGTTCCTTTCTTACTCTCCTCCTCCTCCTCCTGCTCCTCCCTCCATTTCGCCCCTCCATTACACACGCTCCCTCCCGCCTCGCCGCTCCAGGACGCTCCGTTATGATCTGTAGCGACGGTGTCTCAATAAATGGCTCCAAGTCGCTGTTGTGATCGCGGGGAATGAGACGAAAGAACGAAGGAGAGGCGGACGAGGAGCTACAGAGAAAGAGAGATAAGCTGGTGAAAAGAGGCGAAAGAGGTAATGTAGAGAAGAGACGAATAAGGACCGGAGGAAAACCTTAGGGAATGGTCTTAGGAAATGACACGAAACACGAAGAAGAGCTGAAGAGGAGAGACGAAGGAGGAGATGTTGAGGAGGGACGAAGGAGGAATGAAGGAAAACTGGAGGAAATGAGACGAAGAACGAAGAGGAAGAGGAAGGAAGGAGGAGATGGAGAGTACGTAGAAAATGTGAGGGCAATGAGGGAGAACGATAGGAGGAGATGCGAGAGGAGTACAAAGGCAATAAGAAGTTCTAGAGAGGATCAAGTTATGGAGAGAGAGAGAGAGAGAGAGAGAGAGAGAGAGAGAGAGAGAGAGAGAGAGAGAGAGAGAGAGAGAGAGAGAGAAATGGATGGATGAATAATGATGTACAGATTCACAGAAGAGGAGGAGGAGGAGGAGGAGGAGGAGGAGAGGCGACGGCAGCAAAAAAGAGTAAGAGAACATAAATATGATGATGATGATGATGACGACAGGACGAATAAACATTAGCGAAGGAGAAAGGAAAACGAGAACGCAGAAAAAAATATCATACCAAAAAATGATGAAAAAAAGAGATAAATATATGCGCCGAAGAAAGAAAATCAGGCAAATGGAAGAAATGGAGGGAGGATGGAAGGAGGGAAGGAAGAAAGAGCGAGCGAGCGAGCGAGCGAGAGGGCGAGGGAGAGACGCACTACACTGACTGGATGCAATATTCCAGAAGAAGAATGGGAGAAGGGGGAGAGAGGACAAAAGACGCGGAAGGCGGAATGGGAGGCAGAGGGGAGGAAAAAATATCACCTGAAAGGCAGCAGCAGAGGCCGTGATACTTGGCGTAATGGGTTTCGAGACATACTGACTCAATGGGGGAAGAAGGGAAGCGGAAACCAGGAATGTAATTAGACTCCTTGAATAGCTGTTTGAGGTCTTCTGGGGAGATTTTGAAGGAGCGAACATATTTTTTATTAGTTTCATTTTCTTTGATTTTCCTCCTCCTCCTCCTCCTCCTCCTCCTCCTCTTCTTCTTCGTCGTCCTCTTCCTCTTCCTCGTATTTACTCGCTCGGTGTTGATGGAATATTCGGATGGAGTGAAGAGTTTTTTTTTTCATTAGTTTCATTTTCTTTGATTTCCCTCCTCCTCCTCCTCCTCCTCCTCTTTTTTCTCTTCTTCGTCCTCTTCCTCTTCCTCGTATTTACTCGCTCGGTGTTGATGTAATATTTGGATGGAGTGAAGAGTTTTTTTTTTTTCATTAGTTTCATTTTCTTTGATTTCCCTCCTCCTCCTCCTCCTCCTCCTCCTCCTCCTCCTCTTCTTCTTCTTCTTCGTCCTCTTCCTCTTCCTCGTATTTACTCGCTCGGTGTTGATGGAATATTAGGATGGAATGAAGAGTTTTTTTTTCATTAGTTTCATTTTCTTTGATTTTCTTCTTCCTCATCTTCCTCATCGATTTTTTAACGTCTTGATGGAAAATTTGAATAACCGAACACTTTTTATTAGTTTTATTTTCCTTGATTTTCCTCGTCTTTCTCATTTTCTTCGTATTTACGTCTACAGGACTTAATTTATTCTTGCCGGGTCTTGAGAGAGAATTTATGAGAAGCGAGAGTTTTTCATTTCTTTCAGTTTCATTCCTGATTTTCCTTTTCGCGTACACACACAATGCTTCTCTTTTGTATTCTTCCCTCTCTTATTCAACGGATTCGAGGAAGACGGAAAGCAATAGCCATCTATATAAAAAGGAAGCAGCAATGGCTCGTTTTGTGATCCTTTGTAGCAGGAAATTCTTTTGTCACTCCCTCTCTTTTGAAGTTGCATTATAAAAACTTCTTACTTATCTGAAAAATGGACTCGCCATACATAGGATTCTGAGAGGGATTGGGTCGGATCATATGGTTTTCTTTGGTGCTTTTAGAGGCTTGGTGGTAATGGTGGGGGTGGTGATTGTGGTGATTGTGGTGGGGGGCGGTGATAGTGGTGGTGGTGGTGGGGTGTGTGGATGGGTGGTTGTGATGGTGGTGATTTGTAGCGTCCCATGAACACTATGTCACGTTCTCTATTGCATCTATCCAGTGCCTGTGTTTCCTCGTGTTCCTCCTTCTCCTGCCAAACGAACAAATTAAATCACTAAAAAAGACATCATCGTGACAAGCCAACTGTCTTTTTTGTTGCCTGCTCGTCCGTGTTTCCATGTTTCGTGCTTTTCCTTCCCCCGGGCTGGCTGCATCATCCCAAGACAGTGTTGCCGGTGAAGGCGAGCGCCACTTTACATGATAATACTTTCAGGGGAGACACTACCAATAACACACGGTTTGCGGTGCTGGATGCGCGTGTCCCCACCAACCTGATGTCAAATGAACGTTCCGATGCCTCGCCCATGATCCTTAGACATGTTGAGGGAGAGAAGGAAAGGACGTGAAAGGGGAGTTATTCTTGTGTGTGTGGGTATAAGGGAGTTAGTTTTGTGCGAGTGAATTTTGATAAGTAACTCTTTTTGATGTTTTTACGAGTGTTGTTGGTCTTTTCTTGAAGTTAATGGATCTTTCTTTATGCAATTAATATGTAGTTGGTTGGTATGGCATATGCACGATTGGATGTTAGTCTAGTTTTGTCTTTTGTCCTTTATATTCCTTCTTCTTCCATGTTTCCCCCTCACCCTTTTCTTTTCGTTCTCGCCTTCTCTTCCCTGCATTCCCTTTTCCTTCCGTCTCTTCCCTTCCTTTCCCTATTTATCCTTCCCTTCCCTTCCCTTCTCTTCTCTTTAAGTGTCTCGTTCCCCCTCTTTCTTTCCTTTCTCCTTCCCTTTTCTTCTCTTTCCTTCCCTTCCTTTCCCTTCACTTTCAATTAATACCTCTCCTTCCTCTCCTCCGCCAGTCCCTTCCCTTCCTTCCTTGCTAAGTCTTCGGGCCGAGCAGAGACGTTGGGGCTAGCGGCAGCCAGATTTTACCGTCACGAGGCTGAGTTATAGAGGGGACGGAGGCGGCAAGGGAAGGCCGAGGCGCTGGTGAGAGCGAGGCGAGGGGGCGAGGGGTTGGGGCGCCGAGGGTGGAACGAGGAAGAGGCAAGAACGAGGTGAAGGAAGGTCGAGGTTGAAGCGAAGGATTGGTGAGGAAGTGATGAGGGAAAGTTGACTGTGTTGAAGGAGTAGGTGGAGAAAGAGGAAGATAATGAGGAGAAAGAGGAGGAGGAAGAGGAGGAGGACGAGGAGGATGAGAAGATTGGAAGTCTGGAATGAGGGGAAAAGTGAGACAAGGTTGAGAAATGGTTCAGGAGTGGGAGGGAGGATGGACAGAGATAGATAGATAGATAGATAGGCAGAGAGATATGAGGCTGAACAAGGGGAGAAAACGAACCTACATGTGCACGAAGGGAACATATAAAAAAAAATCTATATTCCTCTACGCAAAACAACCTTACATCTCAATTTAGGGGACCATTCATAACGCACCCATCCACAGCCGGTCAGCCTGTCACATAGGTCCCCAAAGCTAACAGGCTGAGCGTCACGGGTGGGCGATCAGGCTGAGAGGACCGACGGCTTGCTGGGGGAGGCGGCTGCGGCTTGGAGCGACTCTGGCCCTCCACCGCCACCATCACCACCCCGATAGCCCGCCGGGGACCACGCAAGCCGGATTTCACGGTCGGCTGGCGGCTCTGAGGCTTTGATATCATGTGCTCTCGGGTGCCAGGCTGGATTATCTATTATAGGCGGCTCTAAATATCCACAAGGCTATTGCGGTCGTGAAGGGAAACGGCGGCCTTCATAGGGGAGAGGAGAAGGGGGGGGGGGGGAGTATAAAGACAGAAGGGGGGAGGGGGCGAAGTACAGAGACGGGGATCTGGGCGTCAGCGGAAGGTGGTTGAAGGACCTTGGCGCTGATAATACTCCACACACACACACACACACACACACACACACACATGCAGCACCAACACCTCACCTCGTAAACGCGCCGTGAAGACACATATGAAAGGCGTGACGGACGTGCATTGGCGAGGGATCACGGGAACCCAACGAGCGGACATGCAGTCGACATGCGGAGGAGTGTGAAAGGGGAGTGGAAGGAGGAGCGAAGGCAAGGTGGCATGGGGTCCGGAATGCTGCTAGGGAAAGGGAGAAGGGAGGGGAAAGGAAGACGAGGGAAGGGAAGAAAAGGAAAGAGAAGGAAGAAAAGAGACGAGGAGAGAAGGGGGAGGAGAAAGAGAAGATGAGGAAATGAAATGAAATACAAGTTTGTGAAAGGAAAGGAAATAAAAGGAAGGGAAAGGAAGGGAAAGGAAAGGAAAGGAAACGGGAGGGAAGAGAAGAAAAGGGAAGTGAATGCTAAGTAAATAAAGAGGAGGGAATGGTATATGGAGGAGAAAAAAGGGACAAATCTATAAAAAAAAACTTATACTAAAAAATAATGAAGAGAGTAAAAGATCGCATTGAAGATGATTATAAATAGAATGTCGTTGGTGTTTGGTGTCCAGATGGTGGTGGTGGTGATGGTGATGGTGGTGATGGAGGTGGTGGTGGTGATGGTGATGGTGATGGTGGTGGTGGAGGTGGTGGTGGTGATGGTGGTGTCTCTGTTCCTGCTGTCCTGCTGCCTAGTGATCAGATCTGCCGCTGGCCTGGGCGAGGGGAGAGCGATATTAAGATTGCAATCACCGCTCAAGCCCGTGGAATCTAACCCTTTCTCTCTCTCTCTCTCTCTCTCTCTCTCTCTCTCTCTCTCTCTCTCTCTCTCTCTCTCTCTCTCTCTCTCTCTCACTATTGCTATTTGTGACACTGAAATTAAAGCTCACTCACACGCGTACCAAAGCTCTTTTTGTTGTTCTGTAATACCTGAGTTCGTTTGAAGCTCACCTTTGCCTCTCTCACCTGAAGCTCACCTGGACGCGGGGAGCCTTTGTTGATAATACATATTAGAAAGTTATTAGCGGCAGGTATTCGGTCTGAGAGAGAGAGAGAGAGAGAGAGAGAGAGAGAGAGAGAGAGAGAGCATTTCCGTCGCAACTTTCTTTTCTCTTTTTCATGTTACAGTATTTTCTTTTCTTTCGTTACAGTTCTTCTTTTCTTCTTCTTTATCTTTTCTGCGAGACCTCCTCCTCCTCCTCCTCCTCCTCCTCCTCCTCCTCCTCCTCCTCAGCATCATCTTCACGGTATACCACAAAGGAGATTATTCACACACAAGTAGATGCAAACTCCCGTAATGCCTTTGTGTTAGTATCCACCATTACCTCCTCTTCCTCCTCCTCCTCTCTCTCTCCTCTTTCGTCCAATCTATTCTTCCCCCTATCCTTTATCCCACGTTCCATACCCTTAGGTCTTCCCTCTTCTCTCATTCGTCCATTACCTCTACCATCACCTCTTCCTCTTCCCTCTTCCCTCTTTTGTCCAATCTATCCTTCGATCTATTCATTATTCCATGTTCCATCCCCTCAGTTCTCTCTTCTGTCTTTCGTCCGTTATGTTCTTCGTCTATTTGGTTCGTCTACTCTATCCACTCTTCCCTTCTTCGTCATCTTAGTTTTTCCTCTCCTTTGTGTTCCCTCCTTCGTGCAGTCTATCCTTCCCCTTATCTCTTATCCCGTGTCCCTCTTCCCTCCCTTTGGCTCATGATAAGACGCGGGGATGATAAGGGAGAGTTAATTATTTCTGTCCAGTAGGCATTTTAAGGGCGAGGGAGACGGAGAATGGGAAAAGGGGGGACGGGGGATTGGGAGCGTAAGATTAGGGGGGATGTATAGGAAGATTAGCATTAGGAGGGGGAAGAACGATAGCGGGGTAGAGAATGGGAGAAGGGGAGCAGGAAGGGATGAAGGGGTTAGAGAAAGAGAGAGAGAGAGGTAGAGAGAGAAAGAGAGGGTGAGAGGGAGTATGCAGATGATGGACGGAATATAAGAGAGTGTATCGTCTAACTTTCTTTCCTTTGTGTTTGGTGTGCCGGTTTTTGCCTCGCCTCACCTCCATGCTCATGTTCATACGAGAAGTGAACGCTACCTCCAGACACTGATAGGCGGGTGCATAATGGGAGGGAGGAGACTAGCCGAGAGAGGTGAGAGAGAGAGAGAGAAGGGAAAAAGCAAGTGGCGATTGAGACGCACGAACAGAGAGCGAGAGAAGACGGGAATGAACGGAGAAGCAGACAGACAAGCGGACAAATAGGAACAGAAATGGACAGACAGCAAGATAGACAGGCGCGGGAAGATAGTTTTCACTCAAGTTTCGGAGAGTTCATGGATTTCGACAGGGGATGGGAAGAAGAAAGGGCGGGAGGTAGAGAGAGGGGCGAGCTGGATGGGGAGATGAAGGGGAGAGGAGGCCCAGCAGAAGTTAGTAAGGGAAGCCGTAACGGGCAGGTGAACGAACTTAAAACCAACAACAAATCCATCACCCTTTAAACAGCAACCCTTTAGTAGAGTAGGTCAGGTGAGTATGTTTACCTTTCTATTCCTATACACTCTTCCTTTCCCCTCCCTTCCCTCCTGCCTCCATCACTGCACTGCCCTTCCTTGCCTACATGGGGGAAGAAGGAGGGAAGGGGGGGCATTGGTGGTGGTGGCGGTGAAGGGTTTTAAGAGGATCTGTCTGTGGGTTACTCCGGCCCAAAGAGACATTAGATGAAGCCGAAGCGATCTGATCTTAAGCTTCGGTGATATTATGTGAAGCAAGGGAATCCATTGAGGCCCTGATGGATAGATGGGTGGATTGATGAATGGGGTGGGGAGAGAGAGAGAGAGAGAGAGACTGATGTGGAAAGTTAGATGATTTTGTCTGGATATACGTCTGCTCTGCTCTCTCTCTCTCTCTCTCTCTCTCGCTCTCGCTCTCGCTCTCTTCCCCTTCCTCCATTTATTCTTCTTTTTATTTGTGTTTTGTTTGTCTTTCGTTAAACGCGACTTCTGACAATGGTTTCTGCTCTTCCTGTTATTCCTTTCTGCATTTTCCTCTCTTTCTCTTTTTCCTTTCTTCCTCCCTTTGTCCTTTCTACCTTTCGGCTCTTCTCGTTTTTTTCTTTTCCTGTCTCTTCACTTGCATGTTCCCGCTTCTCCCTTCCTTCCTTGTCTTTTCTTTACTATTCTCTCTCTTCCTCTTTCTCCTTCTCCTTCTCATTGCTTCCACGATTCATTTTATCTTCCACTCGACTCCTTCTCCTTCCTCTCCTGCTTCTCTTTCTCCTTCTCCTTCCTTTAGCTTCTCCTTCCCTTTGTTTGTCTTTGCGTTCCCTCATGCTCTGATCATTGCAGTCTCTCTCTCTCTCTCTCTCTCTCTCTCTCTCTCTCTCTCTCTCTCTCTTCACCCTTCCATTACCTTTCCCATGTCCAGTGTCCTTCCTTGTTCCTTTCCTCTGTTTACATTACCCTTCCCCTCGCTCTCTAGTGTCACTCTCCCCTTCCCTTCCCCTCTCTTTCTCTATCGCTGCCTCGCTTTTCTTCCCCTTTTCTTTTTACATATATATTTTTTTTTCATCTGCGTCCTTGCTTCCACGTTCACCTCCTCCTCCTCCTCTTCGCTGTTTCATCTTTGTTTTATCCTCTTTCTTCGCGTTTCTTTTGTGTTTTTTGTTTATTTCTTCTTTGTCTCTTCGTTTTACACCTTTTTTTTCATATGTATGCTATGTAACCTTTCCAAGTCTTCCTCCTGCCTCTCCTCCTTTCCTCCTATTCCTCCTCCTCTCACAAAAGCAACATCAACATCGCTACATCGTCAGCAGCATTTAGTTAAGAAGTGGAAGTAAAATGTTGGTGTGAATAGCGCCTGATTATATTTAGTGGGAAAGAGAGAGGGAGGGAGGGAGTAGAGGAAGGAAGGGGATAAGAGAGGGAGGGAGGGAAGGAGAGAAAGAGGGAGTATGGGAGAGGAAAGTTGTCAACCGCGTCATTTGGAGATGTTGGTGTGTGTGAAGCGAATGTTGAAGTTAAGAAGAGGATGTGTAGGTGACATGCCTCGAGTTTTGGTGTTTAGGAGAGAGAGAGAGAGAGAGAGAGAGAGAGAGAGAGAGAGAGAGAAAGGTGGGGGAATGTGTGTGTGTGTGTGTGTGTGTGTGTGTGTGTAAACTAAGTGGAGGCTCACCTGCCAGTTGAGAGAAAACGCTTCAGGCATAACTTGAGGCTCCTGGAGTGTGCTTCTGTCAAGGACGCTCGACTCCCTCCTCGTGTGTGTGTGTGTGTGTGTGTGTGTGTGTGTGTGTGTGTGTGTGTGTGTGTGTGTGTGTGTGTGTGTGTGTGTGTGTTTGAAAGGCACTCCTCACCAAAAAGAGGTGTGGCCGCGTCTCAGGAGGAGCCTCAGCAAAAGAACTTCCGTGCATTTTTTATAGAGAACCAGTGAGTGCATTTTTTGGGGGGGCTCGTGCATAGGCCTTGCGGTTCTCAGTCACCTAGTTTGTGCTTATATATTTATGTGTTTTCATTGTTTTGTTTATCCAAGTTTACATTTCCTTTACAAAGTTTCAGAACCACTAACACGACAACTTTGCTTCATTCAGCTTAACGCAAATGTCTATACTCTTGGGTTGGTTAAGTAATGCTGCAGGAACAGTGTGTATGCGTTCCTACCTACCTTCCGCTTATGGTCGCTTCAACCATTCAAATCTTGCTGTTTGGCCCTGATGGACGAGCGAGGGGCTGGCTTGGCTCTAGCACATTGCAGGGGAAGGGTAACCTTGCCATTTTCAGACGCTTCCTCCTCCTGCATCAACTATTTCCAGAGACCAAAAAGGAGATCAATCGGGGGTCTCATATTTTTTTTTTAGGTTCATGGTACAGAGGAAGGGTCAAACTACCACTAGATACGTAAACCAACCCAGGGAACTGTTCAAAACTCCTTCTAAAGCTTCAATTATGTGAGCTTGGGCACTGGAATGTTTAAGAATGGGAACCTAGCCTTGTTAATGGACTTAGACCATAGTTCAGTCTTCTGGAAAACAACGTCCACTTTCAAAAAACACATACATAGATTGGTAGGGACATAGATTAGTAAGTTCCTTCGGCCGATAATGGATGTTAGAGGAGAAAGAATGTAAATTATAGTCCAAAAATACTGGAGGAAAGGGAGAGATTAGGGAGAACTATAAATACGTTGGGTAGCTGTCGGGGGTATACAAAGGAGGCATAGGGACCAAAAATATAATGGAAATGTAAGTAGAGTCAGGAAAGGGAATATTAAGTAGAACCTCGTAGCTTTTGCCTGCAGGGAGGGAAAGGGACGTGGAGAAGAGTGAGAGGAGTAACCGAGCTGGGGAAAGAAAGTGCCAGGAAGGGAGGTAGGGAGAGAGGGAGGAGAGAAAGGGAGGGGTAAAGGCAAATGGAAAGAAGGGAGAGGAAGAGAGGGATGAAGTAGCAAAATGATAATGCCAGGAAAGAGGTAGAGAGTGAAGAAAGGGAAGATGATAGATGGAGTGAGTAAAATAAAGGGAAGGAAGAAAGGAGAAGACAAGGAGGTAGAGAGTGAAGTAGAGGAAGAGGAAGGGAGGAAAGAAGGTGACTAGAAAAAAACGGAGGGAAAGAAACGGGAGGAAAAGTGAAGGAAGAAGGATTGATGAATGGAAAAGTGTTAGCTAGTAAAAAATAAGTAGGACGTGAGGAAGAGAAAGAAAAAACATGGGGAAATAAAGGAGAAAAAAATGATACACTGGAAAAAAAAATGGTAAGGAATGAGCGAGGCGGAAAGAAGGAAACAGGAAAGAAAAAAAGACGGAGGTAAGGAATGGAGGGAGGAAAAGAGGAGGAAAGGGTGACGTCAGAAAACAAAGGCCCGGGACTCCATAAACGTCTGCAGCCGCTGAAGAAAACGTGATAAATTCTCCCAAAACGCTGCCGCGCCCCGAGTTCCGAAAAGCGGCGAGTCGCGAGAAGTTTCCCTCGCGTGCAAATCGCTTAGAAGAGCAAAACGAGGATGGCATTTTTAGCAACACATTAAGAAAAACATAGTAGAAAAGATGGCGGCATTTTTAGCAACACATGAAAATAAAATATCAAACCTGGATGGCATTTTTAGCAACACATTAAGAGAAACAAAGTGGAAAGGATGATGGGATTTTTATTTCATAGCGACACATGAAAATAGAATACAACCCTGGATGGCAATTGAAGCAACATATAAAGAAAACAAAATAAATAAAAAACGTGATGGAATTTACTGCAGCAAATAAATAGAAAAAAATACAAAACGATTAATTCTTCGCAACATATTTATAAATGATGAAAAAAGTTACGATGGAAAATAAAATAAATACCTTCGTTATGGAAAACACACACACACACACACACACACACACACACACACACACACACACACACACACACACACACACACAAAGGGGAGGTCTCTTATAAGGGGGAGACCTTTAAAAGCCCTTCGCCCAGTGTTAAAAGCCCCGCATCCACCCAAACAAGAAACTCCGGAAGCCCAAAACGCCCCGAAGAAGAGAGAAAGGGGCTGGAGGCTTCGTTTGGGTGTAGGAGGGAGAAGAGAAAGGAAATGGGGCTGATGAAGAAAGGGAAAGTTAAGATGAAAAAGGGGGGGAAGCTAAATGAAAAGGAGAAGAGGGAGAAAGGTGAGGGTGATTAAGAGGGGAAAGGAGTATAGAGGGGAGGGGATTGGGGAGTGGAAAGGGGAAGGGATAGGGGGGTATGGTAAGAGAAAACAGCAATCTGAACACAACGATTTAGTTTAATGTCTCTCTCTCTCTCTCTCTCTCTCTCTCTCTCTCTCTCTCTCTCTCTCTCTCTCTCTCTCTCTCTCTCTCTCTCTCTCTCTCTCTCTCTCTCTCTCTCTCTCTCTCTCTCTCTCTCTCTCTCTCTCTCTCTCTCTCTCTCTCTCTCTCTCTCTCTCTCTCTCTCTCTCTCTCTCTCTCTCTCTCTCTCTCTCTCTCTCTCTCTCTCTCTCTCTCTCTCTCTCTCTCTCTCTCTCTCTCTCTCTCTCTCTCTCTCTCTCTCTCTCTCTCTCTCTCTCTGACTCCTTTCATTTTCTTTTATTCCTTTACATTAGAATAAACTTACGCTACTTTCCTTTCCCTCAATTCACTCTTCCAGTTTATTTCTTCCTTATTTTTGCTTTCACTAAGTTCCCTTTTTTACCTTCTCCATTTTCTCTTTCTCTTTTTCTCCCCTGACATTATCTCCCTCATTCCATCCTCCACCCCTCCTCCCTGTTTCTCTTTCCCACTCCTTCCTTTCCCCGTTACCATTCCTTACCTTCCCTCCTTAATTTTCTTCCGCCATGTATTCTATCCCCTCTCTTCTCTTTATCTATCCCTTTCCGTTTTTTCCGCTCTTCATTCATTCCCTATTTTTTTTCCCTTCCCATTCCTCCTTTATCTCTCATTTCATCAAGGCTTTCCCATCTTTCCTCTCCTTCCTTTTTCTACTCTGTTCCTTCCCTTTTCTCTTCTTTATCCTTCAGCCCCCCCCCCCCCCCCCCCTCTCCCCCGTTCATAAAACAGCCCCACGACATACATTCACGAAATCGTAACCCTCGGCCGGCGGTAGTCACATGAAGGGCCGCATTAAGTCCACTCGGGTACAAGGCTCGGGCTGCCGGGTGGTCTGCGTCGGGTTACTGGAGACGGGGGCAACGCAGGATAGGATGGGGCGTGATAAAGAAGAGGGCTCACACACACACACACACACACACACACACACACACACGCACACACACGCACACGCACACGCACGCACACACACACGCACACGCACACGCACACAGCCAGTCAGTCAGTCGTATATTTTTTCAGTGATAAAGAAGGAAATTAATTTTTTTCTTCGATATAAAGAAGATGAATTGTATATTTTTTTCTGCATTTTATTTCAGTGATAAGAAAAGGACAGTTTTTTTTTTTCTTATACTATACACAAAAATAAGTTTTTTTTTTGCATGTTACTAATAAATGAAGAAAGAATGGGAGACAAGTTAACGTAAAAGGGAAAAAAAAGTTAACGAGAATGGCATAAAAGTTATATAGAAAGTGAAAATGAGAAGGAAATGTTTTGATATATATTGAAATGCCACCGATGAAGCCTGAAGTAATAAATTAATTGTGTCTAGCTCTATGTGTGTGTGTGTGTGTGTGTGTGTGTGTGTGTGTGTGTGTGTGTGTGTGTGTGTGTGTGTGTGTCCACCTGTCAGAGTGTGTAGGCGTTGTTTTCATACCTGTGTAAGCAAGGATCATTAATTATGCATGCGTGTGGCTCTCCGGCTACCTCCGGACATTAGCGGCGCATCAGATAGCGCTGTGTACCTACCTTTCCTACCCTACCCCCCCTCCATTACCCATACCTAATCTTCCTCTTCCCTCTTTCCACATCCATACCATTTACTACCTCCTCCCTCTTCCCTACCTTCCCTACCCTACCTCCCCTCCTTTGCCTACCCCAACCCATTACCTCTACCTACTCTTCCTCTGCCCTCTTTCCACATCCATACCATACTACCCCCTCCCTCTTCCCTACCTTTCCTACCCTACCTCTCCTCCATTGCCTACCCCAACCCATTACCTCTACCTACTCTTCCTCTGCCCTCTCTCCACATCCATACCATTTACTTGCTCCCTCTTCTCCTCTCTACTTCCTCCCTCTTTTCCCCATCTTTCCTCCTCTACTCACCTACATTGCCTGCCCCAACCCATTACCTCTACCTACTCTTCCTCTTCCTCTGCCCTCTCTCCACATCCATACCATTTACTTGTTCCCTCTTCTCCTTCCTCCCTCCTCCCTCTCTTCTCTACCTTTCCTCCTCTACTCACCTCCATTACCTACCCCAACCCACTACCTACAGCTACTTCTCCTCTACCTTTTATTCCCATACATACCATTTACCTATGCTATACTTTCCCCCTCTTCTCCTCTCTACCTTCTCCCTCTCTTCCCTACTTTTCCTTCCCTACTCCCTCCATTGCCTATACCTACTCTTCCTTTCCCCTTTCCCCATCTCCATTCCGATTACCTATATTATCTTTTCATTCTATTTCCTCTCTACCTCTTCTCTCCCTCTTCATATGCTCTCTTTTCATCCTCTGCCTTCTCTCTCCCTTTTACCTGTGCTGTCTTCCCACTCTCTACATCCTCTCTCTCAATTACCCATGCTTTCCTTCCGTCCTCTCCCTCCTCTTCCTACCTTTTAAGGCTGGTTTACTAAATACAACTGTCGTGCAGCCCGTGGACTCCTCGTGACTTTGTTGTGCCCACCGCGGCCTTGTCCTGACAACCCGAAAAATTTTGAACATGTCAATATTTTTGGTCACGACAGTGCCACGAGAAAAATGTTAAATCTGTCGTGCCCATTCTGTCGTGCCGTCTCGGCGCCCCTTCGACAAGGCACGACCTCGTGGCCCCACGCCCCCCGTCGTGGCAGCCTCATGTGCCCTGAAACGCCCCTCGCCCCCTTGTCGTGGCCCGTTTTCGTGTGTGTAAAGCAATTGTCGCGACCTGCGGGCACGTGCACGACAAGGGCACGATAGATGCGCGACAACTTTTCTCGTGGCCTTCTCGTGCCCAGCTTGTGTCACGACATTTGTCGTGGCATGTCGTGGCAAAACTGTCGTCCGTGTAAACCAGCCTTTACACATCATCCCACTACTTTTTCTTTCTCAAACGCCACTCCATTAGCCTCCCTTTTACCTGTCTTCTGTACCACCCACGCCTATCTTCTTCCCTTCTTTAACTCACCATACTACGTCTCCATCCTTTACTTCCCCTCTACTGACTTCTTTAATCCCCTACCCATATCTACTTTTCCTCTACCTCTTTCTTCTCCTCCTTGATTCTTTTTTTTTATTCATCTTGCATACTACGTTATGGTCCTCTACCCCTTCTCTCCACCTGTCCTCTTCCTTTCTTTTATCAGTCAGGTATATACACCTTACCTTTCTTTCTTTGCGTCTCCCCACCCTATTCTTCCATTTTTACTTCTTCTTCCATCATTTTTTGCTATTCATCCTCTCCTCTCCCTCTACCTTTCACCTTCATCTCCTTCTGCATCACCTGTATCCTGAGTTTCCTTGCATCCTCTGCCTTCTTTATCTAATACTTCTTTTTTTTATCTGGCATCTATACTCGTCCTTCCTTCCTAGTTTCCTTTCTTCTCCTTCTTTGCATCTCTCTTTCTCTGCTCCCTTCATCACCTTCCTCCTTTTCTTCTACCTTTCTTCTATTCATTTCACTTCCTTTCTCCTTTTCGTCTATCTTTTCTTCTTTCATGCATCACTTTGTTCCTTTCATCTCCTTTCTTCTTTTTCCTCTACTTCCTCTTCCTTTTCTGCATCACGCTTTCTCTGTTCCCGTCATCTTTTCTTCTTCTGTCTCTTCCTTTTCTACATCTCTCTCTGTTCCCTTCATCTCCTTTCTCCTTTTCTCCTTTCTCCTTCCATCATCCGAACTTGCCCATCCTTCATGCCTTCCTTCTCCTTTCCTCCATCACTCTTCATTTACCGCTCCACCCTTCTTCTTCCGTTCCCCCTGTCACATATCTCATCTTCCATCTTCCACCTTCCCTCCACCGTATTTCTCCACGTCTCCATCATCCATTTCCCCTCCCGTCTCTACCTCCGGCCAGCCGCCTCCTTCCTCCTCTCCTTCATAATCCATCCCAACCCTTCTTCCTCCCTCCTTTTCCTGTATCTCTCTCCCATACAAAGTGACCAACCTGACCTTTCTTCCTTAGTGCTCCTCCGCCTTTCCTTCTTCTCTTTTCGCAAACATCTATCTTTTCCTTCTTTCTTTTCCATCAACCATCCTGCCCTAACTTTCCTTCATCTACGCCTCTTCACCTGTTCTTTCTTCTTTTTTCTTTCTATCTACTATTGCATTCCTTTCTTTCTTCTTTCTCCCCTTCCTTCTTCTCTTTCTCCTTTTCTCCATTAGTTATTCATGCCCTCCCTCCGCCCTCTCCTCCTCCTTCTTCATGCTAACGTAACCTTTCTTCTTTTTTTGCCCCCTCCTCTCCACTTTCTTTTCTACCCCATTTCTTCCTTCTTTCCTCCTCCACCTCCTCCTTCTGCATACGAGCCTAACCTTTCTTCCTTAGCGTCCCTCTCCCCCTTCTTTTCTTCCTCTTTTTCTCCTTTCTTCCTCCACGCCTTGTCCACCACGCCCACTGGAGGAGGCGAGGGCGTGAGAGCCGCGCCCTCTCTTATTCCTCCTCCTTCAGATAGGCCTATAGTGTGCCTTTGGTCTCTCTCTCTCTCTCTCTCTCTCTCTCTCTCTCTCTCTCTCTCTCTCTCTCTCTCTCTCTCTCTCTCTCTCTCTCTCTCTCTCTCTCTCTCTCTCTCTCTCTCTCTCTCTCTCATACGTTTTTTTTTTTACTTAAGCAACGTTTTCTCTGTTATATATTGCTTCTTATATTGTATTAAACGAAATCTTTGAAAACTTACCAATACTGTCTCCATTTTTCATTCCTTAGTATCCGCGTAATATTTAAATGATCGTTTGTCTATAAAGAAGAAGGGGAAATAAAAGCTTTGGAAGTGATACAAGGAAAGGAGCGCGTGGCAGTATGAGTTTAGGCGACACAAGTAACACAGGTGAGAATTTACAGGTACGATAACTTTTGCTTTCGTGTGCCATTGGGAGTTAAATCCGGTTTCTATTATTTGCGGAGTGATAATTTCCAGCTTGCCGAATGGAGGGGGAGAGGGGGGAGATGGAGATGTTCGGCGCGGCGATACCGTTTCATTATGTTCTGGTTCTCGTTCTAATTACAGGTATCAGAGCCCAGGTATGCGGTCCGGCCAGGTGGTCAAACTCAGGTGCAGACATAAGTTACTGTGTTATAAATGTATAGTGACAGGAACGGTTTTTATATATCGAAGTGGTTGCGTAATTATGATAACTTCTTTTGTTCGGGAGTAATTAATTATAGTGTAATTTGCGTTCCTTTGTTCTTTATAGCTACTCTCTCTCTCTCTCTCTCTCTCTCTCTCTCTCTCTCTCTCTCTCTCTCTCTCTCTCTCTCTCTCTCTCTCTCTCTCTCTCTCTCTCTCTCTCTCTCTCTCTCTCTCTCTCTCTCTCTCTCTCTCTCTCTCTCTCTCTCTCTCTCTCTCTCTCTCTCTCTCCTCGTTCTTCTCCTTCTAACCATCTCCTTATCTTTCCTTCCATCTCTGTCCTCACTTCTTTACTTCTCTCTCTCTCTCTCTCGCTCTCTTCTCTCCCCATTCCATCTCTCTCCTCTCCTTTCTCTTCACTTCTCCTTCTCTTCCTCTCCTTTTATTTCTCTCCCCCTATTTCCATCCTTCCCTCTCCTTTCCTGTCTCTCTATCTCCTCACCTTTCCTCCTCTTCTCTTTCATCATTTTTTCTTCCCCCCTTTCCTCCTCCTCCTCTCACCTGTCCCCTCTCACCTGTGACTCATGGGTTGCCCCGCGGCCGGTATGCATCGCGCCCTATCTGCCTCCCGCCGCGCCGCATCAGGACCTATTAAAAACGGGGTCGTCCCGCCTTCCATTATCTCGATGGATAATTTGGGAGCCGCGGCGCCACGTAAGGGAGTGGCGGCGGGGAACAGTAGCCGCGATCCACCTGCAGTTTATCTCCCTCCTCTTCTTTTTCGTCTTCTTCTCTTCTTCTTCTTCTTCTTCTTCTTCTTCTTCTTCTTCTTCTTCTTTTTCTTCTTCTTCTTCTTCTTCTTCTTTTACTTCTTCTTTTTCTTCTTCTTCTTCATCTTCATCTTCATCTCCATTTTCATCATCATCTTCTTCTTCTTTGCTTCTTGATATCCTTCAGCTCAATTCTTTGTACTCCATTAACTGTTTTCACCTCATCGTCCCCTCACTCACTCCCTGTTTTTCACTCCCACTCCTACTCTGCCTGTACTCCACCTTGCTATCTCCACTCCCTCTCTACTCTTTGCCCAGTTATCTTTACTCCCTTTCTCCTCTCCACCTTGCCATTTCTTCTCCCTTCCACCTTGCACTTCCACTCTTACTCTCTCCCTATACTCCATCTTTTCATCTCCACTCCCACCCTGCTGACCATCTTACCATCCTCACTCCCTCTGATCTCTCCCTACTTTCCAACCCTGCCATCTCTACTCCTTCCATGCAACCCCTACTCCTCTCCCTCCCTGTATTTAACTCCCTACTGTGGTCCGTCTCATCCTCTCTCCCTCCCTTCTTCCCTCCCTCTCTCTACCTGTCTTTTCGTCGGTAGGGTAAAGGGTTAAGGGAAGGGAGGGGGGGTAGGGAGGGGAAGGTTACGGTTGGTTGATTGGTTGGTTAGCTGAGATTCACGTGAGGTCAGCCCTTCCATAACCTTCCTCCTCCTCCTCCTCCCCCCCACCCCCATAAATCCCTCTTCGTTGGCTGCCGGCGTGGAGGAGCACCTGTGGGAAGCCTTAAGACTCCAAACAGGTAAATATCTGACTCTCCTTCTCCTTTCTCTTATATCTTTTCTCTTGTCTTACCTTTCTCTTTCCTTCTCTTCCTTTCTCTATTCTTTAGTTTCTCGTATTTCCCTTTTTCTTTTTCTTTCCTTCCTTTCCGTTTTTCTTGTTTTTCCTTCCATTTTATTTTTCGTCTCATTTTTCTTCCCTCATTTTTCTCCTCTTTACATCTCCCCTTTCTTACTTTTCTCATTCCTTCCCTTCCCTTTTCGTTGCTTCGTTCTTCCCTTCTCTCCTTGAGCTTAATGTTCCTTCCTTTCACATTCCTTGTCTCGTTTTCCTTAAGTCCCTCTTTAATTTTGCCCTTTCCCTTCTTTATTTATCCTCTTCTCTTTTCTTCTCTACTGTTCTGTTCTGTTCTCTTATCTATTCTCTTCTTCCTTACTCTTTCTTCTCTTTAACTTGGCGTGTCTCCTTCCTTCTCTCCCACTCCTCTTTCCTTTTCTGCCTCTCCCTTTGACTTGCATTCCTCCTCCTCTCCTCTGCCTTCTCTCCTCTCCCTTAGACTTGCATTCCTCCTCCTCTCCTCTGCCTTCTCTCCGTCCTTTTTCATGCCTGACTGCTTATCCCAATCGCTTCTCCACTCAACCATCCATCCGAGTGACTGGCTAACGGGGAACGACTTACTGACTGACTGACTACCTGAGTGACTGAATGGCTGGCTGAGTGACTGACTGGCTGAGTGACTGGCTGGCTGAGTAACTGGTTTTGGGAGGCACGAGACGACTGATATACTAGACCAGTTCTTTGATTGTCTCGTCTGGAGCTTCAAAGCCTCGTTCTCCCCTCAAGGACTCCCGCTCCCCCATAACGTCAGGATCATTATAAATCCATCGGGGGATTACTGGGATTACCACTGTGCTGTCGGTGGGGGGCGGGGTGGAGGGGTGGGGATAGGGGGGATTTTTTTTGGGGGGGGGAGTATGGGTGGTTCTGGAGGGATGGTTGTAGTGATGGTGTTGTGGTGTGTGGTGGAATTAAAGTTGTTTTGTTTGTTTGTTTTGTTTATGTTTCTCATTTTCCCTCATACCATATATCTTCTTCATTTTCTCTTTCTCTAACTCTGCGTCTCTCTATCCTTGACTTCCTCTACTCCTCTCTCCGTTTTTGCCCTTCTTTCTTCTTTTTCTTTAGTGATTGTCTTACTGTTTTTTCTTTTTCATATCTGGTGCATGTTTGTTTTCATTATTCATCTCTTCATTCACCCGTTCATTCATCCTCTCATCCATACACTCATTTATTCAATTCGTCATTTTAGCCAGATCTATCCATTCAAATATTCACTTATTCACCCATCTTTCCCTTTCTGTCTTTTCCTTCATCTACCTTTCCCTTCTTTCCATTCCTTCATCACTATTCCCCTCTCATCCAAATTCCCTTCATTCCCTTTCCCCTCAGTCTCGCCTGACCTCCTCAGTCTCGCCTGACCTCCTCAGTCTCGCCTGACCTCCTCAAAGGGACGGACGTTGACCTCGCTGCCCTACCGGCATCAAACCTTAACCTTGCTTTTCGCCTCGTCTGGTGAAACGACACTTGTTATTTTGTGTGTAAATCGACTCCGTGTGTGTAAATCGACTCCGTGTGTTACATTTTAACGTCACAACTTTTGAAATCCGTTCATCCACGTTTTTAATTAACCGTTACTTAAATAGGCCCGTACGCCTTCTCAGAAATCGAACGACTAACTGTGCTTGTTTACTTGTCTTATTTAGCACCACTCAACCTAATTAATTAACGTCTAACTCAGTGCTGTGACGCGTCTAACTAGTGTTTGAAGTGTTGCGAGGATTACCTTACAGTGAGAGGACTTCCCTGCTGAGCTGAGCGGTTAAGTTATATATCGACTTTTTTGTGTTTCCTGTCTTTCCTCAGTAGGATTACAACTACACGACCTAACACAGCACCCAGTGAAAGACAGTGAGCTTCTTGTGTCTAACTAACGTAGAAAATCTGTCACTAACGTAGAAGTACAAAGCTTGACCCGTATACCAGCACACCTGTTTTGAAAAGGAGGAAAAGTTTAATCCCCCAGAGAATTTTAATCCCGGAGGGAAAACACGTGCGGGCCCTCATAGACGCCACACCTCAAACTCGACTCGACCGATTTAAAGCCGCCTCCCTCCAGGTGTTCACCTTAGTCCACGCGGATACAAAATTCATCTTAACTGTAAAACACACAATTATATCGTCTTGCAACAGTAAATAAAAATTAAAAAAAGAAGTAATCATGCCGTCCAACTATCTCAATTGCTGTAATTGTTCAAAGAAATATGCTGCGATTCATTACCAAGCCAGCGACTCGATGTGTAGGTACTGTGTCTTAGACTTACGTATTCAGGCACTACAAAAAACCAACGAGGAACTACAACGCTCCAATGCGTTGATCTGGGACACCATGATGGCCTTCCCTCAACTCCCTACCCCTCATTCTTCTTCTTCTTCTTCTTCTTTCCCCGCCCTTCCTACTCCAGCTTCCTCCTCCTCAAACTCATATTCTGACGTTCTGACCCAATTACATACCTCCTCCTCCTCCTCTGCCTCGCCTGAACCCGCCTCCATCCTTAATATTCCTTCCGCCCCATCCACCTCCCTTGATACCTCATCCACTCCACTCCCTCTTCTCCCTCCACCACCCTTGACTCCTCCCTATCCTCATCACCACTCCATCTTCCCCTTCCACCTCCAACACGATCTCCTCTGCCTCGCCTCAACCACCCCACTCCTCTGCAACGCCTGATCCCGCCGCCACCCTTACCATTCCTTCTACTCCATCCACCTCCCTTCCTACCCCATCCACCTCCATCCACAGTACCACTCCCCTTTCTCCCGCTCTCCCTTCCTCTCCCTCCAACACCCTTGACTCCTCCCCTATCCTCATCACCACTCCATCCTCCACTTCCACCTCCAACACGAACTCAACCTCCGCCTCCTCCTCCACTTCTGATACCACATCTCCTCCATCCACACCTCACCCTCCACCCTTTCCCAGCCACCCACTACTAACACCACCACCACTTCCAAACCCACCTTAGCCTGCGCTCCCTTGTACCTCGCTCCCTTCAAGAAGAAATCACAAGACCATTCTACCAGCTGTCACTTGTACGAACCAGACGCTGTTTCCTGGTATGGGCAAACTAACTACTAGAGTCAATTTAGTTGGAGACAGTGTGGTGAGAGGCCAACTTACGGAGTTTTGTGGTCGGAATACGTTGACACGGCAGCGTTTCTGTATCCCCGGAGCCAAACTGGACGATATTGAATCAGCTGTCGATGCAGTTTCAGTAAATGCGAAGGACGACACAGTGTATCTGATCCATGCGGGAACCAACGACCTTCAGTCAACTCAAATTCAGGACCTGTTAGCAAAATACCGTCAAGTCATTCGGAAATACAAGACCAAGTCCCTCACATCATCGTCTCTGGAATTCTACCGAGAGTCAATACGTTCGCCGGATACAACAACAGTAAAGCGTACGGCGTCAACACTAGTCTAAAGCAGTTATGTAACGATGAAGGCGTAGGGTTCACGAACGCATGGCATCACTTCAACCAGCGCCCAGATTTGTTTTGGGAGGACGGACTCCACTTGAACGAGGTTGGTTCGGCGCGGCTAGGAAGGCTCCTGAACGATGCAGTTGAAAGCTTCTCGAAAAGCTATTCAAAAAACTGGAGGCGAGGGCAAGGCAAAGGCAACCCTTGATCAACCGAACCGTAGCGTCGATGCGGCTTGCAAGAAACTGTGTAACCAACGACGCCTCCGACAAGCGAACTCATTCAACACGACGCGGCCAAACCAGTAGTCACATTTCCATTTTGTACACAAATGCACGCAGTCTATTACCCAAACAGGACGAAATTAGGGCGTATATTGCAACTGAGAAACCAGATGTGGTAGCCATCACAGAGACTTGGGCCAACTCTGCACATCTAGTATCTGAACTGTCATTTCGGGTACGAAAGCTTCCAAAAAATCGAATGCACAAGAAAGGAGGAGGAGTAATTTGCTACGTAAAAAGTACGCTCCCTGCCATAAAAATAGACAAACAGGACGCAGAGAATTACGACTCCGTCTATGTGGAAATAACTGCGAATAATAAGAAACTAACACTTGCGACCGTATACAGGCCTCCAAAACAACAGGCAGCCGATGACACTGCCCTGTACGAAGAGCTTCACTCTTTAACACAAAGTAAACAAGCAATAATAATTGGGGACTTTAATTGCCCTAACATTGACTGGGGACAATTGACTGGAGATCAAGAGGGTAACAGGCTTATAGAAATGGTGGAGGATTCGTTCCTCACTCAAGTTGTAACTCAACCAACAAGAGAAAACAATCTGCTGGATCTGGTATTAGTAAGCGACCCCGACCTCATTCGCGACTGTGAAGTTGGTGGAAAATTAACGGTTGCGATCACCACTTAATCCGTTTCAATGTCAACATAAGTCACAAACTCGTAGACAATCCGTCAGTGATACCAGACTACAAAAAGCAAATTTCAACCTAGCCCGTGAGCTGCTTCCTCCGCGACCTGGGACCAACTTCACCTAACCGACAATACAATCGACAACGTGTGGAACAACTTCAAAGATAAGCTTTTGGGAGTAGAAAAGGCTACAGTGCCGACGAAACCCAGGCGAGTAAATGGTGCCGTAGATCCACCGTGGATGACCAGAGAAATAAAAAGGGCGGTAAACTTAAAAAAAAGGAATTATAACCTAATGAAAGAGAATGACACGGCCGAAGCCCGTACTCAGTACCACAACAGCCTCAGAGCTTGTCGCACCCTTATTCGGAGTAGTAAACGCAACTACGAAAAACAAATAGCGCGTGACATCAAGACAATCTCTAGAAAATTCTTCACATACATCAGATCGAAAAGAAAGTAAAATCAATATTGGTCCCCTGACAGACGAGACTGGAGCTGCAACTCAGGACAGTAAACAGATGGCCAGAATCCTCAACAGTAACTTCGCATCCGTATTCACAGTCGAGAACATCGACACCATGCCCGAGAACCCTGACCCGCCGAGGGGAATCACGCCACTGAAAATTGACTCAATATGCGACCAAGAAGTGAAAGAGTATTTGGATAAACTCGACACGAACAAGTCAACAGGACCTGACGGTTTGTACCCGCGGTTATTAAAAGAGCTTAAACAACAAATACTTCAGCCACTCACTAACATATTCAACCAGTCTGTTCAATTGAAAAAGGTCCCGCAAGACTGGAAGATGGCGAACGTAACACCAATTTTCAAAAAAGGAGACAAAAGCGTTGCATTAAACTACAGGCCCATAAGTTTGACATCAGTGGCAGGAAAAATACTCGAAAAGATTATTAGAGACAAACTTGTTAAGTTTCTAGAAGACAATAATGTAATCTCCGACACCCAGCATGGCTTCAGAAACAAGCGCTCCTGCCTAACGAATCTATTAGACTTCTTCCAAGGTATATATAAGAACTGGGATGCCCACATCCCCAGTGATGTTATATACCTGGACTTTCAGAAAGCCTTCGACAAGGTACCGCACGAGCGACTCCTTAAAAAACTGCACTCGGCGGGCATTGGAGCCAATCTGATCGCGTGGATAAGAGATTGGCTCACCGACAGAAAACAACGAGTACTACTCAACGGACAGCCTTCCGATTGGCTTCCAGTCACTAGTGGAGTGCCTCAAGGGTCAGTGCTGGGACCCATTCTCTTCATCATATATATCAACGACCTCGAATCAGGACTGAAATCCACAATATCGAAATTTGCTGATGACACTAAGGTGGGGGGAAAGGCCCTCACAAAGACCGACTGCGAAATCATTCAGAAAGACCTCAATCACATTATCGAATGGTCGGAAAATGGCAAATGTCCTTAATGTTGACAAATGCAAAGTCATGCACATTGGGTCCAGAAATAGTAAACACACATACATCATGTATGGGAGACATCTGCAAGCGATTCAGGAGGAAAAGGATCTTGAGTCACTATCAGCAGTGACCTGAAACACGCGAATCACTGTAAAAAGCATACAACAAAGCCAACACTATGCTCGGGTTCATAGCGAGGAACTTCGAGTGTAAAACGCCAGACGTGATGCTATCCTTGTATAATTCCATGGTAAGACCGCACCTCGAGTATGCAGTACAGTTCTGGTCTCCTAATTACAGAAAGGACATTGATTTACTGGAAAGGATTCAACGACGCGCCACGAAAATGATACCAACCTTAAGGGCTCAACCGTACGAGGAACGACTCAAGCGACTCAATCTCTTTACATTGGAGAAAAGACGCCTACGAGGAGATATGATTCAAGTCTTCAAGTATCTAAAAAAAAAAAAAAAAAAAAAAAAAAATTCAATAACGTCGATTACTCCAATTTCTTTGAATTGCAAACCAACCTAAGAACTAGAAATAACGGTTTACCCATTCAGTCTAGTCGATGTAACACAGACATCGGAAGGAGTTTCTTTTCAAACCGAGTCATCCGTCACTGGAACAATCTTCCTTCAGAAGTAGTAAATGCGAATACTATCAACTCCTTCAAATATAGAATCGACCGTCACTTCGCTGCGTCGGGAGTAAACTGAATATTGAGTTGCTTTCATCTGCTCCTCAATATCGAGGGGCTTTCATCTGCTCCCCAGGCCCCAGGCTGTCGAGCAGATTAAATCACCAAAGCGGGCAACCTCGTAATGAGCCAATAGGCTTTCTGTTGCCTGCGTTTCCATGTTTCCATGTTTCCCTCCCTGGCCCTCACCGTGTCCTTCCCCTCCTTCCTTCCCTTCGTCCTTCACCCTCGTACTTTCCTTGTCCCCCCCTCTTCCCCCCCTCTTCTTCCCCTTCGTCCTTCCCCTCGTCCTTTCCTTGTCCTCCCCTCACTCTCCCCTCTTCTTCCCCTTCGTCCTTCCCCTTGCTTCGTCCTCGCTCTCCCCTCATCCTCCCCTCGTCCTTTCCCTTGTCCTCCCCGCCCACCCTTCGTCCTTCCCCTTGCCTCGTCCTCGCTCTCCCCTCGTCCTCCCCTCGTCCTCCCCGCCAGCTGCAGGGATACATCGGCCTTGTAGGAGCTCTGAAAATTATCTTAACGGGCTCTAAGACACAACGCGGCTAATGAACACTTCCGCCCGTCTAATAGGACTCGTGGGGGGGGGGGAGAGAGAGAGAGAGAGAGAGCGAACGTTATGGGAAGTCAGAAATGAATGAGATAATGAAGAGAGAGAGAGAGAGAGAGAGAGAGAGAGAGAGAGAGAGAGAGAATGATTTATGGGTGTGGATTTCCTTTTTCTTATCTAAATCTGTTTTATTGTCTCTCCGTGTGCGTGTTATCCTTTGTTGCGTTTTCTTTTCGGGTGTATTTTTCGTCTCCTTTGTTCGTCATTCTTTGATTGATTGGGTACCTGCCGTGTCAAAGGGACTTTTTCCACATCATTCTCTTCTTTATTCTCCTTTCTGCTTCAGCTTCGTCTTCCCTCCCACCCTTTTCCTCCTCCTCCTTATCCTCTTGTTCTCGTACCTCCTCCCTCCTTTCCTCTGCTTCCTTCCCCTCCTCCTCCTCCTCCTCCTCTTGTTCTTGTACCTCCTCCCTCCCTTCCTCTTCTTCCTTCCCATCCTCCTCCCCCTCCTCTTGTTCTTGTACCTCCTCCCTCCCTTCCTCTGCTTCCTTCCCCTCCTCCTCCTCCTCCTCTTGTTCTTGTACCTCCTCCCTCCCTTCCTCTTCTTCCTTCCCCCCCTCCTCTTCTTTTCCATTTAGTCATCAGAGCGGACACACCCTCTAACATCTTTTCATCTCCACCTGTCATTCATCCACTACAACAGTCCATCTCTTCCTCCTTTCTCTCCCACCCTCTCCCTCCCTCTCCCTTCCGTCCACACCCTTCACTCCCATCACCACCCTCCTACCTACCTCTCTCCCACCCTCTTTCTTTCTCTGTCTCTCTCTCTCTCTCCCTCTCCCTTTCTCTTTCTCTTTCTCACTCTGATGCACAATGTGATCTCCATATGAACGGTGATTCGGATTAATGAGTTCACTGATGCAAATCCATTAGTGGGAAAAACCGCCGCACCCTTTGTTGGCCCATTTTGCAGCGGGTCATGGATTGTACGGGGACGGGCGGCCATTGTTCAGGTATGGCCGCGTATTATTCATGCACGGCTCAAGTGGTCCATTCGGGCTGATGGGAGGGCGTCAGCGGGGCCGTCAGGACTCACTCTCGCTGTCTGTTTTTCTCTCTCTCTCTTACCTCACTCTTCCTCTCTGTTACGTGTGTCCGCCTCATCCCTGCTTCCTTCCTTCCTGTTGTGGTTTTTAAAGATACTGTTCTGGGTATATTTTATTTATTTATGTTTGTGGTTTCGCTCTTTGTTTTCGTTAGGACTCACTCTCGCTCTCTATCTCTCTCTTCCCTCTCTCTTCTATCTCGCTGTTATGTGTTTCCGACGCTTCCCTCCTTCCGTTTTTCTTTCCTTCCTTCCTGTTCGTGTTTAAAGTTGTTGCTCTGGGTGTCTTTGTTCCTTCCTGCTCGTGGTTTCGCTTTTTTGTTCGTCTATTTTCTTTATTTCCTCTTTTCTGTTTTTGTTTTTATTTATCTCCGTCTCTTCTTCCCCCTTTTTCCCTCCTCCTTGTTATTTGTTTCCTTATCCTTTTGTTGTTTTCTGTTCCTGTATCTGCTTCCCCTTATTTCTTCCTTTCATCCTCCTCATCACTTCCTGTTTCCACGTTGTTCGAGTCCCTGTTTCATTGTTTGTATTCTTGCTTCTTCCTGTTCGTGGTCTTCCTTCCTTCCTTGTTCCCTCTTATTTCTACGTTGTTCGAGCTCCTTGTTTCTTTGTTTCCCCTTTTGTTTCTTGATGTCCGTTTTTCTTCTTGCCTTCGTCTCTTCCTTCTCTCATGTTCTTCGTTCTCCGTGTTTCTTCGTTTCCATCCTTGTTCCTTCCTGTTCGTGGCCGCACTTGACTCACTCGTCCCCCTTTTCGCGTTCTTTCCCTCAGGTGCAAGGGATTGGAAGTTGGTTACCACGCTCGCTATTGTGTTTTGTTTTGTTTTATACGTTTTTGTGTGTGATCATTTCTGTGGTAAGTATGCTCGATGTAAGGTTTGTTTTCTTTGATGTAACGCGATGATCTGTTAGGTTAGATACTCATACCCTTCTCTTTTCTCCTTTACGCAATTTCCATTCCTTTGTGCGCTTCCCGCCTCCTATCTACATCTACGCAGCCCTTCCTCCTCCCTTATCGCGCCTCCTCCCTATCCTCTACCCAGCTCATCGCCTTCCCCTACGCACCTCCCCCCCTCTCCCTTCTCTTACCCGCCTCCTCCCCTAACGCACTTCCCCTCCTCTCCCTTCCCTTATGTACCTACTCCCCTTCCATTACGCAATTTCTCCCCTACCCCTCCGTTACGCACCTCCCCCCTCCCCCTCCCTTACGTGCCTCCCCCCCCCTCCTCCCCACACTCCCCTGTTATCGTTGTTGTGGCGTGACCGCGTTAGTTAAGCTCCAGGGCATCATGGCAGACTGACTCCCCCTCCCCCCTTTTCCGACACGCCTCCCCAACCCCTCTAGCCTGTCCCCCATCCCCCCTCTTCCACCCCCAACCCTTCATCAAGCCCCCAAACCCCCGCTACGCATCAGCTGGGGGTCGTGACTTCCCTTTCTTCCCTTCCCTTCCCTTCCCCATCACTCCCCTGTAATGTGTGTGTGTGTGTGTGTGTGTGTGTGTGTGTGTGTGTGTGTGTGTGTGTGTGTGTTTTCTCAGAGGTGGGATGTATTTGTCTTGTCCCTGTTTACGTTCTTTGCATTGTTTTACCTCCTCCTCCTCCTCCTCCTCCTCCTCCTCCTCTTCGTACTTTCGCCTCAGTTGTCACTCCGCCGTCGTTAGCTCGCCGATGAGAGGCCGATGCAACACACTCCCCGTCTTGTGTTGTCCGTGCGAATTGTCTTGCTGTCGTTAGCTAGCAGATGTCTGACCACTCGCGCCGGGTTCTTGTGCTTTTTTGTGGTTGTCTGTTTCTTCCTCACGCACTCTTTCCTTCCTTCCATCCCTCCTTCCTCTCTCCCTTCTTCCTGTCTTTCTTATTTCGTTCGCTTCTTTCTTATTTTACTGTTTCGTTCCTCTCCTTGAGTCTCACACCTTTTCTCACCGTTGTTATTTTTCATCTACATGTTTTCCTTGCATGTTGGGTATCTATTCACTGTTTTCTCTCTTCCTTCTCTCTGTGCTTCCTTCCTCTTTTCTCTCCTTCGTTCGTTCTTTAGATTCCTCGTTGGTGCAAACACTCCCTCCCTCATTTCTTCCTGTTTTTCTTTCTTCCTGTTTTCCTTTCTGCCTGTTTTCCTTTCTTCCTGTTTTCCTTTCTGCCTGTTTTCCTTTCTGCCTGTTTTCCTTTCTTCCTGTTTTCCTTTCTGCCTGTTTTCCTTTCTTCCTGTTTTCCTTTCTGCCTGTTTTCCTTTCTTCCTGTTTTCCTTTCTGCCTGTTTTCCTTTCTGCCTGTTTTCCTTTCTTCCTGTTTTCCTTTCTGGCTGTTTTCCTTTCTTCCTGTTTTCCTTTCTTCCTGTTTTCCTTTCTTCCTGTTTTCCTTTCTTCCTGTTTTCCTTTCTGCCTGTTTTCCTTTCTTCCTGTTTTCCTTTCTTCCTGTTTTCCTTTCTGCCTGTTTTCCTTTCTTCCTGTTTTCCTTTCTGCCTGTTTTCCTTTCTGCCTGTTTTCCTTTCTTCCTGTTTTCCTTTCTTCCTGTTTTCCTTTCTTCCTGTTTTCCTTTCTGGCTGTTTTCCTTTCTTCCTGTTTTCTTTCCTTCTCTCGTTCCTTCCTTCCCTCTTGTCTTCCTTGCATTCTTCCTTTCTCTCATCCTACCATTATTTCTTCATTATTTTCTTTTTTGTCTTATTTTCCCTCTTCACTCCTCTTTCTCTTCTCATCTCTTCATTTTAGTCCTCTTATTACTCCATCTCTTGGCATTACTTCCTCTCGCTTCTTTACTCCTCCTCCTCCTCCTCCTCCTCCTCCTCCTCCTCCTCCTCCATTTCCTCTATTTTCTCATATTATTCTCGTTGACACATCTCATCTTGCTGTTATGTCCACGTTTGCTCTCCTTTATCCCTCCTTCATGTCACTTTTTCTCTCCTCCCTCGTATCATATTTTTTCTTCCTTCCTTCCTTCCTCCCTTTCGTACCTTCATTTCTCTTTCCCCTCCTCTACTAAAACCTGTCTCGCCTGCTATCTGCCTTTCATTTACCTGCTCATTTTTCTTCACTCCCTTCCTCTCTTCCTTTCCTCTCTCCCTTTCTCCTTACCTCATTACATCACTAACTTCCTATCTCCCTTATTCTTTCCATCCCTACCTGTTACCTTTCCTCTCTCCATCATTTTACCTTCCTTGATTCCTTCTCCCTCCCTTCCTCCCTCTGTTCCCTCTTCCCTTTCTCATTCCCTTCCTTTCTCCACCCCTACCTCCTCTCTCTTTACCTTCCACTATCAATAACTTCCTGTCCTGTTCCTATCCTGTTCCTACCTCCTCTCCCTTTCTCCCTCTCTCGCTACTTCACTCCAGCTTTACCTCCGTCTCGGTCTCCCTGTTCTTCCTCCCTCCCTCTCTTCCCCTCCTCCTATCAGCCATCTCCACCGTTAATCAGGCCTCAATCCTTCCTCCTCCTCCCTTTACCTGCCTCGCCCTCATCTCTGCCTCGGTTAAGTTCATTACGGAATTAATTGGGACCACCCGAAAGCCAGTTTAACGGAGCTCGTCATGAACTTGTTGGGGCGAGACTAGAGGCCAAAGGTGGGAGGGTGGAGCAAGTTAAGAGAAGACGATACCCTCTCCTCCTCCTCCTCCCTCTCCTTCTCCTCCTCCTCCTCCTCCTCACCCTTCTTCTCCTTCTCCTACTGCTACTAATTCTACTGCTGCTGCTGCTTCTGCTACTACTATACTACTCCTACTGCTCCCTTGCCACCACTGCTTCTCCCGTACTCCTCCTCGTTCTTGCCTTCCTCCTCTTCTTCCTTCTCTTCCTCCTCCTTATACTGCTACGAATTCTACTACTACTTCTTCTACTACTACTACTACTACTACTACTACTACTACTACTACTACTACTACTGCTACTACTGTTCCCTTACCGCTACTGCCTCGCCTCCTCTTCCTCTTCCCTTCCTCCTCCTCCTCCTCCTCCTCTTGAGCTGGGTGGAGTAAAGTATTACCGGACAGAGTGCAGCTGCTGTGAGGCGTGTCCGCGCTAGGCCGACGATTTTTATAATTTAATTTCTCGCGTTGGAAACCTTTGATGGGTCGGCGGTGTCTCTCGCTCGGCCACTGATCATCACGCAAAATAAATAAAGACTCCACAACTTTTAACCTTTGAAAGAAAATAAAGTAAAAAAAAATGAGTTTGATTAAGAAAAAGGTTATCTGAAATACGCGTTCAGGAGCTGCATTTTATTATTTTTTTTTCGTAACTCTGACAGCCGCTGTGTGTTCGTACGTGCCTGGCTCTCCCTTGCATGTGTACCAAACAGTTGTGTGCACTTTTCGCCGCGTGGGGCTGTGTACACACCCGCCCCGTCCCGTGTGCACCTCCAACGCTGGGCTGCGACAGGTGGCGTGTGTGTGTGTGTGTGTGTGTGTGTGTGTGTGTGTGTGTGTTGGTGACTTGGATGTTGTGGCAGACTTTGGATAATGTTAGAACGGCATCATCTCCTTCTCCTCTTTCTCCTCCTCCTCTTCCTCTTTCTCCTCCTCTTCCTCCTCCTCTTCCTCTTCATCATCATCTCCCTCCTCCCCCCTCCCCTTGCATCACCTTTGCTCCAAGACGATCAGTTGCTATGAGTGCGTCCCTGATATTCTTCCAGTGAGTGTTTTGAAGATTCAATTTCCTTCGGCATGCAACTCTTACGCTCAAGTAGTAGTAGTAGTAGTAGTAGTAGTAGTAGTAGTAGTAGTAGTAGTTGAAGTAGTAGTAGTAGTAGTAGTAGTAGTAGTAGTAGTAGTAGTAGTAGTAGTAGTAGTAGTAGTAGTAGTAGTAGTAGTAGTAGTAGTAGTAGTAGTAGTATAGCACAAGAATCAATTTACTTTCCCCTCTCATTCATGGCTTTAGAAGTACATGTAGTAATTGCAGTTCATAAATTACGGCTCAAAGTTATCCGTCTTCCTTCTTCTCGCTTTCAATCGGTGACGTGCAGTGTCTCGGCGTATCGACTCTTGACATCAATAAATATTCTCCTTCACACGACCATTTAACACCCGTCACTCTTCGTGGCTCCGGCCGTGACGGTATTTATTTCCCTTGACATGAAGCCTACCGTGGGCCGGGGGGAAGAGGAGGAGGAGGAGGAGGAGGGGAGGGGGAGGGGGAGGGGGAGTAGGAGAAAGAGGTGAAAGAGGAGGAGGATGGCGTGCTGGGAGACCTGAGGATGATGCTAAGAAAAAGAGAAGAGGAAGACTACGATAAGGAAGAGAACATGAGCCAAAAAAATCAATCTCCTGCTCCATACATAGGACCAATGTGACGTAGATGAGCACTGAGGCCACGCGCAGATACAGTGTGTGCCTCTAACTTTACTTTTATCTCTATCCATACATGAATTTACAATGAAGAGCTTGTGACTTCATTCATCTTCTTGTGGGACTGTTCTTGTAAGTAGGAAAAATATGATAACTAAACCGAATGCCAAGCCAAAGATCATCCACGAGTAAATTATTAAAAACAAACACTATGCCCCAGCAATGTCCGCCACAACAAGTATATTTAGAATCTGCGTCGCCACTGAAGTTTCTCTTTTAAATTACCATGCGAAAGTTTAGTTCTGTTGGTTTTCGTAAGGTTATTTTTATTTTCCGTGGCCTCAATTTTATCTCGTGTTTATGCTGTAAGTCACGTCCAGACCCGTTAGCCAGCGCTTGCATGCCTCTATTTATTTTCCTTCCCTCCGCTCTTAGTTGGTCTGTTTATAATATCGTCTTCCCTTCGTATTATCGCCTCATTATGGTTGTGGCGTCATGCTGGAAGGGACATATCAACGCATGAGAGGCCTGCAAAGTGGTTCTACTCCACGGTTTATTTCGACCACTCCTTCCACAACATCGCCATTCTTTCACCATTTCTTTCTTTTCACATCAACATTACTGAATCAAAGAACAAAATAACTTCAAGATAAAAAAAAAGTGAGATCAAACCACACATCAAATTCACAACACGTTTCAATACCCTCGATATCGTACTTTACCTGGGGAGGAGAAGGAGGAGGAAGAGGAGGGGGAGAAAAGAGGTTGAAAGAGGGTAGGTAGGTCTGGGTAGGTCTGAGCAGCTGTCACCATTTAGGCATCTAGCCAGTCCTAAGGTAACAGCGCCCAGGGGTCTGCCTAATGTTAGTATATACATGACGTGGTTCCTAGATATGTATCCGAGACAGCCCGCGGTACCATAAATCCCCCAGTAGCCTTCCTGTTTGTGTTTGGTCCGCGGGGGGGAGATGGGGAGCGAAAGGGGAAGAGAGATTATGGGCCACTTTATGCTCTCTCCCCATCTCGAAGTACCCCGAACCTTCTTCACTGTACTCTCCCCGCGATTATTTTCCACAGATAACATTCTTTCTTTCATATGATCTTCCTTTTATTCTTTTTGCTCCCACTTTTCGCATTAGTCTTCGTTTTTATCCTATACTCTTCCTCCTTTTCCTTCTCTCCTCATCTCGAAGCACCCCAAACCTTTCTCACTGTACTCTACCAGCGATGATTTTCCTTTGATAACGTTCCTTCCTTCATATGATCTTCCCATTCTACCCTCTGCTTCTATTCTTCATCCTTGTCTTTGTTGTCGTCCTATCTACTTCTTTTCTACTCCTTCCTACTACTTTTCCTGCTTCCACTCTTCGTTCTCGTCCTATCTACTTCTTTTCTACTCCTTCCTACTACTTTTCCTGCTTCCACTCTTCGTTCTCGTCCTATCTACGTCTTTTCTACTCCTTCCTGCTACATTTCCTGCTTCCACTCTTCGTTCTCGTTCTATCTACTTCTTTTCTACTCCTTCCTACTTCATTTCCTGCTTCCGCTCTTCGTTCTCGTCTTTGATCTCTTTCCATTACTATTCCTTTTCCTTGCACTGCTTCTATTTCTCGTTCTTGTTTTCCTTCTCATCCTACTACTCCGTCTCCTCTGCCTCCTTTTCCTACTCTTCTTTCTTCCTTCTCATCCAGTACAAGCACCAGCGGAGATCCAACCCTTCCCATCATCCTTGGCATTATTAGCTGACCGAGGCCGAAATCAGACTCTCGGGAAAACACTCGCTCCAATCAGATAACACGTAAAACCGAGACGCCCCGAATACCAATGAGAGAGGAGCCGAGTGTGCCGCGCTTGTTCGGGGGGGGGGGGGGAATGAAGGTTGGGGGTCAGAGGGGAGGGGAAAGGGGAGGGCGGATGGCTCTCTCTCTGTCTCTGTCTCTGTTTTCTCTCTTCGTTGTGTTTTGAGTCTTTGATGTGGAACGTGTGTGTGTTTGGGTATGTTTTTGTGTGTCTGTGTGTGTGTATGTGTATTCATCCGCGTGTGCACTCAAGTAGGAGAAGGAAAGGTTTATAAATACAACTTCCCGATCACTAGGTATAAATAAGCAAGGTTCAAGGGAGTCTCAAGAAGCTTATCAGGTTGTTATCCTCTTCATTTTATCTCCGGCGACGCTCATACCGGGGCTCACCAACACAGCGAAGGCGGCGAATACTACAGACGAGTGATTTGCATGCGATTATCAGGAGGCAGCTTGTCGAGTCTCTTTATCCTCGTCTTTCTCTATCTTCGGTGAGGCTTTTATCGATGCCCGTCCGTGTCGAGGCGCCGCTCCTTCCCTCCCTGCAGCTGTTGACCCTAAGTTGTGAGGGGTCAGAGGAGTCATGCGTTTCAGGTGGATATTAATGTTTGTCTGTTTGGAAAAGGAATTGTGTGGTAGATAAGATGTCTTGAGGGTTTCTTTTCTCCCACGGTTGTTACTCTCTCTCTCTCTCTCTCTCTCTCTCTCTCTCTCTCTCTCTCTCTCTCTCTCTCTCTCTCTCTCTCTCTCTCTCTCTCTCTCTCTCTCTCTCTCTCTCTCTCTCTCTCTCTGCCCTCCAGCTTACACAAGACATTTTTTTCGGTAATGTTAGACGGACCAAGATGAAGACCGGACTCAGGAGGGGAAAAAACTTCGAAACTTAAATAATCAGCGAGGCAGTGAACGTCGAATTAAGGTCCTGCTGAATAGGTTCCCTCAACACACACACACGGAGGCTTCGAGGCATTATACAGTTCCTTAGTAATGGCGTGGGCTCGAAGTTTATAAGATATTCACAGAGAGAGAGATAAGTTATGGAGGTATCATAATAAGTGAAGAGTGAATGTATGCTTTTTTTTCCTTCTTTTCAATCTTCTGTTGCCAAATTTTAATGGGATGGAGGGGAAGGGAGAGATAAAAGGGAAGGATAGGAGAGAGAGAGAGAGAGAGAGACACACACACACACACACACACACACACACACACACACACACACACGCAGGGACGCCATTTTCAGTACCGACACGTTAATAATTTCAAATAACTCGTTGAATTTCAGAATCGTCGACTGTTAATTAATTCCCACCTTGGTATATTGAGGTCAAGTGGGCTTAGAATTACGACGCTTTGACTCTTTGATCACCTGCCAATTAACACCTCTGAGGGATGAGAGGTGGCGGCGGTGGCGGAGGTGTTGGTGGTGATGAGTTGGTGGTGGCGGTGGTGGTGATGGTATAGGTACTGGTGGTAGAGATGACGGTGGTGATGTGGGTCGGAATGTGGCTGTGTGGTGTTATTCTTGGTGGTAGAGACGGTGATGCTGTTATTTTTTTGGTGGTGGTGGTGGAAGTGGTAAAGGGACCTGTGGTGAAGTCGGCGATGTGGTGGTTAATTAACTGATGTATGTGCTTGTATGGTGGTGGTGGTGATAGTGAGGTTGGTGGTCGATGTGGTGATGGTGATTATGCGGTGGTTGGCTGATGTTCGTGTGATAAAAAAAGCGTAAGAAGAAATACTTAGCCGAAGAATGATGCGGCGTAAATAGTTAGTCGCTTCAAAGACAACCTTAATCATGCCATTCCCTACAGCCGATGCGGACCGTTTTTGTCCTTCATCATCCGAGCAGACTTTTCCCCGCGAGATCACGATGCGCCGCGGAAGCCGAGTTATCGTCTCATAATGTGTGATTATCTCCAAGGAACTTTACAAGATTAGCTCATAATTTTTCTTTTTCTTCTCTTGTTTGGGGCTGATTTAAGATTAATCGCGGGGTGTAATCTGAAGCAATTTAGCTGTCAGACCTTCCTTGAATATCGCGGTAACATTTCCTCGGTCGCCTGTCGTCCCCTGAATCATTATTATTATTATTTTTTGTGCGTTCGTGGTTGGCGAGAAGGATTTAGAGCACGTGTATCAAATTTCGCTTCATGGAGAGTAATTTCTTAATGTGTTCTCTTATGAGTTGTAATTTGAGAAGCACGTTTAAGCTGCGCAAAGAAATACACACACACACACACACACACACACACACACACACACACACACACACACACACACACACACACACACACCTGCTAATGATGGAAGAGGTAGTGACGGGCCCCAAGACGCTTACCGTATTAGTATGCACGAGGCAGACACAAATATTCCCCCGCCGCCGCCCGCCTGACAGCATTCCGCGTCTAGATTCTGCATGACTTTTTAGTTTTGTTTTCTCAGGCTCGGCTCTTTCAAGGTCATCGTGAGCCTTGTTTCTTTGTGTCTTTTTCTCTCTTTCCTCATATTTCTTCTCTTCTTTCTCATTCTATCCCTCTTCTTTTTGCTATCTAACATGTTTCTTCTTCTCTTTTCTTTCTGTCCCCTTTTCCCGTTTTTCATATTTCTTCCTTTGTTATTCTATCCCTTATTTTTTACTAACTCGTATTTCCTCTTCTCATTCCTCTTTCTTTCTCTTTCTTCCACGTTTTCCTTGCTCATACTTTCTTTACTCCCTTTCTCTCCTTTCTTTCTCTTACCCCTCTTTTTCAGCTCTCGCATTCTATCCCTCTCTCTCTCTCTCTCTTAAGTAACTCAGATTCCCTCTTTTTTTCTCCCCCTTCCACGTTTTCCTTGCTCATATTTTCTTAACCCTCTTTCTTTCCTTCCTCGGAGCTTTCCAACCTTCCTCCTTGCCTCTGTCCCTTCCTTCCATCTCCTCTCCTCCACACTCCACACGCGCCGGTCTCCTTCCTGATTAGATGTTTCGATTAAGTTGCTAAGGAGCTGATAATGAAGTTTGCCGAGGCAGGAAAAATCTAAAGTGAGGAAAAATTGAGTTTCTTGCGCCATGAAAGACTCGCTTGCCTGCTTTTCCCGATGTGTGTGTGCGTGTGTGTGTGTGTGTGTGTGTGAGTGAGAGTGAGAGAAAGAGAGAAGGAAAAGGGAGGCGCAGCAGGTGAGGAGGCCAAGAACAAAGGTGGAGAGAGACACCTGCTGGCTCTCTCGACGGGCTGACCTTCGTGTGCTTGGCTGGCTGTCACGAGGGAACACCTGGAACACCTGCCGCACATTCCTCCCCGCCAGGTTACGAATAATACTCGGCTTTGGGTGTCTCGGTGTACCTCTTTTACCTTTCATTTTATTACCATGATGAAAACCTGACGCATCGGAGGATGTTACGCTGTGGTTTTTATTTTCTCTTTCGTTTGTATAACTTTTCCAATTTAGTTTGAGTGTTATTTAGTCGCGTTACTTGTTTTTCTTTAACTTTATGGCTTTGAAGATGAAGTTGTGTATGTGAGGGTGGTTGTACTTTTATTTTCTAGTTTTTTTTCTTCATTAGCATACTTTTAATTCAGTTGTCAAGTTCACGTGTGAGTTTCATGAAAGCAGAAGAGGCTAAAACTGTAAACACATTCGCTCTTTTGTCATTCTAATGCAGAGCAACTCGATTTTTTCTTTCTTTCTTATCTTTTGTCTGTACCTATTGCACGCGCTCAGTCTTACACACTCAGACTTCAACATCTTTTATTTACTTCCCCATGTTCATTCCTCCTACTGCGCCCACTTCACCTTAAGCCTCATCTCCGGGCGATAACGCAGCCTCTTCCCCGCCGGCGTGATAGCGGGGCCAGCGGCGGCACCTCGACACGCGTAGGTCAACACTCAGCAAGCTTCAAGGGCCGGGGAGGAGGAGGAGGTAGGAAGTGCGCCAGGCTGAATGGGATTCCTGCTCTTCAATGCTGCGAAATCGAATGGGAAGAGAGGAGAGGAGAGGGAGGAGGAGGAGGAAAGGATGAAGAGTTGGAAGAGAAACATGGAAGGAGTCGAGAGGAGAGAAAGGAATGGAGGAATCAAGTTGGACGAGAGGAGGAAGGAAGGAAGGAAGGAAAGTGACGAGAGCGAGTGTGACGTGAAACGGAGAGAACGTGAAGGGAATATGAAAGTGTGAAATGCGAGGAAGTGTGTGGGAAGGGGAATGATGAGGGGAGGACAGAAGAGGAGGAGGAGGAGGAGGAGGAAGAGGAAGGAAGATTGTAAGGCAAGGTGTGAGAGTGGAGGACGATTGTTAAGGGAACCGTGCAACAATTTTCGATTCCAGGAAACTGAAGTGAAAGCGGAGGAAAGTTTAAGGGCAGGCAAAAAGACCCCCGTGGATCCTTTTCGTCTTTTTCGCTCCAGTATATATTATTTTTTCCTCTGCCTCAAAACTGTTCCTGAGCTACGAGTATTATTCCTGCACATACGAGAATATAATGACAAGGAGACGTCCAAAAAATTTCACGTCGACACAAAAAAAACTTTAAAACCTACATTAGAGGTCCTTATTTACCCGATTTTCTCAGCCCAGTCAACTCCGCGTCCTAGTTGTATACTTTCTATCCGCCTTTTTCACTCAATGTTATTCAGAGGAAGTTAATGTCAGCCCTCAGAACGTCACAAACGGATGGGAAGCATAATTACTTTTCCGTTGGGTTATTTACTCTTTTTTCCTCCTCGTAGGGAACGCTCTGAACGGGGCGGGAAGGGAAGGGAAGGGAAGTGGTGGACAGGTGGGGCCGCGCTGTCAGTCATCCGTCATTTCGGGAGCCGGAGTTGACGCTGATATTTCCTGTCGTGTGGAATTCGTTGAGGGGAAATACAGCACGATGGCTTGGGAAGGGTGGAGTTTGAGGAGGAGGAAGAGGAGGAGGAGGAGGAGGTTATTTCTGTCTACTGTTTGTATATCTACCTACTGTTTTCTTTGCCGTCCTGAATAGTGACGTGGTTTAGCTCTGAAGAACCTCACCGCCTTAAATAACACCGGAAACTAGGTTGTGAGTTTGCTGTTGGTGTTTGAATGTTTATAGTCGAATGTTTCAACTTAAAGACTATTTCCACAATGATTATCTCAAATATCATCCTTGTTCTTTTTTTATTTTTAGTCTTTTTATCTGATAGTTTTTCCTCTTTCCTTTAGCACTCAAATACTGATCATGCGCCTGCTCCTTCATATAACAACTATTTAGCAGAATAGAACATCAGGGCGAGACACGTCAAATCAGACCCCATACCAACAATTAAAACTCTAATGCATATCTACCTACAAGCACACCTACACACTCGTCTACAAACTAACTCCCATGTACTCGTCTTTCCTTTAGCTTTCAACTATTAAACATGTTCTTTCTCCTTCATATAGCAACTTTGAACCATATGAGAATGACAGAACAAAGACACGTCAAATTACAACAAAAAACTCTGAACATTTAACTACACGCACACCTACACACCCTTCTACAAATTCACTCATGTACCTACACCCTCCCTCTACATTCCCACCCCGAGCAGTAACAGTAACGTCATGTTTTCACCCCACGTCCACGCTCCCTCTGCCCATCTCTCGCCGATCCGATAGCCTGGCGCGGGGATCTGCAACTCCGTGTCTGCAAACAGGATGCATAATGTTGCAGTGTACGCGGCGCGCCTCACGTAAGCTTGTTTACCCGTGTTGGAGCAGAAGAGGGGCGTGGGACCGAGCATAAGATTGGGTGTAGTCAAGCGAGGAAGAGAGAGTACTGAGAGCAGGGTACTGTGGGACGCTATTGTGAGAGGGGTGGAGAGAGGTAGTGAGCGAGAGGTAGTGAGAGAGAGGTAGTGAGAGAGAGGTAGTGAGAGAGAGGTAGTGAGAGAGAGGTAGTGAGAGAGAGGTAGTGAGAGAGAGGTAGTGAGAGAGAGGTTGTGAGAGAGAGGTAGTGAGAGAGAGGTAGTGAGAGGTTGTGAGAGAGAGGTAGTGAGAGAGAGGTAGTGAGAGAGAGAGAGAGAGAGAGAGAGAGAGAGAGAGAGAGAGAGAGAGAGAGAGAGAGAGAGAGAGAGAGAGAGAGAGAGAGAGAGAGAGAGAGAGAGAGAGTAGTACAGTTTAATCAAGAAAACAGAAAAAAATATCCTGCTAAAGGTATACAATCATATTTCTTTTTCCTTCTCTTATTTTTCTTCATTATTATTATTATTATTATTATTATTATTATTATTATTATTATTATTATTATTATTATTACTATCATCACCATTACTATTATTACATGTTTTTGTGTCTCCCATTTATTTCAACAGTATTAAAACGCCTACATCCTCCCTCCTTCAACTTCATTTCTTTCCCACTTCTCACTTACGTCCTTTATGCTCTAATTCTGTCTTTCTTCCCACACTTAACCTTCTGACATGCTGTTCGGTAAGGGGAGGAAAGAAGGAACGAAGGCGCAAGAGGGAGGAAGGGAAGGAGGGAGGGGAGGAAAAGGAGGAGAAGGAGGGAAGAGAGAGAACATATGACCATGACCTCGTTCAAAGGGGGAGGAGAAGAAAAATGAGAATGACGACAAGGAGGAGGAGGAGAAGGCGGAGGAGGAGGAGGAGGAGGAGGAGGGGAACAGCTGCAAAAAGGAACCCGAAATATATCAAACCTTTTAAGTGAATGATAAATAAGACCGGGAGAGAAAAAGGAAAAAAAAACCCTCGAAGGAAAGTAATGCAAAGAAGAGACACGAAAAGTAAAAAGAAGTGAAGAAAGAAAAAGTGTTGAAAGAAAAAAAATATAAAAGAGAAAAAAAGTAATAGGTAAAAGGAAGCAGGAAAGAAGAGTGGAGAAAAACATGGCTGAACTAGTGTGTCGGACAAAGTTTAATGGAGAGAGAGAGAGAGAGAGAGCAGACGGTAAGTGTTGATGGTTCCCTCATACACAAAAGATTAATCTGTTTATAGTTTTCTCTCATCACCTCCGCCTCTCACACCACCACCACCACCACCACCATCACCACTCTGGGAAAAGAACGAAATGTACGGTCGCTATTTTCCGCCCTCTTTTTCGTTAATAAGCTATACTCTACAATTTTTGCATTACGTAAGTTAGTTTATAAAGTCGCTTTGCCGCTGCAGCTCTGCGGGTATCAGCCTCGTTAGTGGCGGCTGCGTTCCTCCCAACTTAATTTATTTTTACCACTTAATAACTGTTTAATAGGCCGGTGCTTTTTCCCTTTTTTTTTGTTGCGTCCCGGAGTGAGTGAGCCACCACCACCACCACCGCTGCGAGTTTATTAATATATTTTTTTCCCTCTCACTTAATATACGAATAATTAGCGTCGTGTAAATGAAAATAAGAGCAAAATGCGGCTCCTAATTGAAGTTTGGTGTACCGCGTATCTTAACAAAGTACTAGTATATAATTGACCTGTGAGATTCCGTGTGTGTGTGTGTGTGTGTGTGTGTGTGCCATTTGTGAGGATCTGCGCAGCCTTAGTAAGATATCTCCAAGGTATCTGACACGCTCGCCAATCCCTGTCGGCTCCAGGTTATGTATTGAAATTACTCCTCTGGCTCTGTGCGAGTAATTCATTTTCCTTTTTATATATTGGAGTATTAAGTCCTTATATTTTATTATGACATTTAAATTTCATGCACTATAATTTTCTGCATCGTTCGTCGTTATCTTTATTATTTATTTATTGTGATTAGTTCGGAATTAGGGTAAATAGATTGTGTGTGCGTGCGTGTGTGTGTGTGTGTGTGTGTGTGTGTCAGATACGTTTTCATGTAATACATCCTGTTCACTCACAAACAAACGTATCACTTGCATCAAACAGTTTACGACAATTTGAATATATAGATATGCCCTTTCATCTCTCTCTCTCTCTCTCTCTCTCTCTCTCTCTCTCTCTCTCTCTCTCTCTCTCTCTCTCTCTCTCTCTCTCTCTCCCTATCTATCTATCTATCTCTCAAATGGCGTACAGCGTTGGGGAGGTAGGTAGAGGGGAGGAGGGGGGGAAGGTAGAGGGGGGAGGGGGGGGAGGGGGGGGCGGCGACGGTGGTGTTTAGCGGTCATACTTAAAAGTTTGCGGCGTCTGACAGGTGTGGCGACTCAGGTGACGGTACTGTTTGTCAGGTGAGGCAAGGCGAGACGGCAAGTTAGTCAGTCACCCCGGCTCGTGTTGCCCAGACCCAGACGTTTAGCCCCCCCCCCCTTACCCCCCTTCCACATACATACATACATACATACACATACGCTGCAGACTCTACCTCTCCACCATACCGATCTCGCAAGCTTCTTCATAAATGCCCTTTCTCGTTTGCTTTCCCTCCCTTTGTCTCTCTCTTTTCTACTCTCGCTGCCTTTCCCTCTCTTTCCTCCTCTTCCTCCACATACTCTACCTCTCCACTATTCCGATCTCGCAAGCTTCATAAATGCTCTTTCTCGTTTGCTTTCCCTTCCTTTCTCTCTCTCTCTCTCTCTCTCTCTCTCTCTCTCTCTCTCTCTCTCTCTCTCTCTCTCTCTCTCTCTCTCTCTCTCTCTCTCTCTCTCTCTCTCTCTCTCTCTCTCTCTCTCTCTCTCTCTCTCTCTCTCTCTCTCTTCCACCCTCTCTACCTTCCCTCTCTTTCCTCCTCTTCCTCCACAGACTCTACCTCTCCACCATTCCGATCTCGCAAGCGTCTTAAAATGCCCCTTTGTCGTCTGCTTTCCCTCTCTTTCTCTCTCACTTTGGTTCCTACCGTCTCTACCTTCTTTCTCCTTCTCTCTTTCCTACCCTCGCTACCTTCCCTCACTTTCCTTCCCTTTCCTCCACCAGACTGATCCCTCAAGCTTCATAAATGCCCTTTGTCGTCTGGTTTCCTTCTCTTTCTCCCTCTCTCCTACCCTCTCTAGCTTTTCTCTTTCTCTCTACCGTCGCTACCCTCCCTCTATATCTTTCCCTTTCCTCCCTTGTTTTCCCCTCAGGAGCAGTTAGGGGTGTGACTAACGACCCTTCCCCTTACTTCCCCTCACCTTGACGCCCCCGGAGCCTGGCCATGTGAGGGGAGGAGCATAATCGGCCATCACGACCCTACTGAAGGATAAAGATTTGAGTGTTTAAATGAGCAATGAACATACTTTTTTTTTCACTCATGCGTGGTTATTCTTCCTCGGTCTCGTTTCCCCTCTCCTATTGTCTTAATCCCCCTTCCCTTTTCCTCCATTACGTCTACTACCATTATTTGTTTCCTTGGTCTCCCTTTTCTCTCCCCTTGTATGGTCTCTCTCCCCTTCCTTCGCTCTGTCTGTCTCCAATCCTCCACCTCTCTCCCCTGTTTTCCATCCCTTGATTTCTTCTCCCTTTTCTAAACCTCCATTCCTACCCTACCACAGCTTTTTTTCCCCATCATGCATCCTTCTCTTCTTTCCTTTTCCCCTTGCTCCTCCTCCTTCCCCATGTCCCACTCTCCTACTGTTATCCCTTCCATTCCTTCGGTCCCATCTCTTTCATGTGTTCCCTTCTCCTGTTTTTCCTCTTCTCCCATGTCCTCCACTCCTCATTTCCTCCTGGTTTTCCTTCCTTTCCTCCTTCCACATCCCCTTTCGTGTCTGTTCCCTTCTATTCCTTCTCTCTCCAGCCCCCTCCCTCCCCATCTCCCTGTACCCCCCCCCTCCCTCCTGTTTTTATTTATTTTTATTTTTTTATCAAGGGTATGGGTTAGTGGTGAAGGTATACAGGTTGGGGAATAGGAAAGACAGTAGGAGTGTACAGTTGTATGGTGTAGGTTCGTTAGTTGTTCTGGTATAGTTATTTTTTATCGGGCACCTTATTTGTGCTGTGTGTGTGTGTGTGTGTGTGTGTGTGTGTGTGTGTGTGCGTGTGTGTGTTTGATTTGTTTCTCCTGTTCCTTTCTCTTCCCTCCCTCTCCAGTACCCTTCCCCCCCATCTCCCTGTATCCCCCCTCCTTCCCTCCTGTTCCTTTCTCTTCCCTCCCTCTCCCGTCCCCTCCCCCCCCCATCTCCCTGTATCTCTCCCTCCTTCCCTCCTGTTCCTTTCACTTCCCTCCCTCTCCCGACCCCTCCCTCCTCATCTCCCTGTGTCCCCCCCTCCTTCCCTCCTGTTCCCTTCTCTTCCCTCCCTCTCCAGCCCCCTCCTTACCCCATCTCCCTGTATCTCCCTCTCCTTCCCTCCCTGATCCCTTCTCCTCCCTCCCCATCTCCCTGTGTCTCCCCCTCCCTCTCCTCCTCCCTCTCCCCCTCCCCTCCCTCCCACAGCCTCCACATGTCAGTACTGCAGCGTTTCAAGGGGAAGGTCTCTGTGCTCCCGCCAGTAATTGAGGACAAATATATTCATGAAATTATAGCGGCGGAAACGTCAAATTGTGGCGCATTATTATTCTTTCGTCGTCAAATATTGAATGAATGAAACGCGTACAAGGATAACAGTTGCTGCCGCTCTGAATAAATAAATAAATGTGTATGTGTGTACGTACCACGGATTATTATTATTATTATTATTATTATTATTATTATTATTACTATTATTACTATTATTATTATTATTATTGTTATGGTAGGGACATTACGCTGCCGATCCGATGCAATATTTAGGCAACAAACTCATATTTCAATTTCATTTTAACGCTCGCAAACTGTTCCCGGGTCGTGTTCTGTTTTCAAATCACCGCGCTTGAAATAATGATCATATAACCAACAACTATAATGACAATGATAATAATAACAATAACGATAACGATAATGATAATACACAGATCATCCTGCGTAATCTCCACTACATTCGTCGCTGCATTTTATCGTCCTCTCATCAGACTTCAGCACTGCTCTCTGAAGTCGTCCACTAGAACACACACACCTATTATGACTCTGCCCTTGAGCGGGGATAGCGAGTCAGCCAACCAGACACCCAGACGAGCAGACAGGCTGCCAGACAGACGGAACGAGAGAGGGGTAGTCACACGAATTGGAATAAACAGGACAGGTAGACAGGCGAATAGAGAATAGACAGAGACAAGTGTAAACAGATGCAGACAGAAGGAAAGGCATTTGAGTTAGCAATCAGAGAAACAGGAAGAAAGACAGACAGGTATCTAGGGAAATGAACAGGTATGCAGACAGAAATGCAAATAGACTGGCAGGAAAGCAGGTAGTCAGACAGAAAGGCAAAGCTGGAGGACAGGCGAGCAGACAAGGAGGCATAAAGGCAGACAAATAGGAAGGCAAGCAGACGAGAAGAAAGGAAGGCAAGTGGCAGCTAGAGGGGAAAGCAGGTTGGCAGGCAAAACATATAGGTAAGTTTGTAGACAAGTAGACAGGTAAATAGGCAGCTAGGCAGACAGTCACATAGGCAAGCAGGCAAACACTGAGGCAGGCAGCATGGCGATTCCGTGAACACATCGACATCTCTTGAAGTTTTTCGTGCATGACTCTGCCTGCTGGTCAAGGCTTCCTGCTGACCTGCTGACATTACCCTCCCAGCAGAGTGACTATCGCTACCCACCCACCCGCTGTGCCCCGAGTGTTCCCCGCCACCTCTTAATTTGTGCTTCTTGATGACCCATTAGCGGGTGAGGGTGAGGGGAAGGGGGGAGGGAGGAGAGGAAAGTGGAGATGACCAGGAGAGATGGAGGGAAGGATGCTGGTGGGTGCCTTGGAGAGTGGAATGCCAACGTCTGAGGAGGAGGAGGAGGAGGAGGAGGAGGAGGAGGAGGAGGACGTGGAGGAACATTAGTTACTTGGGGAGGGAAAGAAAGAAAGTGGAGGGAGGGAGGGAAGGAGGGAGGCAGGGACGACTCGAAGGGTGGAATGCCATGTGTGTCTTGATGGTTTTTGGTGTTGCGTCTCAGACCGGTGAGTGTGTTTGTTGTTCATGAGGGGGAGTGTTCGTACGTGTGTTTGTGTTGCCGCGGGGGGCTGAGGGGCGCGCCGATACACCAGGAGTAGGGGGAGGAGGAGAAGGAGGATGTTGAGGCGGTGGCGGAGGAGGAGGAAAGAAAGAAGGAAGGTGAAAGTAGTTATTGTTGAGTGTATCCCTAAAGTAGAAATAAAAAAAGCGGACAAAAAAGTGAAGGGTGAATTTAAAAAAAATGTTAAAAAAATGTTTCAGGAAAGGCTTACGAAAACACACACGCAAAAACATGGATTTAATATTCAGAAAGCAACTTAAGAAACTGTTATTAAGAAAAAAATATCATTGAATAACTGACTAAAATGCAAAATGGAGAAAGATAAAAGAGAAGAGGAGAAGGAGATTAGACAAAAGAAAGGAGTGAGATTCTTTCTGTGAGTGGATGGGAGGGAGGGAGCGAGGGAGGATGCTCATGAGTGGGTGCAGAGTGGCCAGAGGGAAGAGCAAGTGAAGGAGGTTAGCAGGAGGAGGAGGAGGAGGAGGAGGAGAAGCAGGCTCTGATAAAATTTGAGCTTTGAAGGTCGTGGGAATGCGCTGGGCACTAGTAAACGGAGCAGCATATTTTTGACAACCATTCCGGAGGTGAAGTTAACGACGAGCGTGTCTGGATTAAGAGGACGGGAAACTGGGCGGATGTTAGTGGGCGTGGACGAGGCATGGAGGGTCTTGAGCTAGCGGGGTAGAAGGGGGAAGGGGAGAAGTGTATAGCGGGTACAGGAGGGAATGGTGTTGGGGGTGGGAGGAAGGGGGGCTCGTAGGGGGGAAGTGTATAGCGGGTACAGGAGGGAAGGATGTTGGGGGTGGGAGGGGGGTGAGAAGGGGGGGCTCGTGTCTTAAGAAAATAAAGAGTACAAGTTTTTTCCACACTTTTAAGCTTCTTTGGTATTATTTTCCGGGGCTTCCTGTGCGTGTTCTGGATCCTGTGGGAGCGTCCCGTGGCGGCGTCTTGCAGCCGAGGAGGGACGGCGGCGTGGCGGGGCTTAATTAATCGCTAAGTAAGAGGATTACACTGAACCGGCCAGGGAGGAGCGGAGGCGATAAGAAAGAGAAAGAAAGAAAGAAAGATACAAGAACTCATTTCGTGACTGGCTGACGTACTGAAGCTGAAAGTGGGCAAGGTGATCATGCAGCTTTTAACTATTGCAAATACCTGCCCGGCCACCTACCTGAGGCGACGCACACCTGTGATGATGGCGATGATAGTAATGATACACGCGTCAGCTGCGAGAGGGGAGGAGGGGCGTGGCAAGGCTCAAAGGCTGCTCGTTGCCTCCTCGCTCCCGTCACTCAATGCTTATATTTTCCTCGTACACAAGTTAATATAATTTCTGCATCGTATCCAGCAGTTATATTATTATTTTTCTTCTGTGCGTAAATATCTTAATACTCCTAGCAGGCAAGAAACGCATCAGTGTAATAATGTATCTGAGTGAAGCACCGCAGATGAAAGACGTGGGAAGAAAAACAGGAAGCTGGGCGTATCAATATTTATAGACAAACACTTTCGGTAATTTATAAAAACGGGGTTAATATGACATGAGGAATGGCGTAGACGTGTTAGTAATGCATTTCTTAAGATGAACTTGGCTCTCGTATATTATCAAGAGTAAGTAGTATATTATTGAGTGTGTAAGTAATGGTGTATTATATAGAGATTATAAGTAATTAAGATTATAAGTAGGAGCCTCACGTTCCCGGTATTCAGTCTGGGTCCTCACTCGGGAGTTTTATGATTTTAGCGATGACGCGGGAGGTGGTTCATTAGACGGAGGAGGAGGAGGAGGAGGACTCGTTGCCATGGTGATGAGTGAGTGTTTATGTTATTTGACGTATCGAGAAGCAGCTCCTCTCCCTCTCTCCTCCCTCTCCTCCCTCTCCCTCATCAATACTCATCCCCTTTTTTCTGATTTATTTTTCATTCCCTTCGGTCTTCTCGTTTCTGTGATGTTCGTTCCTCTTACCTCGCTCTTCCTAATTATATTTGTGCCAATTTATTATTTTTCCAATATTCTTGATCAGAGTTTTATTTCATTTACTTTAATCACATTCTTACCTCTACACTTGCTGCCTTCCTTATGAGACCCATGAACGTAGGTATTCGAATTTTACATCTCACTCACCAGACTTCATTTTCACATTTCTTCTTTCTTACCCAACTCAATTTGTCCTTTCTTATTCGCTCTTTCCTCGTATTTAACTCTTTAAAGTGAATCGGAACTCAATGCTACGCTAAGGATCTCAATCTGTGCTACATACTCTCACCTCTTCTTGCCTGGACTTGCGCTATAAAAATCCGTACGACCCTAAATGGAGTTGAGGCAGCTGGACGACATGTATCTTGAAGGTGGATGGTAGCGAGGTGAGGTGGGTGAATGGCTTTTAGCGTTGCTGTGGGAGTATGTTGAAGACTCCCATCTCGGTAACAGTAGGTGGATGGCAGCGAGGCAGGTGGGTGGATGGCTCGCCTTTGTGTGAGCACCGACCATGAAACACCCGGCGAGAGGGAGCGGAAGGCAGGAAATGGGGTGACGAGACTGAGGTGGCGCAAGAATGGCACCGTTGGAAAGAGGGTTTTGAGGCGTGTGGCGTTGGATTGGCTTGAGACGAAGAGTAATGGTTATAGGTTGACTGGTTCAGTGCCCTCGGAGCTGTGCTGGCGGGAGTCGTGCAGTGTATTTTCCATTAATTTCTTGGAGATTGTCAAAGAGAAAGAAATTGAACGGGAGGAAAGAAATTATAGGAGCAGAGTGTAATATCATCTTTAAACAAGTAATCGAAAATAGTTGACGGCGAAAAAGGAGGATTATGAAAGACAAAATAAGTCGTTCTGTATTTTTTCCGAATGACTTGTGTAAAATGGACATAATACTGATTTGGAGGAAGAAATTCTGAGGTACGTAAGAATTAAAGAAGTGGTGTGTGTGAGAGAGAGAGAGAGAGAGAGAGAGAGAGAGAGAGAGAGAGAGAGAGAGAGAGTCAGGGTCATGTCACCGGCAATCGCGGGATTCACCACTTAATTCCACTTAATTACGATTCGATCCAAGCACCTTAGCGAGCGGGTCGGACGATAATGAAAAAGAAAAAAAATATATCGTACCCGGACACCGAAAAACAATATCCTCAACCTTGCACTAACTATTGGCTTCCTGCATCAGTCGCTACTTTGCTCTTTGATCTTCCTTGGCCACCCGCCTTCCCTACGTCTTCATTAATCTCATTAGCAGCATCGTGAGGGAGAGGAAAGGGATGCTGCCAAAGATGCTGGAATTGTAGGATTTCGTGCGGAGGTGGATAATGAGGGTATGTGTCTTTTGAGGAGTGTATAGATGGATGTTTTGTGTGGTGGGGGGAGGCAGGGCGGAGGCAGGGGAAGGGACAAAGCGTGTGTGCTGAAAGGAGAATATATTTACAACTCATGGAAGCACTGCAGAGGACGAGGAGTTTGTCTGGTCAAAGTAAAGAAACAAAGAGACATGAAAATAAATCAATACAGGATTGAAGTAATGGATGAAAAGAAAATGAAAGGGTATTAAAACATTGCACTTGAATTATACCTGAAAGATTATTGCTTTTGTACCTGGTAATGATAATCAAAAGTCGCTTCAGGTTATTAAACAGGAAATATTACTATATTTTTTTTTCTTTTTCATCTCGGGCCATCAGATTGTAGCCCGACTTAGCAAACAAAATCAATCTCCATTTACGTATTGCATCTACAAATCATTCTCTCTCTCTCTCTCTCTCTCTCTCTCTCTCTCTCTCTCCTTAATATTTATCGGCCCCATCTCCGTCCCGCCGCCTTTCCTTCTCCCTCGTCACCTTAAGCGCGCACCAACGATTTGTCATCCTTCTCGTCTCTCCTTCCCGCGGGATGTGACGTGGGCGGTGAGGGCACGGTGTTGTGGGCGTGGGTAACCTGACACGCCTAACCCACCCACCCACCCACCCACCTACCCACCCTCCCTTACTCTCCTCGCATGACCTACCCACACCCCTACAAGCCTCTCTATCCCACCTCCTACCCCTCCATCCACGACCTTCCACCTTCCCTCCCATATGTCCCCACCCAGCCCATCCACCCACACTCCCCACCCACACGTCCATGCCTTACGTCCTCCCCTCCACGCCCCTACACTTTTCACGTTCATGCCCCCCCTCCTCCCCCCTTCGCATCTCCCCTCCCCACATACGCCTCAAATTCCCACGTTCTTCTACTCCTCCTCCTGCACCTCCTCCTCCTCCTCCTCACTCTCTCTCTCTCTCTCTCTCTCTCTCTCTCTCTCTCTCTCTCTCTCTCTCTCTCTCTCTCTCTCTCTCTCTCTCTCTCTCTCTCTCTCTCTCTCTCTCTCTCTCTCTCTCTCTCTCTCTTTCTCTCTCCCCAATTCCTGCCTCGTCATCGTCTCATGTTGCAGTCATCACCGGGGAATTTTATCCTCCTCCCTCCCTTTCAATTTATCTCCCATTCTTTTTGTTGTGTACATATATTTTATTTTAATTTTTCATACTAAATTGATCATTATCCAATATCGGGTGACGTTCATTCCTGTATTACTGTCGTTGGTATTGTTGTTGTTGTTGTTGCTATTGTTGTTGTTGTTGTTTATGACATCCTCATCTTTCTCCATTCTTCTCCACCACCATCACCACCACCACCATCACCATCACCACCACCACCACCACCACCACCATCACCACCACCACCACCATCACCACCACCACCATCACCACCACCACCATCACCATCACCACCATCACCACCATCACCACCACCACCACCACCACCAACACTATCACCTCCACCACCTTCACCACCGCGACCTCCGCCATGACCTCCACCACCAGCGCCTCTTTCTTCCCGCTGCTTATTAAATTTGCAACGTCAGAGTAATTAAAAACCACTTAACCACCCACTAACCTTATCCCCCCACCCCCCGAAGAACCATTCCCCCCCCCTCCACCACCACCACCACCGCCACCGCCGCCGCCACGATAATACACTCTACCCCTTCATCATTTTCCCTTCCATCTGCTAACATAACTTCTCATTAAGCGTTAATTAGCATGATTCTGTCCTTTGTCCTTCCTCCCAACATCATTATCCTCGCCTCACTATCACCGTTCACTGTCATCACCATCTTCAGCACCATCCTTACGTACCGCCGTCACTGTCTTTATCTTCATCATTTTCAATTTTGTGTATGTTTTTTTTTTCCTTCTTGTCATAATTTACGCAGCTTGTCTTTTATGTTTATTAGTTTCTTGTTTTTCCTGTTTATCTTTCCTCCTCTTTTATTTTCTCTTTTACGCTTTTCTCTCCTTTTATGATTATTTTTCCTTCTTCTCTTTCTTCCTCTTTCTTCTTGCGATTTCTTCTCTATTTTTCTTTATGTTATTTTTCATGATTAATTCTCTTCTTTTCTCTTTTCTTTTATTCTCTTTTGATTTCCTCTCTTCTCTTCTCATCTCTCCTTTTCTCTTCTCTTCTGTTCTTTTCTTTTCTCTTTTCCTCTCTTCTCTCCTCTTTTGATTCCCTTCTCTCCTTTCCTCTCTTCTCTCTCTTTCTCTTCTCTCCCTTTCTCTTCTCTTCTCTCCCTTTCTCTTTTCTTCTCTTCTCTAATCTTCCCTTCTCTTCTATGCTTTCCATCTCTCTTGTATTACTTTGTAGGTCTTGCTGTTTGATCTCTTTGTGGTTCTGTGATTGATGGGCATTTATCCTCCCTCGGGTATGCGTCCCCTTGCTTATGTCCCATCCTCGCTGCCTGTTACTTGGCGCGGCTGTAAGTGTTTGTTTGGTCACCCCTACAGCCCTTACTTTCTGATGTTAATGTGTTTTTCTTCTCTTTCGCAGGTGAGTGTGTTCTCTGGCGCTGTGAGAGGCCCTTGGTGAGGTAAGCGAGGGAGGGAAGGAGGGGGTGAGGAAGGTTAGGCGTCACCTGTATGTACTACCTCCCTCACCTGCCTCACACCTGCCTCAAAACTTTCCCCTCGCGGAGTGTTGACAGGGAAATCACATCAGGGAGCGTGGTTGAATTCTTTCCGTAAGGTATTAAGTCGTTTTATTATAGTTGATCCGCCTTCCCAGCACACTTCTTTTTGCGGTAAAGAGCGAAATAAAATATAAACAAAAAAAAAAAGGACCGCTGTCGCTGCTCCTCCAAATAGTTGATGATAATAGTAGCCATCGTTACAGGTAGATAGGTAGATAAAGATGGGTAAATAGACAGGAGTATAGGATGCTTTTAAAGGGTGATGGATTAATAGACAAACAAATAGATAATCGTGCTTTCTCTCTTTAAAATCCCTCCACTATTTCCTCCTCACTTTCCCTTCCTTTCCTCCCCCCATTTTTCTCTCATCACCCGCAGCCTCTTCAACCTCCATCCTACTCGATCTCTACCTCTTTTACTACCTTCCCTTCCTACTTCTACATCCCCTCTTCTCTCCTTTTTTTTCCCTCCCTACCTTCCTCCCTCTCTCCCTTTCCCTCCTTTCAAGTGAGGGAATCGACAGCTGCCTCGTGCAAGGGTTTAGCCAGAAAATATCGCGTGTTGTCTCAAGTCACAGTTTTACACTCGTTCGGGACGGGGAATAAATAGGTTGGTGGCGGGGACGTGAACGAGGGCGATCTGTCATTACCTGGAGGAGGAGGAGGAAGGAAGAGGGAGAGAGGAGGGAGGGAGGTTCGAAAGCGAGGGAGGGTAATGGTGGGAACGAGAGAGATGGAGGTATGTCGGGAGGGAGTGAAAAGGAAGAAGAGGTGGAGGGTGAAGAAAGTCAAGGATGAAAGAGCAAAGAAGAGTTAGGAGATGAAGAAGAAGGGAGTGGAGGAATGGTAGAGCAAAAAGAGAATAAGATAAAGCATATAGAGGGGAAGGGATGAGAGGTGTAGAGGGAGGTAGCGCGGGAAATGAACGAGGGAAGTAGGGAAGGGGAAGGAGAAAGACAAGTGGAAATAGAAAAGTGGGGAAGAGCTGAAGAAAAGATAAAATGGATGGAGGGGAGAAGAGACTTAGAGAGAGGAGGAAAAAGAGTTGGAGAAGAATGGAAAGGCGTAAGGTTTGAAAGAGAAGTAGAGAGAAGGAGTAGGAGGTATGAAAGAGGGTAAAGAAAGAACGATGGAAGGGATTGGAAGTAAAGAACGAAGTATAGGAAGGGAAGTAGAGAGAGAAAAGAAGAGAGAAAGGGAGAAAAATAGTGGTGAGAAAACAGCCTGGGTTGAGAGAAGATTACGGAGGAGGAGGAGGATTCAAGGGTAAAGGGAGGAGAGGGAAGGGAAAGGAGAGGGAGAAAAAAAAGGGAAGGAGTAGGGAGAAAAAAGTGGAGGGAAGAAGGGTATGTCATTCTCTCCACTAATTTCTGCACTAAATCTTTTTCTCTCTTTTTTTATCTTCTTTCTCACATTCCCCTCGCACATTTTTTTACCTGCCTAGTGTGTGCATCGACCACGGAACACACACACACACACACACACACACACACACACACACACACACACACACACACACCAAGCTGGTTTCTGGAATTACCCATCAATAGTAGAGCTAACCACAGAGAGAGAGAGAGAGAGAGAGGATCCACCCTGAGATAACAAAATAGATAAGCTCCTTGCCAAGATTTTATCACCTCATCTCCTCTTTCTCCTCCTCCTCCTCCTCCTCCTCCTTCTCCTCCTCCTCCTCCTTCCCATTATTATAAGGTCTGCCAGATGGTGTTTACTTTCATTGATTAATTTAACACTTGAGTAAAATTGTCTCCCCTTAAATTTTTGCAGGTGGTGAAGCGGTTTTCTTCTATGTTTGATTTTCACTTTTGTTATACGCTGTGAGGAGAGGCAAGACTGGGCAACACGAGACAAAATAAAAGATTTAAAAAAGAAAATACACGCAAAGTCAGAATATATGGACTGTCTAGCGATGTAGTATGTATTATGAGGAAGGATCTTTTAGCGTAAATCCAAACGAAAAGAAAGAAAAGAAATGTAGAGGAGAGTGAAGGGCAAGGACGCAGAGTAGTAGTAGTAGTAGTAGTAGTAGTAGTAGTAGTAGTAGTAGTTAATATAAGGAGAAGGAAGAGGAGGATAAAAAGAGAATAGTAGCAGTAGTAGTTGTTATTGTTGTAGGATGAGGATGAAGAAAAGAAAAACGAGGAAGAGGAGAACAAGAGAGGAGGAGGACAAGAGAGGAAAAGAAGGGGAAGAATAGTTGTTAGCTTATTGGGTGAGTAAAAGAAATGGGTGAAAGGTCGAGCGACGGAGGAGGGTTGAGGAGAGGGTGAGCATTCTCTTCTCCGGGGAAGGATTAGAAGAGGAGGCAGAGGAGGAGGAGGAGGAGGAGGAGGGGAGGGGGATAGTTGTTGACCCCAAGCGTTGCAAGACCTTAAGTACCTCGGCAAACCTTCTCTTTATACTTTTCATACTTTTCTGCATATTTTCATTTATATTTTGTTTTAGAGAAGAAAGAACCGAGTAATCAGAATTTTCATGTTTGAAGAAAATATAAATAAAAATCAATAAAAAAAGGTTTTCCATCTTTTGTTGTTTTTTATAAATATTTGCATCTGATTGTATTTTTATTTAATTGTCATGTTTCCAAACTATGAAAATACAGTGAAGAAGAAGGAGGAGGAGGAGGAGGAGGAGGAGGAGGAGGAGGAGGAGGAGAAATAGGATCTAAAGGACTAGTAAAAGGAAATAGGAGTTGAAGGTGAAGAGGCTTTGAAGGATCTCTCTCTCTCTCTCTCTCTCTCTCTCTCTCTCTCTCTCTCTCTCTCTCTCTCTCTCTCTCTCTCTCTCTCTCTCTCCCCTCCTCTTCTCTTTGCGTCGAGCCAATGTCAAGCTTCATCGATGGGCTTCTTTATGAGGGCCACTTTTTACCAGAAGGCGCCATGGTCCGCTGGTTTCCCTTCCCTTACTATGGCCCTTCCTCTCTGAATGTGCTATAAGGGTCTTCAAAGGTGCCTCTTCCTCCCCCATCTTCCTCCTCCCCCTCCTCCTCCTCCTCTCAAGTGCCACGGTTCATTACGACGTTCTTATCATCTTCGAAGGCCGCCGACAGACATCTGATGATAAATTTTGTCAGTATGTTTGTTTAGGTTTAATATTGAAGTTTACGAGGCTGTGTTTTCTGTTGGCTTGTCGGATGTTGATTAGGTTCTTTGTTTATCTATCCGTTGTTTGCTTTCGTTGGTCTTTGTTTTGTTTTCCTTCATTGTAGTTCTTTGTTTTTGTGCCTCATCGGATTCCTTGACTTCTATGACTCTTCTTTTTTCCCCAGTCCGTTTCTGTAATTCTGTGTTTATTTTTTAATTTCCCTGTTCCTGTAATTCCTTCTAGCTATGCCTTATTTACGTTGCTTAGCTCTCTTGCCTGTGCACTTGTTTATAATGACCTCCTAACTCTACCTCCATTTGCACCTGTTTCATTAATTACTTCTCGATGTTTATTTACTTCAGTTCCCCGTGTCTCCCTCTTCCTTTAATTTTTTTTGCTTATGTGACTCGTTTTAGCTGCTTTTCCCATTTTCTTTGGAACTTCGCTTATTTACTCTATCCGACCGCCTTCCACTCGCACCTGTCAAACTCCCTTCCTCTCCACCTCGCTCGCACACCTGTCGCAGTGAGGGCGGCGGCTATGGAGTTCCCGAAGGAGGAAGAAGACTCCTTCCGAGGCATCGCACGAGGGAAGTTTGCTCTTTGGCGCTCAACTTTGCCGACAGTACCCGCGTGTAATACCCTCGTGTGTGTGTGTATGTGTGTGTGTGTGTGTGTGTGTGTGTGTGTGTGTGTGTGTGTGTGTGTGTGTGTGTGTGTGTGCGCGCGTCGGTGTGCTGTGATTTCTTGTTATCGTTTTCCTTCTTGTATATAGTGAATTAAGGTTCAGAAAGCATATAAAGGAGGTCTGAGTGCCCCAAGGGAAGGGAAGAAAGGCGATAACTGGGAGTCCATTGTTGTGTGTGTAGAGAAGAGAGAGAGAGAGAGAGAGAGAGAGAGAGTGAGAGACGAGAGAGCAGAGAGGAGAGTGAGGAATGGAGAGAGAGAGAGAGAGAGAGAGAGAGAGAGAGAGAGAGAGAGAGAGAGAGAGAGAGAGAGAGAGAAGGGGGGGGGGTATTCATGCATGCCTTGAGGTGGTCCCACGACTTCTTGCGACAACTTTCCTCCTCTTCCTTCTCCTCTTTCATTTCCTCCTCCTCCTTTTCCTCCTCCTCCTTTTCCTCCTCCTCCTCCTTCTTCATTGATTGACTCCACGACCTTGATAACTCTAATTCCTCTTTAAATTGATTAGGGCAGAACTCTTTTGACGAGCAAGTTAGTGTGTGTGTGTGTGTGTGTGTGTGTGTGTGGGTGTGGGTGTGTGTGTGTGTGTGTGTGTGTGTGTGTGTGTGTGTGTGTGTGTGTATTTCTTCCACCCCTCTGATCATGTTGTGGGTGGTGTAGAAATTTACGTCTTTTTACATTTTTTCTTTATTTACTTACCAAGAATTTTATTATTTATCATCTCTTCATCTTTCCCTGTTCACCTTTCATCTCATTAATACACCTGTCTCTTCCCCCCCCCCCTCCCCCCCATCTTACTCCTTAACTTTCGGCATCCTCGACTCCTTCCTATTATTTCCCCTCATTCCCTTCCATCCCCTCCTTCTTCTCCTCCTCCTCCCCGTCACGTCACGCCGGGAGGGAGTGATGTGACAGTAATTGGCGGCGTTACGTCACTCCTGCCGCCTAAGCCGCTGCCGCCCCAACCGGTAAGTGTTTAGGCGCGCCGGGCCCAGCACCTCACCTGGCTGCCCCCGCCCCCTCCCCCTCTCCTTCCCCTCCCCTTCCTCCTCCCTCTCTCACTCTCTCTTTACCTTGCCGCCTTTACCTGGCCACAGTGAAGCGCAATTAGGATGGAGGTGTCCACTTGAGGAAAGGGAGTTTTTTTCTTTGCGGGGTTTTCTATTTTCTTGTTTTTGCTTTATGGCTGTGTTGTAATGTATAGTTTTTTGTATTGGATAGTGGTATTTTTTTTGTTTTCCATTGTTAGTTTATTGGAAACAAATTAATTCCCGTTGCTGTATTTTTATTATATACGTTTTTTCGTACCTTTTCTTTTATAGAACAATTTATTCACTCATGCATTTCCTCATTTTATAATAAGCGCATAAATTCATTGCCTACGTTGCGTTTCAATATATTTTATTTCGTATCTATATTTCTGTCTTATCAATTATTGCAGATTTCAAACATTTTATTTTACACACGAACAAATTCAGTCGTGCGTTTTTAATACATTTTTTTTCTAGAGATCCTTTTTTTATGTTGCGTCTCTGGGTCTGCTTGTGTATTCTATTCACTTCACGTTCGAGACGCGTATTACAGTCCAATAAATCCAATCATGCGTTTTTATTGATGTATTTTTTTCTCCCGGGAGCTTATTTCTTATCTCTCTTATCCATCGGGGAAGGTTTTCTCACAGCCGTGCTCTCGGCGGCCCCTTGACCCCCTTGACCCTCTCGAGCCGCCCTTGTCTTGTCCTCTTGTCTAGTCCTCTTGTCCCTCGGTGCAGCCTTTTCTTCATTCCCTTTCTTTTTACTTCGATGACTCATTACGTATTCATATTTTTCTTCCTTCCCCTCTTTAAAATTAATCTCATTCCGCCATTCGTCATGTTTTAATTATGTACCACTGCTTCACTTTTTTTATGTTTTGTTTTTGTTTTATTTCTTTCTCGACGTCCGCTCCTCTGACCGCTCTTCTTCCTTTCCCACCCACCCACCCACTCATCCATCCATCCATCCGTCACCCTGAGAAGTCTTAAGTATTTCCTGCTGCTCATCCTTCTTCCTCTCTCGCCTTCTGTTCTTTCTCTCCTCCTTTAGTCGTCACAGAGGCAGTATCAGGGATGGCGGAAGGAGGTAGGACTGAAGGAAGAAAGAATAAGGAGGAGGAAGAGGAGGACGCAGTGAGTTTCAACGAGATAATTAAAAAGACAAAGGAAAGGAAACCCAAGCAAGCGGTAGTGTGCTTTCCTCTGAGCCGCGGCCGTGTAGGTGTGTACAGTCAAAGGGATAATGCAAGGGTTAGCGGGTGTTTAGAGTCTCCGCGAGGGATTAGCGTCACACAGAGTACTTACAGCATCCGGGAGCGTCGCCAGAAAACAGTGAGAAAGTCCTCGGCGAAGGGTTAATGAGCGCTCAGGCGATGGACGCAAAAACGACGTAATTGTGAAGCTGAGAGAGAGGCCGTCGTGTGTGTGTGTGTGTGTGTGTGTGTGTGTGTGTGTGTGTGTGTGTGTGTGTGCTGTGGTAATGGAAACAAACGACCAAAGGCTAAAGAAAAAAATAGATAAAAATTAGTTCTTAAACACCGTCTTCCCACAAAGTAAGAGACCGTTGTCAGAAGAGAAAGATGTGTGCGTTTGTGTGTCTGTAGGGGGTGGTAGGATGTGTGTGTGTGTGTGTGTGTGTGTGTGTGTGTGTGTGTGGCTCAGACGTGATCCCAAGCGCCTTCCTGTGACCCAGACGTGACGCGGGCGAGGCTGCAGGGGATGAGTCGGGGCGGGCGGCGGTCCAGGGTCATGTTGCCTCTGATGACTCGAGTCGCTGGCCACCTCGTTTCCTTCAAGCAGATAAAACTATTACCCCGTATTTATAAACGTCTCGGCACCTCAGTTCGCCTGTTTGAAAGCCTCTCGTATATAGAAGTTGCTGGGGTTTTCATGGACTTTTTTTTTAAGCACAGGGAGCAACTCAAGGGCAACAAAAATAAGATGTAAAGAAAATAAAAACCCGCTAACTGTTGCTCTCATATAGTGATCCTAATGATAGTTTTACCTCACTTGTGCTCTTTGAACTGGAAAAATACCCATGAAAACCCGGTTAATCTTCTCTTTGGCCTTGGAAAATAGTCGTAATGGGAGCCCGATAGGTTTTAAATATATAGATAATTTTCTCTTTTTACTCTGTCTCTCATATAAAGAAATAGTTTTACGTCTTAACTGAATGGCTCTTGAGTAACATTTCCTTGGACTGCAGTAAAAAATTATGAGGATACGACTTTTTATTTATTTACAAACAACAACAAAGAAGAAGTAGAAGAAAAAGCCTTCCCACGTTGTCCCTTAAATCGCCCTCTGCTTCCTCCTCCTACTCCTTCTCCTCCCTTGTCTTGCATCATCTCCTATCCCCCCCCCTCTCTCTCTCTCTCTCTCTCTCTCTCTCATCAAGCTCTCCCGGGCCGCGCATAACGAGGGCCGCTTTGTCAGGTTTACGAGCGAAAAAAGGCGCGCTAAGTGTTCAGTAAAGGCTGCGTCTGTGTTTGGCGGAGGTCGAGACTAATTCTGTCGCCGCCGTCGCCGCCGCCGCGTTTTTGAGGCAGAGACGCGATAAAGCAGAGGTTGTCACTCATTAAGGAGGAGGGAAGGAGAGGGAGATTGAGGTAGGGGGGAAAGAAGTGATTGAAGAGGTGTGAGAGATAGGTCGTGGAGAGAATGACAGGGAGGAAAGGTGAAAGGAAGAGGGTGGGAAAGGAGGTAAAGATCAGGGTGTTAGATAAAAGTGAATGCAATGAGAGAGAGAGAGAGAGAGAGAGAGAGAGAGAGAGAGAGAGAGAGAGAGAGAGAGAGAGACTCGATTTATTAGGACTCACGATCGACCTAAATACTCATTCATTCATTCATTCACTCACTATTTCACTTTCACTGGTTTGTTATCTCTCTCTCTCTCTCTCTCTCTCTCTCTCTCATTCCTTTACTAACATCTCATTCTTCACTTCTCTTCCTCATTATTCTTTCTTGCATTCACACTTTTCAATCCTTTGCGTTCTTATCTCCCTTTTATTACCGAGGATTTCTTTGTTAAGGTTCTATTGTGGTTTGTTTTTATAATTTTCTGGAGGACTTTTGTTTTACTTTTCTAGATACTTTTCATTGGTGTTCTTTGTGTTCCATTCTTTTCTGCTTGGCTTCACCTCTTTTTTTATTCTCTCCTTTCTCCACCTCCTGCGTCTCGTGTGATTTTTTTTCTTTCCTTTCTCCGGGCCTTCTCTCTCTCTCTCTCCTACCTCCTTCCCCTGGTCTTTTCATCCGTCTGGCCACAAAGAACACATAGGAAAAATCTTCTGTTTAATGTCCTATTTCAGATCTCTTCGTCGACTCCACTCATTCATTCATTCACCCCTCCTCCTCCTCCTCCTTCCCCTCCTTCTCCTCTTGCTTTAATGTTCCCTTTTTTACCCCTCCACCTTCCCTTCATCCCCCCAGCCATCCATCTCGACTTCCTCTCCTTTTTCTTTCTCTCCTCCCTTTCGCCCGCAGTTCACCCCGTCTCCTCCTCCCTCCCCCTTTCTTCCTTTCTTTCTTACCCAGCGTCTTTACCCCTCCTCTGCCCTCCCTCTTCCCTTCTCCCCTCCTCTATTACTTACTTCCCCTCTCTCTTAGTTCACTCCTCTCTGTCTGTCTGTCTGTCTGCCTCTCTCTCTTTTTCTTTTTCCCCTCACTTCCCCGTCAGATGGCGCGCAGATAACCTTAGTGACGAATGTTTTTCAGTTGTGCTTCTGTTAACGGCTCAGAATCAATAATACGGTTACTTTTTTCCTCCTTATTTTCTTTGATTTTACGGTTAAATTGCATCTTTTCTTCGTCTATTTTCTCCTTTTATTTTGTTTTCTCTGTGTCTTCATCCTCCGTCATTTTCTTCCCTCCGTTTCTTGTCGATGTTTTGCTCTCTTCTCTCTCTTCTCACCCTTCCTACTTTTCCTCCTCCTCCTCCTCCTCCTCCTCCCCACCTCCTTCTTCTTTTATCTACTCCCGCTCCCTCCCTCTGCCTCCTCCTCAACACACTCCTTCACAGAGCTCACCAAGCCCCAGGGTAAATATATACAGGGGTGGTTGGTTGATCTTGGCTCTCTCTCTCTCTCTCTCTCTCTCTCTCTCTCTCTCATATTAGTTTTGCAATCATAATTTTACAGTTTTATATTCCTTAGTTTCATCGCTACCCATTTTCTATTTGCTACTATACATATTTCATAAAGATAGATAAATATGAATGAATAAAGAGAATAGATAGTTAGAGAAGGCAGATCGATAGATATATAAATGGATTAATAGATAGGTACACTTATCGATGTATAAATATTTTCTTTTGTATTGAATAGTTCTGAATTACCCGGATGATATTTTTTCTTCTTTCCTCGCATGACTGAACTTCATCTTTCGTTTATGAGTTCGTCAACCTTCACTAAGCATGCCGTTCATCCTCAATTATGGTACATTAAATTTTATAAACGATTTCTTGCTTTCGTTAATTTGTCAGGTCTTTGTTTTCTGCTTCTCCTAAGTAATCCCTCCCCCTCCACCTCCTCCTTCCCTCCCCACACACAGACCTCCTCCCTAACTCCTCCTCCTTCCAAAACAGGACCTATACTCTCAATCATTTCGTGGCTTACACACCCACATTTGATAAGGCTTTCTTAGAGGTTGTGTGAGTCTTGCCATGGGTAGTTTTATGAGTCTAGTGGTAATTTGACAAGGCTTCTGCACCATGAATGTGAAAAGCACTCATAACGACCCGAGTAATCTGCTTTGTGGCGTTTGGAAGTCCCGAAATTGACCTCCCGAAATTGACCTCTCTTGCGTCCACTCCTCTGTACTCTTTTTAGGAGCAGTGAGTAGCGGGCTTTTTTTTTTCATTATTGATTTTTTTTTATGCCCTTGAACTGTCTCCTTTGCTGTAAAAAAAAAAGCATTTGTAGTGAGAGCCGAGAGCGTCTGAGAATATGGGCCGTGGCAGCCTCTTCCGTCTTCCGCGCCCTTCCCTTCCCACGACATCCCCTTTCAAATCATCATCTCTTTCCCCTTACACACCATCCCCTTCCCTCTCTTTCCACACGATTCCCTTCTTTCCCCTCCTACGCCATTCCTTCTCACACCATTCCCCTCTTTCCCCCTCATACGCCATCCCCTTCCTTCCCCTCTCTCACCATCTTATTCTTTCCCCCTCCTACGCCATTCCTTCTCTCACTATTCCCTTCTTTCCCCTCGCACGCCATTCCCCTCAACACCATCCCCTCTTTTCCCCTCTCATGCCATCCACCTCCTTCCCCTCTCACACCATCCCCACCTTCATCTCCCACGCCGTTCCCTTCTCTCCCCTCCAACATCATCCCCTGCTTCCCCCTCCCACACCACCCTCTCCCGCACCTCATCGTCCTCCCTCGGGTGGGTGATGCAGAAAATTAGGCGCATAAATCCACGCCGCGTCTCCTCCTTAACTCTCACCGCCGCCCGAAAACACTTGCTAATTATATAGAACAGATGTCGGCGGCGGAGGTCAAGTGTGTGTGTGGGGGCTGGGGTGGGTGGGAGACGTGTGTGTGTGTGTGTGTGTGTGTGTGTGTGTGTGTGTGTGTGTGTGTGTATAAGAGGTGGAGTTTTGTGTTGCTTCTCTCTCTCTCTCTCTCTCTCTCTCTCTCTCTAGTCGCCATTCTAATACAAATTACGAAATATGACCTAATGTATGTGCGAAAGTTATTATTTGGTGCGATATTTGTTAAATAATATCAAGAGAAACTTATCTTGAACGTTTATCAGACTTGTTACTTCGCGTATAGTAGTAATTGCTTTCATGCTCGTAAATGTGTTTGTTATGTATGTTATGTGCTTTTTCCAGTTGTACATTATCCCTCAAGTGTTGTATTTCACTTTATTACATGTATTTTCACTTTCTGCCTTACGTATTTCTCTGTCTTGCGTCAGTGTATGCTTCCTGGTTCGTTAGTCCCCTCGTTCAGCATTTCGACGTTCTCCGTATCGGGTCTCACTTGATAAGACGCCTTTTTATCTTTGTTTGTCCCTCATCCCGCACTTCGTCTTCGTATACTTTATTGTTCTTGGGCTCCTGTCTTTGTTTTCCTCCCCTGGTTCACGCTCCCTTTGTTTCTCCGTCTTTGTCTCGCTGTGTGTGTGTGCTTTATGGTTCCCGCTCCATACCTCATGTTTTCTTCCCTTGCTTCCGTGTTTGCCAGCTCTGCGCTCTCCATCTGTCTGTCTGTCTGTCTGTCTGTTCGTCTGGTTGTCTATCTATTTGTGTGTCTTTATCTGCGTGCGTCTCTTTCATTGTCTTTTTATCTCTGTCTGTTTTCTTGCCTCTTGGTTTGTCTGTATCTATTTGTGTGTGTCTTTGTCTGTGTATCTTTCTGTATCCGTCTTTGTCTGTTTTCTTACCTATATGCTCGTCTGTTTATCTGTGTGTCTGTGTCTGCCTGTTTCTCTGCCTAAGTATCGTCGTAAAACTTAAAATATATATAAAAATGGGTCCAAAGATTAAAGGAGAAAATAATAATCTCTGCTTCAATCGTGTTCACCTTGGTCATCACCGTCGCCATCATTGTCATCATTATTTAGACCAAGTTTGTTTTCATGTCCAAAGAAACTAATTCACTTGTCGTGCTACGCGCCACACGAGAGAGTAATGATGGAGTGAGAGGGAAGAGGGATGACTGACGAGGAGGAGGAGGAGGAGGAGGAGGAGGCTCTGGTGGTGTTGGTGGAGGTGATGGAGGGGGTGGAGGGTGAGTAGCCGTGGGTGTGGATGGAGGAGGAGGAGGAGGAGGAGGCGCTGGTGGTGTTGGTGGAGGAGGTAATGGAGGGGGTGGAGAGGGAGGAGGAGGAAGGGTTATCATTATCTAAATTAGGAAATGAGGTAAAGGATTTTTTTTTTTTAGTCCCCGGTCGTTGAAACATTCCCAGGTGGAGAAGTTAATTTACCTGACATGAATCTGGGCGGCGACACGTGTTGTTATTATTACCTTGGGCATGTCCCGTCTCTTGCTTCGTCTTGTATACATTTTTTTCTTTACATTTCCACTGATGATATTTCTTTCTGTTAAAAACTTCTTGTTACGTGTTTGTATCGTTCTGGAAAATTGTTTTTAGCTTTTTTTCTTATCTTTTTTCTTTTCTGCTTTTTCGCTGCTGTATTTTCACTGGTGTGCTTTTGAAATATCTAATCTGCCACGCTTCTATATTTGGAAACTCAGGAAATTCGTATTATAGTATATTTTTTTCCCCTTTTTTCATTTTTGACTTTTTTTTTATTTTTTATTTTTTTTTATTTTCTTGCTTTTTTATTTTCTTGCCTTTTCTGCATTTTTTTTCTATTTTCATGCTTTTTTTATTTTCTTGCCTTTTCTGCATTTCTTTTTTTTCTATTTTCATGCTTTTTTTTCTTGCCTTTTTTATTTTCTTGACTTCTTGCCTTTTCTGCATTTCTTTTTTTCACTTTTCTAGCTTTTTTTATTTTCTTGCCATTTGTGTTCTTTTCTTTTTTTATTCTTGCCTTTTCTATATATTTTTTGCCTTCCTTATTTTTCTTGCCTTTTCTGCATTTCTTTTTTTAATTTTCGTGCCTTTTCTGCATTTCTTTTTTTTTCTTGCCTTTTCTGCATATTCTACCCACGTCCTTTTTTCCAATATGTACCTATTATATTTCCCTTTTTATAATGCGGAAATGCGGTATCCCTTTTTATTTATATTTTTCGTACTCCCCGGCGATGTGCTTTTTTCAATTACCCGAATCTTTTACCTTTTTCTCCTATTTTTGCCCCCCTTTTTTCCCCTTCCGCAGCGACGTGGCGTGACGTAAGGCAACCTAATCCCGCCTGATGGCCCGGCAAAATCCGTCTTTTTGCGTTGCGTTCCCGCCGAATTAATGACGAACTCACTCTACAGTTTTTTAACCTGCGTGGCTGCGGCGGCGGCGGGGGTCTGAAATAACACCCAAACCTTTTCTGTTGTTGCATATAATGAAGGAAAAACGTTACTGAGTTTCAACCCCACGCCAGCAGTGCTACAGAATGGTGGTGATGAGGTGGTGGTGGTGGTGGTTGTGGTAGTGGCGATGACGGTAGTAATGGTAGTGATGAGGGGAGAGAACTAGAGAAAAAATGGAATGGGGAAACGCGAACAGTAGGGGCTGGTGGTCGTGGTAGTAGTAGTAGTAGTAGTAGTAGTAGTAGTAGTAGTAGTAGTAGTAACAGTAGTAGTAGTAGTAGTAGTAGCAGTAGTAGTAGTAGTAGTAGAAGTAGTAATAGCAGTAGTTGTAGTAGAAGTAGTAGTAATAGTAGTAGTAGTAGTAGTAGTAGTAGTAGTAGTAGCAGCAGCAGCAGTAATGGTCGCGAGAAGTGAAGAGGAGTGAAAGAGAAGGAAAGAGAAGAGGAAGAGTGGATTTATTAAGGAGTAGGTGTATGAGGTAGAAACATGCTACGGAGTGGTGGTGATGATGATGATGATGATGAGGTGGTAGTGGTAGTGGTAGTGGCAGTGGTGGTAACTTAGAGTGTCGTGAATAGCAGCAAGTGTAGGTGTTTGTGGTGGAGGCGTGGAATGTGATGTGGAGAGGGAGAGAAGGCTGCTGAAGGTGGTAAGAGGGGAGAGAGCGGAGTGAGGGCAGGCGGTGGAGAAGGGAGAGAGAGGGGAGAGAGGGCAGGCGATGGAGAAGGGAGAGAGGGGAGAGAGGGCTGGTGGTGGAGAGGGGAGGAGAGCAGCGGCAGAGTGGTGAGGGAAGAAGCTTATGGACAGAGAGACAGGCAGAGAGGAAGGAAAGAAAGAAGGGATGGAAGAGGGAAGAGACGAGAGAGTGTGTGTGGGAGGCAAGAGATGAAAGAGAGAGAGAGTGAAATAGAAAGACTGAAAAGATATTGAAACTGAAGAAAGAGAAGAAGAGAAAAAAAAGAGAAACTCAAGAGGTATATATTCCTGAGAGAAAATTTACATAGATGGAGAGAAATACGAAGAGACAACGGAACATGAATCTGAAAAAAAGAAAAAGAAAAGAAACAAAAATAAAAGAAGAAAAATTCGTGAGCTATTTGACAGAACATTTACATAGAAGCCAAAAAAATACGACTCGGTACTTTTTTGAGAAGAGAGAGAGAAAAAAAAAGCAGAAAAAGGAGGAGAAAGAACGGAATAAAAGAGGCTCCCAAAGACATGCTAATAGGGGGATAGGTAAAGGAAAGGGAAAGTGTGTCCTTAAGCTCAGGTGCCCTCGGAAAGCGTAAGTAAGGGAGGGGAGAGGGCGGAGGGCGTGAGGGTTGTAAGCTGAAGGTCAAACAGAGCGAGAAGGGAGGAAGGGAGAGAAGAGGGGGAAGGGAGGGTACTCGTAGGCCTGAGCAGACTTAGCAAGGGAGAGAAGGAAGGGGGAGGGAGGGGAAGAGATAAGACCCACCGCCACATGTGAGGGAATGAGAGAGAGAGAGAGAGAGAGAGAGAGAGAGAGAGAGAGAGAGAGAGAGAGAGAGAGAGAGAGAGAGAGAGAGAGAGAGAACTAAGACGCACTTCAAAAGAAACTTGGGGGAAAAAACAAGACGATGTTAACATTCAAATAAGAACACACACACACACACACACACACACACACACACACACACACACACACACACACACACACACACACACACACACACAAGAAAAAAAAAGTGAACACATATAAAACCTAGCTCCTAAATTTATCCATATTCACACAAAAAAGAGGCTACGTATGTATTTCGGTCATGGGATGAAAAAGAAACATTTACCTACGTCAGTCTAGGGAAGGAAAAAGTAAATGCCGCAGTCTAGGGTGGAAAAGAGGGAGCACAAAAAGGAGCCAGGCCTCACCCCGCCACCTCGAGCAGCCTCTGAAGGGTTCTCATTCCCTGAACCAATTTTTATCCCTACGAGAAGGCGAACATAAGCTGACTATACGCCCTCGGGTGCCGCAGGAGCTAGTACTAGTGCCGCTGAGAGAGAGAGAGAGAGAGAGAGAGAGAGAGAGAGAGAGAGAGGGAGAGGGAGAGAGGATGATAGGGGTAAAGGGATATGAAGGAAAGAGAAAGAGAATAGGGGTGAATGGATGTGAAAGGAAGGGAAGAGATGGATGTCGAAGTAGGAAGGGAAACGGAAGAAAGGATTTGAGTGGAGAGAGAGAGAGAGAGAGAGAGAGAGAGAGAGAGAGAGAGAGAGAGAGAGAGAGAGAGAGAGAGAGAGAGAGAGAGAGAGAGAGAGAGAGAGAGAGAGAGAGAGAGTGTGTGTGTGTGTGAGAAGGAGAAAGAGGTACCGCGTCTGGGGAGCCACTCAGAGGTCGGTGTTGTGAGTGACTCTTACCTGGGGAACACCTGTCTAGCGTCTCTGATAAGCCCTCACCTGCCCCTCCCACGCCCCGCGCAGGTAATGGCACGGCTGATACAGGGGAGGCCGGGGTGCAATCGGGAGCGGTTTCACTTTCTATTATATGGCCGTCTTGATGCCCGGTTCGTAGACTGATAATGATAGGATGCAGTGATTGCTTATTGGCGGCGGATAAATGCGTAATAAGGAGAGTAAATGAGATGAGAGAGGCACAGGAAGGGGAGGTAAAAAGAGGGTGCGTAGATGAGATAAGGGGCAAGGCAAGAGAAGGGAAAGTAAAAAGGGGGTGAGTAGATGAGGTGAGGAGGGGGCAAGGGAGAGGAAGGTAAGAAGGGGGTGAGTAGATGAGGTGAGGAGAGGGGGCGAGGGAAAGGAAGGTTAGAAGGGGGTAAGTAGATGAGGTGAGGAGGGGGCAAGGGAAAGGAAGGTAAGAAGGGGGTGAGTAGATGAGGTGAGGAGGGGGCCAGGGAAAGGAAGGTAAGAAGGGGGTAAGTAGATGAGGTGAGGAGGGGGCCAGGGAAAGGAAGGTAAGAAGGGAGTGAGTAGATGAGGTGAGGAGGGGGCAAAGTAAGGTAAGGTAAGGTAAGAAAGGGGGAGTAGATGAGGTTTTGGGGGAAGGTAAGGTAAGGTAAGATAAGGAAAGGAAAGGAGGGGGTAAATAGATGAAGTGAAGGGGGAACAAGGCAAGAATGGTAAGGGAAGGGAAGAAGAAGGGGAGGAAATGAGATGGGAGGGCAAATGAACGGAAAGGAAGGTAAGGCAGGGGTGAACAGGTGGGAAAGGTAGAGTTGTGGTTTCTTAGACGTGGTTTATTTTCGATTACTTAGCATTTTTTATCTTCAATTTGTGGACTGATAATAACAGGGTAGATGGATTGCCTATTAGAGGCGGAGAAATTTGTTCAACAGGGATAAATGAGGGTTTGGGAAAGGGTTAAAAGGGTGGGAAGGTAGAGGAAAGGGGTGCAGGGTTGGGAAGGGGAGGGTAGGAATGGCAGGGGTATAGGGATAGGAAGTAAAGAGAAGGCAAGAAGAAAGAGATAGAAGTGAAGGAATGGGAAGGGAAGGGAAAAGATGGGAGGGTTAGGATGTTGAAATGGTAAGGGAAAGAAAGGGAGTAGATATGAGTGTAAGGGAAAGGAAGGAAAGGGAAGGGAAAGGAAGGGAGATGGGAGTGTAAGGGAAAGGAAGGAAAGGGAAGGGAAAGGAAGGGAGATGGGAGTGTAAGGGAAAGGAAGGAAAGGGAAGGGAAAGGAAGGGAAGGGAAGGAAGGAAAGGAAGGAAAGGAAAGGTAAGGGAAAGGAAGGAAAGGGAAGGGAAGGGAGTAGATGGGAGTGTAAGGGAACGGAAGGAAAGGGAAGGGAAAGGAAGAGAAGAGATGAGGAGAGAAGGGGAAGACAGGGAGGAAATGGGAGGGTAAGGGTACAGAGGTGGGAAATGAAGGGAAAAAAAGGATGGGCGTGAAGGGGTAGCAAGGAATGGGAATGGAGGATAGGAGATAGGAGGTAAGGGGTGAAGGGGTGAGAATGGAAGGAAAGAGAAGGTAGGAGATGGGGGGTAGGAATGAAGGGGTGGGAAGGGAAGGGAAGGGGTGGGCGGGCTGGGGGTGAAGGGGTGGGAAGGGGCGGTAGATCCTCATATATCATGGCAGTAATGATGAGAAGTCCTGACCCCTTCACCCTTCCCCCTTCCCCTTCCTCCCCCCCCTTCCCCATGACCCCTGCAGCGCTCTAATCAACCTTCTCTCTACACCTCACGTCCTTACCTCACCTCCCAGCCTCCTCCACCTTCTCTTCCTCCTTCCACTTCCTCTCTACCTCACACCTCTTGTATACCTTCCTTCCTCCTTGCCTTATCTCTTACCCACCTTTTCCCTACCTACACCCCTTTCCCGTACCCTTTCTGTCCGTCTCTATTTCTCATTTTTCCTTCTCATATCATTTTGCTCTTCCTTGTTTCTCTTCTAACTCACCTGATTAAGGGTTTGCAGAAGAAAGGAAAAGTGTGGTCGAAAGGTAAATTGTATAACTTACCTGGAAAGCTTCATTTTAATTTTCTTCTTTTCGATAATTTACGCTTACAATCTCTTCTCTCTCTTATCCACTCCCTATCCATTTGTCTCCCTTTCCACCCTCTCCGTCGCTACTCCTGCCTCCACCTTCTTGATCACACGAAAGGCCTCAGGTTGGTTTGTTTAGTCACTTTCTCTAATCAATACGCTGTTGTCTTCCTTTCCCATCGTGTCATTCTCCTCCACCTCCTCTTCCTCTTCCTCCTCCTCCTCCTCCTCCTCCTCCTCCTCCTCCTCTGCCTCCTTCTCTTCCGTCTTTTCGTGAGTGCTATATGACCCGGATGCCGTGACGAAAAAATATATACTAATCAGCTTCGTCGTCCTCGCCCTTTTCGTCCTTGTCCTCGTGCGTCGTTGATGTCGTTGATTTTCTTTCTGTTTTCGTTGTCGTCGTCTTCGTACCCCATTTTTTCCTCTTCCTCTTCCTCCCATCCTTTTTTTCACTTTTCCTTACATTCTTCCTCTTAATATTTTTTCATGCCAGGTTTCTTCCCCTCCGTTTCCCTCGTATCTATTTTTCGTCCACCTTCCAATCGATATATCACAACTGAGAGAGAGAGAGAGAGAGAGAGAGAGAGAGAGAGAGAGAGAGAGAGAGAGAGAGAGAGAAGAGAGAAGAGAGAGAGAATAGCGGAGATAAGATCAGACGGACGGGAGGGCGGATGGATCGACGGGCAGACAAAAACAAACACCGAAAAACACGCACTTTACATTTGGGATCACGGAGGGAACGGAGCTTATCCCGCCGCGAACTGACGGGCGGAAGAACAAACTGAGCCGTGAGTGTGACTGACCGCGTGCATGGTGGTTTAGAGAGCATGACGGAGGGGGAAGCGATGGTGACGGTGATGGTGACGTAGTGGGTTCGAGAGTGAAAGAGAAGAATAGAATAGTAAACGGATATATTATACATTGTTAGGCTACATTAAGAACGAAAGTGGGATAGATAGATAGATAGATAGATAGTTGGTTAGTTAGTAAGTTAGTTAGTTAGTTAGAGAGATAGATAGATAGAGAGAGAGAGAGAGAGAGAGAGAGAGAGAGAGAGAGAGAGAGAGAGAGAGAGAGAGAGAGAGAGAGAGAGAGAGAGAGAGAGAGAGAGAGAGAGAGAGAGAGAGAGCGCAAGTAGGGCAACCAGTGAATATGGAGAACCAAAGAAAAGTGAATAAGGAGAAAGAAAAATTGTTGGCAAAGAAACTGCAGAAAGACGATATGGATGAAGACACCAAGAAGGAAGAGGAGGTGGAGGAGGAGGAGGAGGAGGAAGAGGAGGAGGAGTAATATTTCATCGTGTGACAGAGGGAGTGGCTTGACTTTGCCAGATTTGAACAATTGATTAAATCTGAAACTTGGTGACGAGTGAAAGGATGGGAGAAGGGAGGGAAGGGAAGGGACGAGGGAGGGAAGGAGGGAAAAAGGGAAAGGAAGGAAGGAAAAGGAGGAGTAGATCAGATGACAAGGAGGGATGGACGAAGGAGGGGAAAAAAAACAATATTCTGGAAAAGGAGAAGGAGCGGTGGAGGAGAAGGAACAAAAGAAAAGTCGCACAAAAAGACTGGAATATAAAGGTGAGGGCGGAGTAGGATCTGAGGCGTTCGTGTATCCGGATCTTTCAATACACCGATCTTGTGTTCTCGGCGCTTTTACGTTCCTTGCCCGGCCTGCGAAAAGTCTCTGTATTTGCGAGAAGAAAGAAAGGACGAAAAATGGCGGTGGAGATATGACGAAGCGGAGGGAAGGAGAGCGTTGTGAAAGGGAAAATGTCGAAGGGAAGGAAAAAGGAGCGAATTGTGAAAGGGAAGAAGAGAGAAGAGACAGAAGAAAGAGGAAAGAAGGAAAATTGGAAGAAAATGAGGTTAAAAAGGAGGAAGGGAGGAACATAGACACAAAAACGAAGGAAACGAGGAAAATATTAGGATGAAAGGGAGGAACAGAAGGAAGAGCAAGGAAGAAAGAAAAAGAGGAAGACAACAAGAATGGAGTGACAGGAGAAAGAAAACTATAAGGATGAAAGGAGACAAATGAGCACAGACTAACGAAAGGGACAGAAGAAAAAGAAGCAAAGGAAGAAAGGAAGAAAGGAAACTAGTGAAGATGACATGCAGGAAGGGACAAAACAGAGAGAGAAACGAAGGACGGAAAGAAACAAATGAAGATAACAAGTAGGAAAACACTGAAGTAAAAAAAACGAAAGCTGAAAGGAAGCAAACAGAGATAGCGGGAAAGAGGCGACGGGAGAGAGAGAGAGAGAGAGAGAGAGAGAGAGAGAGAGAGAGAGAGAGAGAGAGAGAGAGAGAGAGAGAGAGAGAGAGAGAGAGAGAGAGAGAGAGAGAGAGAGAGAGAGACGAAGGATACAGGAAAACAAATGGAGACAGCAGGACAAGAAGAAATAACCGAAGAATGAAAGGAAACAAAAACTGACAGAACGAAAGGGACAAAGTAAAGAGGAACGAACTGAACGAGGAAGCAAACAAAGGAAGGAAGGAAGGAAGGAAGGGAAAAAATAGGCCAGGAAGCTTCACAAGGCAGCAGCATATCGATCAATGGACTGGTTTTGTCTTACGTTTTTCTCCTCCGTCAAGAAATAGAGTTTGACATCGAATCCGTATTGATAACGCGGAGAAAAATCAGAATCTGGACTCGGCATCAAGCAAACACGAGGCTGATAGAATTACCCAAGGAGAGAGAGAGAGAGAGAGAGAGAGAGAGAGAGAGAGAGAGAGAGAGAGAGAGAGAGAGAGAGAGAGATGCAATCATCCACGTCCAGCATTATGGATGAGGAAGACGTTGCTTGCTGGATGCTGCGTCTGAGTCCAAATAGATTCCTCTTTTGAGTGTTCTTGCAAGTGTGTGTGTGTGTGTGTGTGTGTGTGTGTGTGTGTGTGTGTGTGTGTGTGTGTGTGTGTGTGTGTGTGTTCCTCTTCTTTATTTTATCGTCCCCAGCTCAGTGCACGGAAGCAAAGAAGAAAGAAAAGAAATAGAAGAATTGGAAGAGGCAGAGGAAGGCGACGGCGACGAGATGAGCAAAAAGGAAGAAGGAATTAAGCAAGATTGAGTTGGGTGCCCACGGAAAGAAAACGGGAAAAAGAAAATTGGAAAGAAAATGATGAGGAAAAAAACAAAACCAAAAAAAATATATCCATGGAGTGCTGAAGGGGAGGAAAAGAAGTGAAAAAGAGGCACATGTGTACCATTAAAAAAAATGATGAGAGCAGAGGGGAAAGAGGAAGATGAGAAACTGGAGTGGTGGCGGAAAAGGCTGAGGAGGAGGAAGAGAAAGGTGAAAATGAAGAGAACGAATATAAGCGAATCAAGAAAAATAGATGAAGAAAGTTGATAATAAGGAGGAGGAGGAAACGGAGGAGAAAAAAAAATAATGATAAGGATTAAAATGGAAGAAGAGAAAATAAACTGATGAAAAAATGAGTGAAGCAATACAAGAGAATTAAAAAAAATAGAAGAAAGAAAGAAAGGAGGAGGAGAAGGAAGGAAGGAAGGAAATGTAATGTTAAAGTTAAAGGAATAGAAGAAGGATAAATAAGTACAAAGAAAAGACAGTACAAATGAATCAACGAAATAGAAATGAAAGAAGAAAGACAGAAGGAGGAGGCAGAGGAGTTGGACAAGAAGGAGGACGAGGACGAGGAGGAGGAGGAGGAGGAGCACCAGGATGAGAAACTGAAATGGCAAGAGAGGTGTGTTTCTGGATTGGAAGGCTGTCTCTCTGTATTGGCCTCTCTCCCACAATCCTTCCCATTATGACCCGGTTTACGAGGTCAATATTACGTCCCCAGAATGGTCCTTTAGTGAGCTGGAAGTGTGTTGGGTGAGCGAGTGGGTAAGGTGGGCTGGGGGAGGAGGCTAGGTGGGCAGGGTGGGGTGAGTGGGTGGAGAGGGTGAAGGTGTCCGCCGTGGAAGGGATGTAAACTTTAGACCAGAGTTTTGAGGTTAACCCAAGTTCATAGCATTGTGCAGTTTATGTGTAGCGGCGAGATAGGATGTCTTTAAATGGCGAGAGAGAGAGAGAGAGAGAGAGAGAGAGAGAGAGAGAGAGAGAGAGAGAGAGAGAGAGAGAGAGAGTAAACGATTGCAGAAGGAGAAATATAGGAAAAGGGAAACTAAGGATGAAAGGAGCTACGCCGTGGGATGAAGGATTGGGGGATGGGAAGGAAGTAGGATGAGGATGTTGACGCCGAAGGGGAAGAAAGATAGTGATACGGGGAGGATGAGGAAAGGGAAGCCAGCGATGTTAGAGTTACACTTGGCGCTGAAAGATTCGGGTAAAAACAAATCCTTTCGTCCCAATTGGGGAAAATAGGGAAGGCACTGCCATAACCCCTCCACCTTCTCAAAGACATCAGGGCCCAGAGACGCTCCCTGAGGCGCCCTAACTCATGACAAGGGCCGGAAAAACTCGATTCTTCCTCCCTAAAAATTACTTTCCAATATCACCTGATTCCAAACCTACCGCTGGAAATGGGAATAGGAATGGAGGGAGGAGGAGGGGTGGTAGGGTGGATAGAATAGGGGAGGGAGACTTATGGGAGAGATAATGGTTAGAATGACCTCTCCGTGTCCGGGAAGAAGTGAGAGAGAGAGAGAGAGAGAGAGAGAGAGAGAGAGAGAGAGAGAGAGAGAGAGAGAGAGAGAGAGAGAGAGATGATGTTTTGACGAGGAAGGAAAAAGTTTTGTGAAGAGTTGACTTGTTGTGGAAGGACGACAACGAGGAGGAGGAGGAGGAGGAAGAGGAGGAGGAGGAGGAGGAGGAGGAGGAGGAAGAGGAAGGCTGAACGAAATTTGTTAAACGTGGACTGACTTGTTATCATCACTACCGTCACCACCACCACCATCACCACCATCACCACCACCACCACCACCACCACCGCCGCCGCCATCAGCGTAATTGCTAAAGTTTTGATAAGTTTCGCCATCATTAATATTTGCCAGTCACACAATTTTTCCCCCTTTCACGTCTTCATTATGAGACGGGATGGCGTACAAACAAACCAACTTAACACACACACACACACGCACACACAAACACACACACACGCAAACGCACACACAATCACGGAAAATAGATTGCAGCGGAAAATAAACGACTTTGTATGAATCTCCTCTCTCTCTCTCTCTCATCGACGGGAAATGGTCTGCGAGGAGGTGTTTTAGTTGTTTCCTCGATGTTTTTTATGGTGTTTGTCTACTCGCCGCGGCCTCTCCCTCCTCATCGGTCATTCCCCGCCCTCATTTCCCATGCCTTGTTGCTGGTTGGTTGGGCTTTGTTTTTTCCCCTTTTTCCTTTTCCTCTTATGTCTCCCTCAGATTGATTCTCCTCTTCTCTTCGTGTCCTTCATTGTTCATTCATTTCACTTCGGTGGTATACCCTCTGTTTTCCTTCTCTATCTTCTCTCCCTTTTTTTCTTTGTTTGTTGTTGGTTTTCATTCTTTTGCATTCGTCTTTGTCTGCTCGTGTTATTTTGTTGTTTGTGTCTTGTTTGTTTCGTTATTTTCTCCTTATTCCTCTTCTTTTTCCTTCTTTTCCTCATATTCTTCGTCCTCTTCCTCATTCTCCTTCTCCTCAGTTTCTTTTTTTTTCTAAATTTTAATCGTCTTTCCATTTTTCTTCGTTATCATCATTATTATTGTCGTCATGTTCTTTTCCTTCTTTTTTTATCTCTCTTTTTACTCTCAATTTACTCTCTCTCGACTACTACTATCCACAAAATTTTCCTCCCGTTTCATGCAGACCCATTCTGTAAGAAGACATTTAGAACCTCATTTAGGAACCGTTTTTTGTGGCTGCTGACGAGAGAATACGGTTTGGAGGGAGGAGGAGGAGGAGGAAGGTAGAGGAAAGGAAGAGGAAGGGAAAGCGGAAAAGAGGGAGACGGGAGGAGGAGTAGGAAGGAAGGGTAAAAGAAAAGACAAATGGAAAAGAGGAAAAAGGTCTGTGAGAGGTGTGAGTGCAAGGGGAATATAGTTTTCATGCATGAGGAGGGACGGAAGGAAGAGAAAGGGAGAGAAAGAGCAAGTAGAATAGACAAAGAAGGTCTGAGGGATGTGGGTGCAGAGAGAATGCGGTGTGCAGGGAGGAGTAGGAGATAAGGAAAGAGAGGGGGAGAGGAAGAACAAGTGAAATAGGGAAAGGAGGGCTGAGGGGTTAGTCTGAGGGAAGGTCTTCTGGTATGTGCGTGCAGCTCGGGACTGGAAGGCGGGGAAGAACGACGGGAGGAAGGGAAGGCATAAAGACGAGTTGTGGAGACGGATGGACGTGAAATTACTGAAATGAGTCGGAGTTGAGTTAGTTATGCGTAGATGGCGCCACCTGTCTACTTTTTCTGTCTATTTTTTTCTGTCTACTTTTTCTGTCTCTATTTTCTTTGAGTTTGTAAGAGAATATGGAGACTTTTTTTCTTTCTCTTTATCGTCTTGCCCTTTCATTCTGTTTTTCCTCATACTTTCTTCTTTTCTTCCTCGTCTATGTACTTTTTTCTGTTGGTCTGTAACAAATTGAGGTCAGACTTCCTTACTTTTTTTTTTTTTTTTATCTTGTCTTCCTCTTCCTCCTCTTCCTGAACCTTAATTGACCGTCTCCTTTTCCTCCTCCTTCTCCTCCTCTTATTCTCCTCCTTCTCCTCCTCTTCCATTATCTTTCCTTTTTCTTCTTTTCCTCATTAACCCATTCCTCCTCTTCCTCCTTTTCCTTTGACTGTTTCCTTTTCCTTCTCTCTTTCTTCATCCTATTCTCCTCCTCCTCCGTAATCGTTCTCCTTTCTCTTCTTTTCCTCATTACGCCAATTTTTCCTTCTTCCTTCTTTTCCTTCTTTTCATCCTCTTTCTCCTTCTCTTTTTCCTCCTCCGTTAACTTTATCCCTTTCTTTGTTCCTTCTTACCCCATTCCTCCTCCTTCTTCTCCTTCTTCTCCTTCTTCTCATCCTCTTTCTCGTCTTTTCCTTCTCATCCTTTTTCTCGTCCTCGTCTTCTTCCTCCTCCCTCTATTCACAGACTCATATTACACGTCGGTGACATGAAATGCGTATCAAAAGCAATTTCACGCGCTACACATTATTTCCTCTTTTTATATACTTTTATCGGAGTCCATTTCCGTAGGTGCTGATTTTATAACGCCTTCCATAATGTGTTTTCTCGCGCCGCGGAAGGTGTGTGTCTCGCCGCGTTACCTTTCATCTACGGCAGGTAATTGGAGGGAGCAGGTAGACTTACGCACCGCCTCGCCTCACGTCGCCTCTGCTATTTGTGAAGGTTCTGTCGTGTTTTATCCTGTGTTGTAACTTTGTCCCCTTTCGTGTCGCCTCTACGTGGTGTCTTTCATAAGTGCAGTGTACCGTAGTTTATTTGTAGGTGATAAATTGCTGTTTTTTTTAAAGTTCCGCATTTTTTTGTCAAGCGTCTCCTGGTGTATAGTTTTCTGCACCCTTTGTTATCTTTTTTTTTTTCTTCATGGGGGACACGTTTGTCTTGTTTTTTTTTTGTGGGATTTGTCATTCTTAGGTTATATATAATTGCTCTCTTTTGTACATCTGTTTTCCTTTTTTATGTATTTCCTGGTTTATCGTTTTCTACACCCTCCTTTTCTATTTTTTTGGGGGGGACACATTCGTTTTATTTTGCGTGTTTTGTCACTCTAAAGTTATATATAATTGCTCTTTTTTTTGTACATCCGTTTTCTTTTTTGTGTTTGTTTATTATTTTTATGTATGTGCCGGTTTCGTTTACTGCACTCGCTTTTTTTTCCCTTTATTTCCTTGATGTTTTGTTCGCTTTCTCACCTCGGTTTTACATCATCGTTCTGTTATTGTGCTTTTTGTGTGTGTGTGTTTCCTAGTGTTTCGTTTTCTACATTCGCTTCAGTTATTTTTTTTCTTAAGGAGACATTCATCCTTTTTTTTCTGGGTCGTTTTGTCACCCGCGGGGCTTGGTTCCCCTGCACTGTTATTTTCCTTCCCCTCCACCACGCGCCCCGGCCGGCCTGTCTCGGGAATGTCACGCAGATTGTCATGCTTACCCAGCCCTCCTCCTCCTCCTCCTCCTTCTCCTCTTCCTCCTCCTTTTCCTCCTGTTTCGTGTCTTCCTCTTACAATTCTTTCTCACCCTACAATTCCGTGTTATCCTCTTCCTCTTCCTCCTCCCCTCCTCCTCTTCCTCGTTCTCCTCTTCCTCATTTTTCTTTTCCACTACCTCTTCTTTGTATTTCTTCTCTACGTTTCTCCTCCTTGTCTTCGTTCTCCTTTTCTTTCTCTTCCTCCTTCATTTCTGCCTTTAACGAACTGCAAGAACACACACACACACACACACACACACACACACACGCACACACCACGGCTCTCTCTTATCTTCTATAATAATGCTTTCTGTCTTGTCTTGTCATTGTGGTGTTTCTGGGCGCGTCCTGTGAGTGGTGGTGATTCATTATGAAGAGGAGGAGGAGGAGGAGGAGAAGGAGGATGGTAGGAAGAGAAAGAACCAAGTAGCTGTTTCGTTCATCCTTTATCCTCCTCCTCTTCCTTCCCGGCCTTTTGCAGACTCCTATGTTCTTATGTTCTTATCTTCTTCTTCTTCTTCTTCATCTTCATCTTCTTCTTATTATTATTCTTTTTCTTCTTCTTCTTCTTCTTCTTCTTCTTCTTCTTGCCCTTGCCCTTCTCCTCCTTCTCCTGCTCATTACTCGTTCGGTTTTTGCTACGGCGTCGTTAATTGTCATTTTTGTGGCCGTCCGTCTACGTCTGTGGTTTATGCTCATTGTCTTGTCGTTGTTTTGCTCGCGTTCCGGTGGTCTTGTTCCTTTCTTCGTTACTTACTTTACGTCCGTTTCTTTTTTCTCTATCACCCATTGTTCTTGCCCCTAGCTCTCCATCTCCCCTCCTCTTCTCCCCCTCCTCCTCCTCCTGGTCCTTCTCTTCAACCATCGTCCTCATCCTCGCCCCGCTTCCCTTCCTTCCTTCATCATTGTTATAACATTTTTTCGCCGTCAGCTGTCCCGTCTCTGGAGGGGATAATTACTGTTACTCGCGACGGCTGTCTCTTCCCGCAGCGGCATCCCAGATTTCTTGTCGTGGGAGGAGTAGGAGTAGGAGGAGGAGGAGGAGAAATGGGAGTGGACGACAGTGATAAGATGCTGAGGGAAAGGGAAACTGAAGAACAAACCATATGTGGAATGTCTGTCTGTGTATGGTTGTCTGTATCCACATGTCTGCTGTCTTGTCTTTTGTCTGTCTGGGGTTATCATCATGGGCCAGGTGAACGGGGAGGTTTGTTCACCGTTGTTTACCTTATTTATTATCCTATCAGTGAGAGTGAGGGACTTGTTTCGCTCCCGTCATAGTTTCCTGGATAGCCTGGCATGTCAAGGGCTGGTTGGCGGTGTACTGGGTAACAAGTTTATATAATGTCCTTGGAACTTTGACTCTGCTCTGTATTTCCCATCACAATTTCTTCGTTGGACGCCTTCTTCTCTATTATCTTTGTTATCTGCACATTATCTTTTACAGTACTTGTGATTCCTTTCTTTGTAGTAAATCGGAGTAGTTTGGTGGCGCTATAGCAAGTCATCCGCTTCCATGAAGATTTACCTTTTTTTTCCCTAGTCCAAATAATCTCACCAATTACCTGACTTTTAACAGTACAAAGAATTTCACTCATTTTTACAACCATATTCGGGTATTTTTATTGGCTGCACAAAGGATTTCACTCATCTAATAGACCAATCAACATTTTCCTCACCGGGACAACAAAGCATTTCACTCGCATAACAAACCAATCACTAATCTGCCTCAACACTATACGAGACGCAATGAGGAAGCTGCTGGAATCCTTTTGAACTATCTGAATCCTCTTTTTAAAGGCACTCAATTCCTCTTTTGTGAATGAGATTCGAGTCGTGTCGGCCCACAGAGGCACCCATTCGGTCTCTCATCTCTCTGCCATTCGTAGGGAAAGGATGGCAGAGGGCAAAGGTAATGGGAATGGAGGGCTATGGGGGAGGAGGGAAATGGGGTAACACGGAGCCAGACAGTCGGGACCCGCAGGAGTTGGAGTCAAGCTTTTCCCTACAGGAGCCAACCAACATCCGTGAAAATCCCCTTCCTCCACCTACTGTTAAAAGCGGAGCGAAGGGCAGAGTTTGGGAGCTGTTTGAATGGGCTTTCCTGCTACTTTGCTCCTATTGTTGTTGTTGTTGTTGTTGTTGTTGTTGTTGTTTTCTTTTTCTTTACTTCTTCATCTTCTGCTTCTCTTTCTTCTTTTTCTTCTTTTTCTTCTTCTTCTTCTTCTTCTTCTTCTTCTTCTTCTTCTTCTTCTTCTTCTTCTTCTTCTTCTTCTTCGTCTTCTTCTTCTTCTTCTTTGCCGTCGTCGTCGCCTTTCTCCCTCTTCCTTGCATTTTCACCATACTCTTCTTCTTGTTCTTGTTCTTCCTCCTCATCTTTGTCCTCCTCTTCCTCCTCCTCCTTCCCATATTTTTCTGCAGTTTTCAAAGAGTTTCCCCGCGTCTTCCATATTCCTCCACCTCCTCCTCCTCTACTTTGCAGTTTCCGGGTATTTTTCTTGCCCTTTCCCCCTTTTTTTTCATCCTCTACCTCCTCCTCTGCCCGCTCCTCTTTCCAGACTATGAAGGGTTGCGTCCCGTACGTACTCACGGAATGTAATTTAAAGGGAGTTTTCTTTCACTTGTATTTAATAGTTGCTGGTCAAATATTCATCAAGGCTTGTTTTTCCCCCTTTTTCCGTGGATGAGAACTAAAAAATATTGAAAGGTTGCCGTCTTTCTCTTATATTATTTGCAGCTTTGCCGTACCGTACGTTGCTGTGATGGGAGTTGGAGTAGGAAGTGTAGAAGGGAAAGAAAGAGGAAATGGAGGACGAGGTTGAGGAGGAAGATAACTAAAACGAAGAGGAGGACATTGAAAAAGGGAAAGATGTGAAGGAGGAATAGGTGAAGAAGAAGAGGAGGAGGAGAATGAGAAACGAAAACCCTTGAGCTATCACTTGAGGATGTATCTAAGTTCCTCTTCCAACTATTACCATGCTGAAGGTTACTGAGGAATGGCAGATGCTTTTATCTATGTGGAAAAAAGTGTATGGGTTCGGGGGTGCTGGGATCAAGGTCAAGGCAGATTGTGTTAGGAAGGGAAGGAGAAGGGGGAGGAAGGGTAGGAGGTCATGCAGCAGACGAAGGGGGCGGGTGTGAGTGAGCGAGGTCCCTGCATGCTTGGCGGGGCGTAGGGGCGAGGGAACAGTCGGCAAAGTATGCTCGTAAACTCTGCCCGGAATTGACTTCTCGTAACACTCTCCCGAATGGTATGGCTGTAACTTGTGTTCTCATCACTCGTGTGGCGCAGCGCTCGTTCGGTATACTTTGTTGCGTCGTAATAATGTGAAGTTGAAGATTCGAAAGCTTATTAGCCTTCATGGCCCAGTGGTTCTCCTCTTCATTAGTCTGTTTTGAAGCAAGTTATTCTATATTTTTTGTAGGTCTTTGTTTGTAGAATAAAATTATAGATAACGAAAGAGATCCGAGGGACATTTTATGATCACAGATGGGATACCATGAAGATTTTTAAGTGGTACTGTTGCTTTTCTTTAAACCCCAACGTAATAAATAAACTTTGAAGCATCGGAAAATCAAGCAAACTTAATAGGGTTGATATACAGACGAAGAGACGAGGACGTTTGTTTGTGTCTACAGTTGTCTAAAAACTCACCTTTAACAGTCGCCATCAGCAATCCGGCCATCACGAGAGTTGTAAATCGAGAGTGAACTAACCACTGTCTGAAACATTTCCTCTTATTTCCCCTCCACCAGGAAACGTCAGTGGCAGGCAATGTAGGCTGATATAGGAGGGAGTCACGGCTTCAGGATTATATGAGCTGAGGGTATGTAGGGCGTATTGGCCGTGCTGGGGAGAGGCTGAAAGGAGGCTTGCTGCAGGCTGCGGGGACTTGAGGCGTCAGAGTTATATATACAGAAATGAGGATGAGCAGGATGGGAATGTAGTGCAGGCTCGACGGACGCTTACAGGCTGAGGTGGGACTGTACAGGCTGAAGGGACGTGTGCTACAGGCTGAAAAACTTGAAGGATCAGTGTTATGTGGAGACGCAGTGCCGGATGATTGGTTTGTAGGCTTTAGGGAAGGTAATTACAGCTAGGATGTGGACCGCGGACATCATTGCCATAGCTACGGACGGGCTGTCTAGGGCGGGGAAGGTCCTACACGGCTCAGAAACTCAAGCCATCTGAATTACGAGCAGGAGCAGGTCGTGGTGGTGGTGTGTAGGCTGTAGGGAGGCTTACGGAAGGCTGAGGAACACGTAGGGACGCCGCTGTAGCCTCATTACCCCCAGCTCAGCGTCGGGTCACCTTGTTAGCCGCATAATAAAACCACGTGATCGCCTTGTTTGTTTACCTAAAGCCTCTTGAAGTCCCCGACTCTGTAGAATATAATTTTGCTTCACCTCGGCGGCACAGCGAAGGGGCTTGTTAAAAAAGAGCAAAGCCGCACGGAACCTTAAATATATTACAGCAAAAAACAAGGCGCTCTGGTATTTACTTTAGGTATATGATAGATAAGAGCATGACGAAAGAATGTAGAAGTAAATAACTGAGGTATGTCCGTAGTTAAAGAGACAGACAAATGGACTTTCAGAGGAGCACAGAGACTAATGCACCGATTTATAACCTTCATCTTGCCGGTATGATTCCCCTCCATGAAAAATTTGTACCTAAGGAAAGTGACAGGGATGAAGGGGAGACGTGAGGAAAGAAGGGAAGGAAAGAGAGAGAAAGAGAGAGGGCGAGGATGAGGATGAGGAAGGGAGAGAGAGGAGTCACGCAGGCCTGTCACGGTCGTCACACGTCACTTTCCCCATTGTTACCGAGGAGGGAGAGAGATGGAAGATTAGGGTTATGGCGGGAAGGGCTGGCAGGTGGAGAGGCAGGGCTTAGAGGGACTTATGCTGAGGTGGAATAAAGGGGAGAAACGCGTGACGTGAACTTCCGTGTCTGTGTGTGGCCTTGAAACGGAATAACATCAGAAATTAAATCTAAATATCGTGTATGTATGACGAGATGGAAAATATAGTTAGCATTCATGGCAGCGTTTCGCCCTCCGCACTCTGCTAAAGCACGTACAAAAAGTTCCCGGAGCCGCGTGGAATGAGCACACTAACTGCACAACTTGTCCCGCGTCCCCAGGCTCGTGATATCCTACGTGAAATAATTATACATGCGGCGGCTACCAAAAAAAAAAAAAAAAAACTAACCAACAGATAAATGCTGGTCATATAAATTAAATTCCCTTTCAAACAGGAGAAGAGGTATCAGGACATCCCTCCTCCCGAAATTGACCTATATTTCGGCCACTCTAACTCTTTATAGGAGCAGTGAGTAGCGGGCTTTTTTTTCACATTTGTTACCTTTTTTTATGCCCTTGAACTGACTCCTCTGCTATAAACAAACAAACAAACAAAAAAAAAAAAAAAACAGGTAAGCTCAAAGGGCCTTGATTTCGCATGACCAGGTATTTTTGTTCACCTCAAGCAGCGAACAGACTAACAATAAACAAACGACTCATGCACCAGAGGACGAGACGGCGAGGTAGAATACACACACAGACCCAGAGACCAAGTTTAATGAGATTCGACGACAGGAAAAAAGAACAGTAATGCCTCACGAGTTGACGTTGCGAAGGAAATTAAGTAAGTCATCCCTCCCCCGCTGTCGTGCTGCAGAAAACCAGAACAACGCGAGAAAATACTCTTCATTAAGGCCTGTTCGTGGCGGGAGGATGAGAGGAAGAGGGGAATAAGGCTGGTGCTGGGAGAGAGAGAGAGAGGAAGAAGGAGTGGGAGAGGGAGAAGGAGAAGGAGGAGAGGAAGAGGAAGAGGAAGAGGAAGAGGAAGAGAGAGAGAGAGAGAGAGAGAGAGAGAGAGAGAGAGAGAGAGAGAGAGAGAGAGAGAGAGAGAGAGAGAGAGAGAGAGAGAGAGAGAGAGAGAGAGAGAGAGAGAGAGAGAGAGAGAGAGAGAGATAGGCATTGCAGGGTGGGTAATAATGCTTATACCTCTCTGTGTAGCTTCTTTTCAACCATCCTAATGTTTGTGATGTTTAAACTTGACTCGTGTGTTCCTTCATTGATATATTATTTTTATTCTCTCTCATTATCTCTTTATCTATCAGTGTCTGTCTATCTCCCTAATTATCTAGCTACCTATCTATCTATCTGTGTCTATGTATCTTATATACACCCCCCAAAAAAAACGAGTATAAAAGTTTAGTGATAATAATAATGATGATAAAACGACAATAATAATAATGATAATAATAATAATAATAATAATAATAATAATAATAATAATAATAATGATAGTAATGTTCGCCTCCACGGGTCTAGACACAAACGAAGAAGACATGCAGGTGTTAAAATGAGGCTAATGAAGTGTTACCTGGGACGCAACACCTTGATATTATTACCTGACAACCTAATAGCCGTGCGCGGAGGTGAATTTAACAGGTAACACGGCCGCTCTTCATATTACTTTTAAATGAAGCGAATTTGCGTTAACACAATGCAGCGTAATAAATATATAACGTTTGTGAGCATTATCATTAACAGTTTTCGGTAGGATTATTATTACGTTACCGTGGAGCGTAAATTTGTATGATACCGTTTTAAATTGTGTGAATTAATAATCGTTGACATGCAGGTATTAATTGGTTGGGCGTTATTCCTGTTCGTTCTTTTTACTCTTTTATTTTCATCTTTGTATTCATCGTTCTTTTTTCTCGCTTTTAATTTTGTTTGTAATGTTTCTTAATGTCTTTTTCTTTCATTTAATTTTCTTCTTCTGTCTTGTAATTCATTCTTATACTCATAGTTCTTTTCTTCTTTCTCTCTCTCCATCTCGTTACCTGTGATTTTTTTATTTCTTTTTCTCCCTTTTCCTTTTCTTCCTCTGTCTTTTAATTTATTCTTATATTCATAGTTATTTTCTTCTCTCTCTCTTTTTCCTTTTCGTTACTTGTATGTTTTTTTATTTCTTTTTCTTCCTTTTCCTTTTCTTCTTCGGTCTTGTAATTCATTCTTATATTCATAGTTCTTTTCTTCTTTTTCTCTTTCCATTTCTTTACTTGTATGTTTTTTTATTTCTTTTTCTTCCGCTCGTCCTCTTCGCTCCCCTGGCGTGAGAAACAGACGGAGAAGGACGGAGGGAGGGGCGAGGGAAACGGAGGGAGGGAGGGAAGGAGAGGCAGTGTAGTTTCAATTCCCTCCGGTGTAAGTGCCAAAGTTGTGTGACGAGCTCAGCGGAACGGCACTTTATGATAAGGGGGAAGGGGGGGAGGAGGGGTAGGAGGAGGAGGAGGAGGAAGAAGACGAGGAGTAGAAGGAGGGAGAGGAGAAGAACCATAAGACCTAAAAGAGGGAGGAAGGAGCAGGGACGATTGTAGAGGTAAGAAAAAACGGGGATGAAGGATGAAAAATAAAAGAGGGATAAAAAGATATAAAAAAACAACTTATATGAAAGAGAAGAAAAAATATAGAACAAAAGATAAAGAAACTGAAAGGACGAGAGAAAAAAAGTTGACAGGAGGAGGAGGAGGAGGAGGAGGAGAAAGAGGAGGAAGAGGAGGAGATATGGGAGAGTCGAGGGAGATGAATATGAAAGTTAGGCAATGAAAAATACCTCCCGTTAATGAGGCACTAATGAGGGTGCTACTCCAACACCTCCTCCTCCTCCTCCTCCTCCTCCTCCTCCTCCTTCTTCTTTTCCTTTCACTTTCACATCGTCCTCCTTCTTTCATTACTTTTCCCCTTTGTGTGTCTGTCTGTCTAATTCTTATTCTCTTTTTTTCTCTCTCTCTCTTTCTCAACTCTTAACTTTTTGCCATCTTCATATTATTTACTCCTTGCAGATAAATAATACAAATACGAGAGAGAGAGAGAGAGAGAGAGAGAGAGAGAGAGAGAGAGAGAGAGAGAGAGAGAGAGAGAGAGAGAGAGAGAGAGAGAGAGAGAGAGAGAGAGAGAGAGAGAGAGATTTAAACAAGTTGGTATAATCCACGTACAGATTATCATAATGGGGAGATACACCTGGCCGGATTGTTACCTTAATGGCCTTGCGTAACTCCGGTCTCATTACGCCCTCGGCACAGAATTATTACCCTTGGCCGCCGCTGCTGTCTGTGGAAGGTGTCTGTCGCTCTGGGTGAAGATTTAAATAGTAAGCTGCAGGCTGTACCGTACTCAGCCTTTTGATGTACGCTGTAGTGTATGTGTAGGCTTAGGAATACGCTTAAGTTCTATGTTGTGTGAATAGGCTGAAGGTGTGGGCGTTAGGGGTAGGGTAGCATTGGCGTCGGTTGTAGGACTGAAATGGAAGGGAAATAAGTAGATGAAAAGAGGTCAGAGTAAATGATAAAGAAAGAAACATAAAAAGAAGAAAATGGAGAACTAATCCTGTTACAAAAATCACTTCCATTACTATTACTGCTGCTGCTACTAATTCTACCACCACCTCTACTACTACTACTACTACTACTGCTACTACTACTACTACTAATAATAATAATTCTACCACCACCTCTACTACTACTACTACTACTACTACTACTACTACTACTACTATCACCACTACCACTACTACTACTACTGCTACTACGTAGTACTACTTCTTCAGCAGCAACAATATCAACATCAGATGAAACAAAAAAAAAAATTATGAGCAATAAAAACGTGAAGAGGACAAAAAAACAACAACAATACCCCGTTTTACAAGAGGGTAAAAAAGCGTATCCTTTACCTGGCAACCATTATTCACTTTATATCTTTCCATTCATATTGTATTTAATGTACCAGCGTCAAGTCTGCCAGCACACGAAGTCCTCCAATGTCCCCCTGTTCCAGTTCCTGTCGCTGATTGCCTGAATTAGTCACTTCCTCATTTGAATATCGGTGTATGGGAACATCCCCCGCGGCCTGCCTCTGCGGGTATTAGGTTAAGGCGCAGCGGAGGGAGGCGGAGGCTGGGAGGAAGACAGGGAGTTGGTCAGATGCGTTAGTGATAAGTTAGTTGGCCAAATGTGTAAGTGGTAGGCACACTAGTTTGTTCTATAAGTTAATGATAAGTTTTGTAGAACATTGGTGTATTATTTTGTGCAATACGCTATGAATAATTAGTTGGTGAAATGAATTAATGGTAGATTCGTTGGTCAAATATTTTAGTGGTAGATTTGTTGGTGAAATACGTTTGTGGTTAATAAGATTATCAAATATATTGTTGATAGATACCTTGGTCATGAATTTATGCATACTTATTTGGACAGATGCTTTTCAAATATATTGTTGACACATTCGCTGGTCTGTTATGTTGGTGAACGATTAGTTGCTCAAATAAGGTTAGTGATAAAAATTGTCCATGTGAGTATATCAATGACACTTACGATTGACAGGAGACACCACGTGACCACAAGCACACGTAAGATATTTACCAGGCAATGCATAGAAACTGGACTTCATGCTGCACCAAAGATAACGTTAGTGATAAACATTGATCAGATTTTGTAAATGAAAAAAAATATCCTCTGAGTATCGGTGTAAGTAACTGGAAGAAGCCTCCGACTGACAGGGTCCAGCAGGTGACTCGGTACACACGTAAGATATTTATCAGGACATGCATATAAATCGAAATCTTCTCCCCGATAGTCTACATTCTGTACGCGAGGTGATGTTGCTCTGCTCGGATCGGTAATGTTATCTGTTGGGAGTGTTAAAAAAAGTAAAAAAGAATATTGCTACATCAAATAAATAATGCATTCTCGTGCTCTAATGATGAAATATGATGCGTGTATAATCAATGTATAAAATTGTTAACTTATTTTTTTTCTTTTTCACAGGTAAGTGTTTGATACCTGAGAAGGACTGAGGGGGCGGAGGTGTACAGGTGAGACAGCATGAAAGTGAAGACAGAACAGGTGAGAAAGAAAAAGAAAAATGGATGGATGAATTGAGAGAGAGAGAGAGAGAGAGAGAGAGAGAGAGAGAGAGAGAGAGAGAGAGAGAGAGAGAGAGAGAGAGAGAGAGAGAGAGAGAGAGAGAGAGAGAGAGAGAGAGAAATAGGGTATGTACAAGTCATAAGTTAGTATGTTCACACCTCTTCGCAAAGGGAATTGAAAACCACGTGGAGAGTGAAAAAGGAACAGATTCACTTTCATACACACACACACACACACACACACACACACACACACACACACACACACACACACACACACACACACACACACACACACACATATTCGTACCCTTCTGCAAAGCCTTCGAGAAGTGCAGAAATAGACGATTGGATCTTATTGCAAAGGGGATCGAATTTCTTCCGGGGAGGAGTGGGAGTCAGGGAAAGGCCTTGTATAGGGTGTTGGATCGTGTTATTGCTTCCACCTCGCCGTGCCATTGAGAGAGAGAGAGAGAGAGAGAGAGAGAGAGAGAGAGAGAGAGAGAGAGAGAGAGAGAGAGAGAGAGAGAGAGAGAGAGAGAGAGAGAGAGAGAGAGAGAGAGAGAGAGATGACTATATAGTAAGAGAGCCCAGAACATAAAAGAGTTTCGGGCAAAGGAAATGTAAGGGGAAAAATGAGGTTTTGTGGCAGACTTTTATAAAGAGCGCGCGAGCGAGCGAGCAAGAGAGAGAGAGAGAGAGAGAGAGAGAGAGAGAGAGAGAGAGAGAGAGAGAGAGAGAGAGAGAGAGAGAGAGAGATGAGGAAACCCTTTGAAGATTGAACAGAATATAAATTGCAATAGGAATGACAGAAAAAAACCCCGCAAAATATAAAAGCGAAAGGAGTGGAAAAGCAGTTTAGAGCAAATAATGTGACAAAAAGAAAATAACATAATAGTAATAATAATAATAATAATAATAATAATAATAATAATAATAATAATAATAATAATAATAATAATAAGATAATAAAAATAAAGAGAAAGGGGAAAAAATCTTATCTGCTCCTTGAATTTCCCCTCTTGAGATCGTCGGGCTCCCTCGTGTGCGCCAAATTCTCCCTTTTTCCTTTTTATTCCCCTCATCCCCCTCCCCTTTCCCTTCCTGAATTCTCCTCCTCCCTCTCCCCTCTCCCTCCCGCATTTCCCCTCCTCCCTCCTCCTCTCCTCTTTCCCATATGATTCTCCCTCCCTCTCTTTCCCTCCTCCAGTAGTTCTCTATTTCTTCGCTCTAACTTTCCCTTCTCGTCCTCCTCTCCTCCTCCTCCTCCTCCTCCTCAACTTTCACCTTCTCTCGTTCTCCCGTCCCTCCTCTTCTATCCTTCTTTCTCCCTATCTCCCTTTTAACCTTCTCTGCGACGGATGATGTTATGTTGTATAGAGAAGCTGGCACACACACACACACACACACATACACACACACACGTTGACTAGGAGATTTATTTTTACCTTTGAGAAAAAAAACAAATGAAAATCGAAGGGACATTATGTGACTTTGAATGAGTAAAATTCAGATTCTTATCAGTTATAAAGGAGGAGGATTGGAAAAGGAACTGTGTGCGTGTGTGTGTGTGTGTGTGTGTGTGTGTGTGTGTGTGTGTGTGAGAGAGAGAGAGAGAGAGAGAGAGAGAGAGAGAGAGAGAGAGAGAGAGAGAGAGAGAGAGAGAGAGAGAGAGAGAGAGAGAGACCCTGTGATTGACAGTAACTGGAAGTAGAATTGACAGTGAGGGAGAGGAGGAGTATGAGTGGAGAAAAGATCCAGAGTTCTCGGCTTTCAAACAAACAAGGCCTCTCACACACACACACACACACACACACACACACACACACACACACACACACACACACACACACACACACACACACACACACACACACACACTTCCCCACCTCCTCCTTCCTCCCCCCCCCCCCCCCACACACACACACACGCACACCATCTTCCTCACTCCTTGTTTTGGAAACTTTTTAAATCGATTAGGAACAGTTTCTTCGGAGGCAGAAAATCGGTCACAAATTCCAGGGGGAGAAGAGGGAGGAGGAGGAGGAGGAGGAGGAGGAGGAGGAGGAGGAGGAGGAGGAGGAGGAGGAGGAGAAGTGAATTCTTAGAGTGAATTACTATTTTAGGAAGACGTTTTTTTATTAGGAGGAAAATCTTTTAGTAATCATTTTTTTCTTCTGTTCTCATAAGTCTCTTTTGTTTTTTTTTATCTTTCTTCATTCTTCTCTACCCATTATCTCCTTATCTCCCTGTTTATATTTCCTTGTGTTCCCCTCTATCTCGTGCCTGCTGTCCCTTTTCCTCTCTACCTTATCTGTACTCTCTTCCTCTCATTTCACTTCATCCTATTTTCCCTCACATCTTCATTCTCTACACAAGAAATTAGTCTGCAGCCTATAATGTTATTCTTCATCCGTCACTCCACATCACTCCATGCTCACCTGCCTCCTCCCTCCCTCCCTCCCTCCCTTCCTCCACACCTTCGCTCAGGTAATTTGATAATAACATGGGACACCCACCAGGTAATTACGCCAACGGTCAGGTACGGCACACTCACCTCGTTTGTTCTGTGTGTGTGTGTGTGTGTGAGAGAGAGAGAGAGAGAGAGAGAGAGAGAGAGAGAGAGAGAGAGAGAGAGAGAGAGAGAGAGAGAGAGAGAGAGAGAGAGAGAGAGAGAGAGAGAGAGAGAGAGAGAGAGTAATTTATTGCTCAAAGGGCGCAGCATTAAGCTATAAAAGAAGACAAAAGAGGCGTGTTTCGATGACGTCCGTTCCTTTTGTTCCCTGTGATTAATTGTCATTAGATAGAAAGTAACGAAATCAAGGAGAAAAACAAGAATAAAGGGAAGATAAAAGAAGAAAAGTGAAGAAAAAGTAGAAGTAGAAGATAAAGGGGAAGAACAACAAGAACAAGAAGAATAAGAAGAGTGGAAAATAAAGGGGAAAAATATATATAAAAATAGGAGAAAAAGGAGTAGGAGAAAAGAAGAAAAAATAAGTAGAAGAAAATGAAGAAGACGAAGTAGGAGGAGAAAAAGATGATAATGAAAAACAAGAAAGAATAAAAGAAAGAAAGAATTAAGGAGCAAACCGCCTAGAAATTTTTTATATATACACTAAATTTCTTTAAGTCTCCCCTCCGCACAGGTTACAAATTCCTCCACTTGCACGCCGTTTTCCTCTCTTGTTCGGTGAGTCGTTCCGCGTAATCAGGCAAATTTCTCGGCTTGGCACAGGAAAAGTTTTAATCCGCTTACGTATAGTGATAGACCGACCGTGTGTGTGTGTGTGTGTGTGTGTGTGTGTGTGTGTGTGTGTGTGTCTGTGTGTGTGTGTGTGTGTGTGTGTGTGTGTGTGTGTGTGTGTCAAGAAGGCATTATCAATATCTAACTTTTCCCCTTCTGATTTTTTATTTATTTTATTTATCTTCTTTGTTCCCACGTCTGTAGCTTATGAATTGTACAAGGAAACTGATCTGCATTTCCCTTTGGTACTAATGGCTTATGCTGCCGCGTCTGCTGCTTCCTCGGTTAATATATGCAGCGATCTTTGTAAAATGTAATTCGTGTTGATGGAAATTTAAACCCCGAGTGACCAGCGGCGAGGATGAGGGAAAGGGCGACGTTATTTTAGTCTTTCCTTTTATCTTTTTTAGCGGGGAATTTTAGCTTTTTTTCTTGTGATTTTTTAGGGATTTTTTTTCTTTTTTTTTACAGTAAAGGAAGCAGCTCAAGGGCAAGAAAATAATTGAAAAGAAGAAAAGCCCTAATAAAAAAGGAAAAAAAATATCCCCGCAAAAAGATATAGAGAAAGAAGAAAAAAAAGCCCTTACAAAAGAGAGTATAGAAGAACTACTTTTTTCACGTTCAGAGAAGGCAAAAAAAAAATGAAAGAAATACCCACGCTATCTATTTTTCATACTTTTAAATGAGCGAAAAAGTAAACAAGTGAGGTCGTGTATAGCATTTAAAATCTGGTGTGTGTGTGTGTGTGTGTGTGTGTGTGTGTGTGTGTGTGTGTGTGTGTGTGTGTATCTGCAATTATGATCCCTGACGTATTAATATTGCAACGTGTGAACAGCCGTGCCTTTCATCCCTGACTGTTTTCTGCCTCTGAACATCGAAAGTTTAAAGCGATCTTGCATAATAATCGCCGTTTCATCTGCCGTTCATTTACATCTGTTGCAATTAATGAGCGGCGGCGTTTGAAGCAGCTTGTGAGTGTGTGTGTGTGCGAGGGATGAAGCACTTGTATTTACGTATGTATTTATGTAGCTATGCATATTATTACATTTTGTTTGCAAGGAAGTTTTACTCATGTTGGGAGGTGATGACTATGTTGAGGATGGTGATAATGATGATAATTATGATGATGGAAAAGAAGACTTGGATGATAATGACGATGTTACTGAAGATTTTAATAATGATGATATTAAGGATGATCAATGAAAAGTAAGAAAAAAAATCGAACATGAATAATAGGAATCGAGGCTTTAGTGGTGAGAACTTGAACTGTAGTACCCAATTTGCTGACCCTGGATAGAAGAATAAAAAACGTGTTAGAAGGCAAGGAGGCGTTAGATAAAGGAGAGAGATGGAGGTCGGGGTGGAGGCGGAGGTAAAAATGAAGGTGTGGTGTCGAGATAGAAGTGGACATACGTAAAACAGGTGAAGATACAAGTTGAGATAGAAGTGAAAGTAGATTTTAAGATTGAAATCGTGAAGAAGGGAGAAGGTGAAAGACTGAAGAAGTTGAGGTGGAGGCAGTCGGCATACAGAGCTCCTCCACAGTATACCTGGAGGAGAGGAGGCTGAATAGACCGTCAAATGGAGATACTATGTCAGCTAAGAGTGGGCCGTCCGCCGCCTCTCTCTCTCCCTCATTCTCTACCGTGAATACAAAGAAATTTCAAAAGTCTCACCATACACTTAATTTTCTTTCCGGGACGAGGGGAGGAGAGGGCGACGAGGGGGCGGAGACGAGAGAAGGGGGCAGAAGAGGGCAAGGAGCAGGAGGCGGAGGAGAGTGAGTGGAATTTCTGGGAATTTTAAATGCCTGGCTTCTCGTGTTCCAAGTGAGTAATGAAACTGGGAATTGCTCTGTCTAGGCCTTTCCTCTTGGCTCTCTTTCCCTCCCTCCACCCCCACTCCTCTTCTTTCTCGGTCCTTTCCTCTTCCCCTTGTTTGTAGCCTCTCATTCCTCTTGACCGTCAGGCCCTACGACTCTCTAAATCCTGTGTGTAGGCGGTGAGGCGGAGGGACACACACACACGCACACACACACACACACACACGGTCGGCTTAGGGTTAGTTAGAGATGCATACAGCGGCTTCGTGGCGGCCTAGGAAGTAGCGTGTTTGGCGAGACTCTCCTGACGGCTTAATATCAGGGTGTTGAGATGAGTGGAGGGGCGAGGAGGATGGAAAGAAAGAGAGAACGAAGATTTAGAAGTGACCGGGGAGAGGAGGAGGAGGAGGCCGCTGTAGGAGTGCGTTGCAAGAGTGTGCAAGCTAATGAAGAAAAATGAAAATGAAAACAGATAAAATGGGCCGATAAAGGAATAAACGAAGATTACTGCGGAAAACAGAGAACAGCAAGAGAGGAGAAAAGAGAAGAGCCATGGAAGTATGGAAGGAGTAACAACGGGGTAACTTAAAGGGAGGGAGAATAAAAATAGGAAGTGGAAGAAGTAAACGTTAGATGAGGGATATAGAAAACAAGAGAGGAGGACGAAAAATAATCCAGACGAAAAATAAAAATAAAGAAAAATGGAGTAGGAAGAGGAGGAGGAAGAGGAAGAAGAGATGACGAAGTGTAGAGATGAAGGCGAAAGGGAAAGAGAGCGAGAGAGTGAGGGAAGGACGATGGGTGGGTGGAGTGGCTGGGGTGGCTGGGGTGGAGTGGGTTTTAGGGGAAAGAACTGCAGGGATATTGAGAATCTCCCTCCTGAGTCAACCCCCGAGGCGATGGACAGGAGGAGAAGGAGGCCGTTGGAGTGTTATTGAGGCTGGTTATTATGAGTCGAGAGAGAAGCAGACCGAGGGATGGGAATTGCTGGAAGAAGGGGAGCTGGATGGACGATGGGGGAGGAATAGTTGAGGGAAGGAAGGAAAGAAAGAAGGAAGAGAATGGAAGAAGGGGCGAAGGAAGGAAGTATTGAAAGGAGGAGGGAGGGAAGAAATAAAAGAAGGAAGTGAAGAGGAGGAGAGGAGAAGAGAGGAAAGATGAAAAACTGAGTTGGAAGGAAAAAAGGATGTGTGTAGGGTGAAAAATGAATTAGGGGAAGGAAGGAAAGGAGGAGGAGAAGGAATGTAGATGGGAGGATGGATCTGAATGGAATGAAGAGGGAAAGAGGGATGATGAGGTGGAAAGGTAGAGTGAAGCGAGTGGAAGAGAAAAATAAAATATAAATGGGTAGAAGGAAGAGTGGAGGGAGATAAAAAAAATAAAAAAGTTAAGAATTAAGTTAAAGGAACTGATGAAATGAAGAAGCGGTGGGAGGAATAGAGAAAAAGAGGATAACCGGATGGAAGGATAGTGTGTGTGTGTGTGTGTGTGTGTGTGTGTGTGTGTATGTGTGTGTGTGTGTGTTGCAACGATGAGTTCCATATGTGTGTCTTATGTGTCGAATTCCCTAAGGAGCTTATCACGAAGAGAGAGAGAGAGAGAGAGAGAGAGAGAGAGAGAGAGAGAGAGAGAGAGAGAGAGAGAGAGAGAGAGAGAGAGAGAGAGAGTATTGCTAACAGATTGCCTCAGAATGATAATAAAAATAACACTAGACATATTTACTACCTTGACTTTCTCCTCCGCTGTAAAATAAAAACACAAATCACAGTTCAAAGCCGCAAAAAAAAAAAAAAAACATCCACAGGTAACAAAACCACACTGACTACCTTTTATATAACACTTCATCTCTGTTTGTCGTCACCTGTAGAACTATATACCAACCACCACCTTTTTTTACGTGATATTTTTTTCCGGACATACTTTCTCCATCCTTCTCTCTCCCTCTTCCCTTCTTCCTCTCCCTGTTGCTTTCATCTCGTTCCCCTTGGCTGGCTTCTCAAGGGCATAGAGTAGAGGGGCGACTTGGACATCTCAGAAGGAAGGGGAAGGAAGATTTTCGAGGTGGTGGTGATGGCGGCGAGGCAGTGGTAGTGAATGGATGTGTGAGGGTGTTGAAAAGTGGAGAGCAAAGAGAGGAATGGCAGTAAGAGAAGGAGGTAGAGGAGGAGGAAGAGGAGGCCCCAGTGGAGAGGCTCTCAACATGTTCTCTGTAAACTCGTGGAAAACCGATATGAAGTGGGGCACACATTTTTATTTTTGTATATATATAGACTCACACGTCGAGAGAGAGAGAGAGAGAGAGAGAGAGAGAGAGAGAGAGAGAGAGAGAGAGAGAGAGAGAGAGAGAGAGAGAGAGAGAGAGAGAGAGAGAGAGAGAGAGAGAGAGAGAGAGAGAGACGAGACGAGACGAGAGAAAATGGATACTGGAAGCGACAAGTGAATCTCTTATCGAAGAAGAAAATATAAACATGGCGATGCGTTGAAGTAAATTAAAAGCAAAACCCTAAGGTGAACATTCATTTCCTCGTATTTAAGTTCATTTCCAGCCGTCACGCTTGCCCTGTCTACCTTGGGGCGGGTCGGGGCCAGGCGAGGTGGGGCGGGGCGGTGGAGGAACGGGTGGGGTGTGTGGAAAGAGTGCGTCTCAAGTGGAACCTCTTGAGGACTTACTCACTCATGCTTGGCGGGGTAATCAGAGTCTTGCCGTCTGAGTGGATGAGCTCAGGGAAGCCTCTCACCCGTCACCCTCTCCCTCCACCTTCTCCTCCTTTTCCTCCACCCCCCCCTTTCGTGCCCTCAGTAGGAAGACAGACAGGCGGCCGCTGCTTGGAGGAGTTAAGAAAGATGTGAGGAGAGCAGCGGTATTAAGTAGGAAAGGAACACGAGGTATGAAATGATCCTCTGAAAGCAAGGAATATTATAATCTCCTTTAACTCCTTTAATAAGAAGTGCCTCGTTACTGAATCGTACTGAAATCATCTGTCCAGCCAAGCAGTGTACGGGTGCAGCGCTGGATTTGTAGTGTCGGATTCCTTAAAATGATGCACTTATTCTCATCGACTGAGCGAAAACCATAAGGAATTCACGGTCATTATTATGTAGATGTCACTTGTTTTCGTCCATTTTCATGTCAGTATGTCCTCTTGAGTGGGAGGCGCTTTCTTTCTAGACACCAAATTTGTACATGGGTGAGACTATGGTAAGAGGCCTTTGTGTTTGCTTCTGGGTTAAGGCATGTGTGCAAAGAGGCTGCGATGTATCTACACACACGAAACTATGGTGAGAATGGTTGTTCTGTTCGCTTCCGTGGGTATGGCACATGTAGAAACAGACGGAAAGGAATGTACACACGTAGAGCTATGGTGTAAGAGGTCGTTGTGGCCGCCTCCGTGTGTATGACAGATGTACGAACAGACGTGGGACTATGGCTTACGAGGTCGCTGTATCCGCCTCCGTGGGTAAGGCACATGTACAAACCATCAAAAAAGTATGTACACACGCAAGACTATGGTGTAAGACGTCGTTGTTGTGTTCGGTTCCCTGAGCGTGGCATATGTACGAACACACTACCATAGAGAAGAGCACCGCGGGGCAAGACTAAAGCCCTGTCGTGTCTCCTGTTTACAAGTAGCGAGGCGGAGGGAGAAGGAGCAGCAGACCCGACGCCGTTCCGTGTGTAGTAATTGCAGGGGCGAAGATTTTTTTGGGGTGAGGGACTCGAGGCGATGGGCCGAAGGAGTCTGGAGGAGGAAGAGGAGTGTTGTGGAGGAGGAGGAAGAGGAGAAGTGTAATGGGGGATAAGGAGGAGGAGGGTGAGGAAGAGGAGGAGGAGGAGATGTGCCCTAAATGAGTACAGCGTTAATTGTCGTGTGTCAGTGGAGTGGCCAGGAGGACCGTGGAGAGGAGGGGGAAGAGAGAGAGAGAGAGAGAGAGAGAGAGAGAGAGAGAGAGAGAGAGAGAGAGAGAGAGAGAGAGAGAGAGAGAGAGAGAGAGAGAGAGAGAGAGAGAGAGAGAGAGAGAGAGAGAGAGAGAGAGAGAGAGAGAGAGAGAGAGAGAGAGAGAGAGAGAGAGAGATGAAATTAGAGAACGTGGAAGGAAAAGTCATATATCCTTGAGAGAGAGAGAGAGAGAGAGAGAGAGAGAGAGAGAGAGAGAGAGAGAGAGAGAGAGAGAGAGAGAGAGAGAGAGAGAGAGAGAGAGAGAGAGAGAGAGAGAGAGAGAGAGAGAGAGAGAGATGAAATTAGAGAACGTGGAAGGAAAAGTCATATATCCTTTAAGGTCTCGAGGGTTTTTAGAGTAATGAAGAAAATTTTATCGTTACTTTTAATCTTTAACGAAGCCCGACACTTTTTTTTTTTTTTATTCTGAACCCTGACTTGACTTTCCCAGCAGCAACCTTAAGAAAAAAAAGTGTCTCATCTCCTCTGAATGGTATAAAAAGTCAAGCATTGGCGTTTAGTTAAAAAGAAGGATGACTTATTTCTTTACTATCACTCTATCCCCTGAGTAGAAAACTTTAAAATATCTCCTTCTTTTTCACTGTATTTTCATCTTGAGTAGAAACTTGTACATGCTCGTAACTCCTTCTCTCAGTTTGTTTCTTCAGTCTAAGTAGAGGAGCCGAACGTACCAGCCCTTTACACCCCTGCCCTTTACCTTCCCTCCGCGGCGCTAAGTAACCCGCTAAACACACGACGAAAAGCAGAAAGAGGAGTTAAGGCTCATTCCGTCCTTGAAAAAAAGAAATATACACATACCCGGCACCTCCATCACAATTACACCCGACATTATGCAAATAACACCCCCGCTGCCCTTGCTCCTCTTCCTCCTCCTCCTCCTCTTTCTCCTCCTCATCCCACTACCCTACTGCTTCTCCTCCTTCTCTCTCCTCATCTATTCTCTCTTGCTTTTCCTCCTTCTGACCCTTCTGCTCTTCGCTCTTTCTCCAGTACATCTTTCCTTTCCATCTTTCCTGCACTCTTTATTTTTTTCTCCTCCTCCTCAATTCACACCTCCATTCGTTGCTTTTTCTCCTCCACACCTTACATCTCTTCCTTCTCCACTTCCTTCCACCTATCCATCCACACTTACAGTTCTTCTCTCCCCATCATCATCTTTCCCTTCTTCTACCCTTCCTTCCCTTCTCCCTCTTATCACCTAACTGCCCTTCCTTCCTTCCTTCCTTCCTTCCTCACTCCTTCCCGTTGACTTCCTTCCATCCACCGTTTATAATTCTCTTTCCCTTTCCTCTTCATTTTAATACTCCTCCTCCTCCTCCTCCCCCTTTCTCCTACTCCCGCCCTTCCTTGGCATTCGTTCCTCTCAAGGTCACGTTTATGGGCCCTTCTGAAGGCGACCTGAGGAGTCATAAGAAGCCTGGCTCGAGTTTTATTCATATATTCAAAGGCGCGGCAGCAGCATCCTAAAGTCTTAATATTATTCCCACTCTTGTCTCCATTAAAGCGCCATCTCGGTTTTTTTTCTTCTTGTTTGATGTTCATTACTATGCAGAGGGGCGTGGGTGACTTGAGACATATTTTAATGAGATGTTGCTGAGGAATTACACGTACGGAAAAGAGGGGTAAAAAGATATGGTAGTAATATAGAAAATAATTGCTGTAGGGAAAGAGGAGGCAAAGGGTGGAGAGGAAGGCAAAGATAGAAGAGTTTATTTAATAGGTTTAAGATGAGAGGAATGGGAGAGATCACCGAGCTGACAAGAGAGACAAAGAAAGAGAGACGAAGAAAGCAAAAGGGAAAAAGCCGAAACACCAAATGAATATAATAATGAAACACACACACACACACACACACACACACACACACACACACACACATAACACACACACACACAGCTAAAACACCATCAAAGAGCAAGATTAGTGGAAAAAACGAGTAGATATTAAATAAAAGGCAAAAAGAACTTAAAACAGAGAGAGAGAGAGAGAGAGAGAGAGAGAGAGAGAGAGAGAGAGAGAGAGAGAGAGAGAGAGAGAGAGAGAGAGAGAGAGCGCATCTGACATCGAGGGGGACATTAATTACCAGTAACGAAGCGTGTGAGGACAAGGCGGGGTGATGGACGCCGCGCCGGGGCCAAACACAAAACTAATTAGAAGACGGAGCACCTTGACGCGGCCCAGGTGAGAGAGAGAGAGAGAGAGAGAGAGAGAGAGAGAGAGAGAGAGAGAGAGAGAGAGAGAGAGAGAGAGAGAGAGAGAGAGAGAGAGAGTCGGATCAGGATGCTATATTCTCGAGGATAAACTAAACAGATTGTACGATTGGTCGGGGAAGCGGCATATGGTGTTCAGTGTCGGGAAATGCAGTTTTCTGAATGTAGGTAGGGCAGACAAACAGACAGACAGACAAACAGACCGATTCACACAAACATGCAATCTTAATCTGTCTTGCTTCCCTTCCCTTCTTCCTTCTTTCCTTCCTTCGCCCCCTCCTCTTATTTCCCTTTCCTTTCTTACTCTGCTTGTTTTCCTCTCTCTTTCTTCCCTCTTTCTCTAGTCTTCAGTAAGCCCCCTCTCCCTGCCTCTCTTACTCCTGCTCTCTTTCACCTCTCCTCTCTTCTATTTAATCCTCTTCTTCACTCTCCTTCCCTCTCCCCTCCTCCTCTCCTCCTCCTCTTTCACTTCCGTCTCTGTTTTCTTTTCTTTTTCTCTTGCTCTTCATTTACTCGTCTCCTTTTTCATCTGCTTATCATTCTTCTTCAACTCTTCTTCTCCTACTTCCTCTCTAACTCTTTCTTCTTTTCTTTCTTCCTTTCTTCCTTCCTTTCTTTCTTTCTTCCTTCCTTTCTCACTCACTCCATCCCTCCCGTCCCTTCTTCCTCCCTCCTCCTCCTTCATCTGCTTCTCCTTCTTCATCTCTTCTTCTATTTCCTCTTCAACTATTTCTCACTTTCTCCATGCCTTCCTTTCGCCACACCATCCCTCCCTCCTCCTCCTCCTCCTCCACCTCCTCCGTTACGTAAGCTGGTGAGGACGAGGAAGGTTTATGGTCGTGTCTGTGGTCGTCCTGTGTGGCCAGTCAGCTCACGTGTTTGCTCTCTCTCTCCCTCCACTTATTCGATATCCAATTACTTCAAATTACGAGTTTCAGATAATATAGAAGAGAGAGTATTACTGTTCACTCTTTATTCTCTTCTACTCCTACGTCCTCGACCACCTGCGCTTCTTCTTCGTATTAACGTATTCACTATGTACTCGTGTTTCGATATAGATGTTCGGGTTCGGTTTACATATCTTTGTGTACCATAGAGTAGAGAGTATTTCTGTTGACTATTTTTCTGTTCCTTGCCTTCGTCTCAATTTCACGTGTATATTACTTATCCGATGACGCAATGCTTCTTTCGTCCTACAGGTAAACGACTAACCTTTCCAGCTCCTTTGATTACGTTGATGTCTAAGACTGATTGCTTGTTGACCTAAGTGACGTCATTTGTGCCTATATGTAATGCACTTCTAGCGTCTTGACTTTCATTAGAGAGATATCGAGGAAGACGATGCCGGGAAAGTGATGAGAAAAGGGTTGTTTGGATCAATAAAAACTGAAGTAGAATATGTTATCTCTTTTTACCGCGTCTCTCTCACTTAAAATGAAAGAAAAATAATTACCTGAGAGAGAGAGAGAGAGAGAGAGAGAGAGAGAGAGAGAGAGAGAGAGAGAGAGAGAGAGAGAGAGAGAGAGAGAGAGAGAGAGAGAGAGAGAGAGAGAGAGAGAGAGAGAGAGAGAGAGAGAGAGAGAGAGAGAGAGAGAGAGAGAGAGAGAGGGGTGACTGGGTAGTTTCTAATGACCCTTCTCCTCCATGACCCCTGCAAAACCCCCTACAATTTCACCCCCCCACCCTTCCTCCCCACCACAGCCCCTGCCCTTCTCTCCCCTTTATCCCTTTCCTCTCCCCCAGACTCATTCTTCTTGTAAACAATCTTGGGTGAAAAAAAGCTCGACTGATGACCGCCCTTTCCTTCCTCCTGCTGTTACCTCCTTTTACTTTTTTTTCTTCCTTCTTTTCCTCCGATCTTTCTTTCTTGTTTTCCTTCCCTTCTTTTTATATGACATTCCTTTCTTCTTGTCTTCTTTCCTTCCTTCCTTGCCTCTTTTTCCTTCTTTCCTGCCTTGTTTTCCTTCCTTTCTTTATATATGACATTCCTTTCTTCCTCTCTTCTTTCCTTCCTTCCTTGTGTCTTTTCCTTCCTTTCTTCCGATCTGCCTTTCTGTTCTGGTCTTTATTCTCTTCTTTCCTTCCTTGTTTATTTATTCCTCCCTTCCTTCCTTATCAACCCTTTTTCTTCCTTCCTTCCCATCTTCCTCTCTTCCTTCCCTCCTTCATTTTTTTTCCAACTCTTCCTTCCTTTTTTCCGATCTTTCTTCCTTCCTTCCGTTCCTTAATTCTTCTTTTCTTTTTTTCCTCCTTTCTTCCGATATTCTTTCGTTCCTTCCTTCCCTCCCTCCTTCCTTCCTCGTCTGGTTTTTTTTTCTCTCTTCCCCCTCCCGTCTGTGTAATCTTCTTTTAGTTATTCTTCGTTTTCTCTTTTTTTGTCGCATGCGTTCTTCCTATTTCCAATTATTCTTCGTCTTTTCTCTTGTTGTATTTTTCCTTTTGTTTCCTCTTTTTATCCGTTTTTCCTTCCCTCTCTTGCATGATTCCTTTTATCGCCTTTATTTCTCCTTCCCTCCGGTAGTATTTCTTCTTCCTCTTTCTTTATTTTTGTCTTTCTCTTTTACTGTTTCGAAGTTTATTTTCTTTCCCCCTTTCGCGTCCATCTTGCTTCTCCTTTATTTCTTTCCTCGACGGAGACAACTGCTCGGTCTTATCTTGTTTCCTTGTTTTTTTTATGTCTATTCGGCCGTCGACTTCTTTGGGTTTAAGGTCTCTCTCTCTCTCTCTCTCTCTCGTACTTATATGTCTGAATGTAAACATAACTTTTCTTGGGGACACACACACACACACACACACACACACACACACACACACACACACACACACACACACAGACACGCACACGGAAGACAAATCCACGTTCAAGAAAACAAGTAAAACAAAAGAAAAACAAGGAAATGAAAGAGAAAAGTAATACACGGAGCGAGAGAGCGAGAGATAATTTCATTAACTAATTAAGTCTGCAGTAATTATGTTTATTTCCGCCTGGGAGTTGCGTGTTCAAATTACCCCGTTTTAAGTATGGATCCGAAGGGGCTGGCGGGAGGTAAGGGAGCTGGCCGGAGCCGAAGAGGGGGAAGGGATAATTTCGCGCTTTGGCTTATCTCTATTTTTTTTCTCCTCTTGCCCAGTGCAGTTTTTTCCCCTCCCATTGCTGTTGAAAGTGAAAAAAAAGAGGTACTGAAAGGGAAGACCAATACTGTAGGCTCTCTTGAAATTGTGATATTGCTGAAGGGGTTATGTTGTTTGTTTATTTAGTTTCTGAGTTGTCGTTTTTCCTCCATTGCTGTTGAAGGTAAATAAAATAAAGAGGTACTGAAAGGGAAGACCAATACTGTAGGCTCTTTTGAAGTTGTGATATGGTTGTGGTGATTGAGTTGTCTTTAGTACATTTAGTTTTTGAGTTGCTGTTTTTCCTCCATTGCTGTTGAAGATGAATAAAAAAAAGGAAACTAAAAGGGAAGGCCAATATTGTAAGGTACCCTAAAGTTTTTATATGAATATGTTGATTGCGTTGTTTTTATTTAGTTTTGGAGTTGAATTATTAAAGTTAAAAGTGAAGTGAAGAGACGAGAAGTAAAGTGAAGAGATGTGAAGTGAAGAGATGAGAAGTGAAGTGAAGAGATGACCTTACTTGGGATTGAAGAGGAAAAGGTGAAGGAAGTATCAGAGAGGTATGGTTAGAATCTCTACTGAAGAAGAATAAAAAAATAAGAGGTAAGATGATGATGACGATGATGAAAAAAAAAAAGATCAAGAGTTTTAAGGAAGAAAAAATGTCAGATGCTTTATATGTGTCGCCTATACGAGTTCTTTTTTTCTTTCCTTCTTTCGACCTTCAAAAGAGAAGAAAAAAAAAACTTGTTACGAGAAGTGAGAGCTGCCAGGAATTATGTCATATTCTCTCTCTCTCTCTCTCTCTCTCTCTCTCTCTCTCTCTCTCTCTCTCTCTCTCTCATTTTTTTTCCTTTTTGATATTCCATCCTCCCATTCCGTCTTTTACACAGAGGGTCGTAAGGAATGGCAGTGCATATAAAGGGTTAAATTATACTTACATTAACCTTCCTCTTTTTCCTTCCCTTTCCTCCTTTCTCTTCTTGCATTCCTTCGAGTTCTTTTTTTTCTTTCTTTCATTTTTTTTTTTTTTTTTGCCTTTTAGAACTCGAGAATAATTTTAGAGGGGCAGAGAGAGAGAGAGAGAGAGAGAGAGAGAGAGAGAGGGAGAGGGAGAGGGAGAGAGAGGGGTAAGGGAGGAGGAAAAAGTAGCGTTTCCTCTCCCTCTGCCTGTGAAGATGCGCGTCAGTTCTTTATCAAGCCACGAAAACACGTCGTCGCCTTCTTTTATGTGAGAATCTTTAGGGGAGGGAGGGAGAGGAAGGGAGAGGGAAGGGAAAGAGAAACGGGGGGTAGAGGGGGATGAAGGAAGACCGGGGATGAGGGAGGAAAAATAGGAGCAAGGTTGGAAGATGAGGAGGTAGAAGCGAATGGAGAAAGACTGAGAAGGAACGAAAGAAGAAGGAAGTGTGTGAGGGATGAAGGAAAGGTAAAGTCGGGTGGTGAAAGAAAGCCATGGCAGTAGAGAGGAAGGAAGAAGGAAGGGAAGGAGTGATACAGAGAAGGGCATGGAGGGAAGAAGGGGGAAAGAGGAAAAGAAGAAAGGAAGAAGAAAGAGGATTAGAAACAGAGGGAAGAATGGGAAGAAGAGAAGAGCGAAGGAGGGAGAAAGGGAGATCTGAAGGTAAAGAGGAAGAAGGGAAAAAGGAAAAGAGGGAGTGATTGAGGTAAGAACGCCATGGCGAGAAGAGGGAGGAAGGGAGGGAGGTAAGAATGGGAGGGAGGAAAGAGGGAGAGAGAGGGGAGACAGGCATCACAAGGGTTCGGGGTCTCTGAGCTGATAAAGACTCGCTATAATCGCTTTTAATAAACTGAAGCTTGGCGCCTCCTCCTCTTTTCTACCTCTCCCTCGTCCCTCTCCTCCTCCCCTCCCTCCTCCTGTGTCTGTTTGGGAGTTGTTCTGTAAACCTGTCTGTCTGTCTGTCGGTGTCTGTCTGTCTGAGGAATCTATCAGTAAAAATCTGCGTAATGAGTTTGTTTCACATTTGCAATGGGATCTCTCTCTCTCTCTCTCTCTCTCTCTCTCTCTCTCCCCCCCCCCCTCGGTGTCAGACACTCCAAACAGCAGCTTACTTTCTCTCTTTTTGACTCTCGGCCTAATGGCGGGGCGTCGCGCTTACAGGGACTTAATAACCTTGAAGTGGAGTCTCAGGGCGCGCCTTGATCGCCACTCTTTCATGTGCCGGGGATGAGGCGCGAGTGGCCATCCCAGGAAGTGTTTTGAGTTACACGTTCTGTAAAAATGTCACGTTTCTCGTATTCATTTTTTTCAATTTTTGCGACTCGTCTGTCTGAAGTGTGTGTGTGTGTGTGTGTGTGTGTGTGTGTGTGTGTGTGTGTGTGTGTGTGTGTATAACAGAGCAAACTGACTTGTCTCGTTTGGGTGGCGGAGGAGACATGACCTTTCCGTGCGGCAAGAACTCAGATCATTAGGTGGCGCTTTATTCATAGAGAGGCGGCTCGCCCCTCCCAGCGTGGGCAGGAGTGTCTTGTAGCGATGTGTCGAGTGGCTGTCATGGTGATGGCTGAAGTTAGGTGGTGGTAATGTTTTTGTGTGTCAGTGTAGCGGTGTGGCGAGTGGCTGTCATGTGGATGGCTTAGGTTAGGTGGGTGGAAGTGTTTATTATTTTTCGTGTAGCGATGTGCTGAGTGGTTATTATTTGGATGGGTTATGTTAGGTGGGTGGTAGTGTTAGTGGGTGTAGCGATGTGGCGAGTATATGGCGTTAGTATTCTTGATATGGGATGTAAAATGTATAGCTAAAAGTTAAATGTAAAATGTATGGTTATGGGTAGAAGTCTCTAAAGGATCAAAGGCCAAGGGTAGCGGGGCTCTCACCGGAAAGAGCGCGTGATGTTAAGCTTAGAAACTCTCTTGGAAGGCCTGTGAGAGTAAGTTCCGTCCCCCATGCAGAAAGCCAACGGTTCCCACGCTAGCTGCCACTTTGCCTCATCAACATCGAACTTTTAGTGTTGATGATTTTACTTTCACGTTTTCAAAATTAACTTTGACGTGTAGTGTTTTTTTTCTGAGATTTTCAAGTAGTGGATTTTTTTCTTACTTTTTAAATCGGCATCGGATTCCAATACTCGTTATTTGTTTTGATATTTCGTCTTATTATACAGTGAAGTTGATCTGCTTTATGCTGAAGTTGTTTTAATGTACGCAGAAGTTGTTTTTATAGTACGCAAAAGTAATTTTAATATACTCCGAAGTTGTTTTACATTACGCAGTTGTTTTTAATATACGCAGAAGTTACTCTAGTGTACGCAGAGGTTGTTTTAACGTACGGCGAAGTTGTTTTCAAGTGCGCAGTTATTTTAAAGTAAGGCGGAGTTCTTTTAATGTGCGCACAGGCTATATCATTCCTCGCCCTTCGTCACACCTGCTCAGCCTTACGTCATCCCATCGCGTCCCCAGATACCTAGGAATCGCGTGTCGGTGGTTTGTACTCTTGTATGTTATTTCACACCTGAGAGAGAGAGAGAGAGAGAGAGAGAGAGAGAGAGAGAGAGAGAGAGAGAGAGAGAGAGAGAGAGAGAGAGAGAGAGAGAGAGAGAGAGAGAGAGAGAGAGAGAGAGAGAGAGAGAGAGAGAGAGAGAATAACATATAAATAGATAACCACAAAGGCCTAAGGTAAGACGAATGATTAGAATATAGAACGTGGGGGGACAAAAAGGGGTTGCGTAAGTGGGAGAATTAATGGAAAAAGGGAGAGTGAAAGCGGAGAGAGAGAGAGAGAGAGAGAGAGAGAGAGAGAGAGAGAGAGAGAGAGAGAGAGAGAGAGAGAGAGAGAGAGAGAGAGAGAGAGAGAGAGAGAGAGAGAGAGAGAGAGAGAGAGAGAGAGAGAGAGAGAGAGAGAGAGAGAGAGAGAGAGAGAGAGAGAGATATCCCATCAGTGTCGTATAGTATTACACAGGATTACTTGCACACACGTTCCCACTTCACGCATGACAAAAAGTTTCATCATTGCTGTCCCGTGAGTCACCTGTGCGCGGGCCGTGACTGGAGGAGGAGGAGGAGGAGGAGGGGAAGGAGGAGGAGGAGGAGGAAAGATCGGACCCGCGTGTGCGTCTCTTTCTGGCCCCCTGCTACCATGGTAACGCCTCCTCCTCCTCCTCCTCCTCCTCCTCCTCCTCCTCCTCCTCCTCCTTCTCGTACTCTTCATGTCATTTCCTCTAACTTCCTTGATTCTTGACTTACCTCTCTCATTAACTTTCTTTGCTCTTCTTCCTTTTTTTGGTTCTGCTGTTTATTTTTTTTTTCTCTTTTCCGTAACGTATAAGTAAGTGTTTCTGAATGGTTATTGGATTTTTGTTTCTAATTCTGAAGCGAAAAGTCTAGCCATTGTTCCTCCTTGTTCATTGTTTCCGATTACCCTCAATTCTTATTTACCTCCCTTCTTCCCCTCCTTCCCTCCTGCCTTTTTTCCTTTTTATTTTTTTATTCCTTTCTTCTTTTATTGCCCATGTTTCTATCTTTTTTCTTCTCTTTCTTCTTTCTGTTCTCTTTTTCTTTCTTCTATCTCACCTCCAATCTTCCTTTTTTTCGGTTTTCTCTCCTTTTTATCTTTTCTTATTCCTTTTTCTTCTTTCATTCATTCTTCTCTCTACCCTCCTTCATGCGATCCTTTTTCCTTTCATTTTCTTTCCTTTCTTCCTGCCATTCTTTCTTTCTTCTCTCCTTACTTCCTTCCTTCATTTCCTCCTTCCAACCAGACTAGTTTTCGTTAGGACGAGGGACGAGGATGGAACAGGAAAGGATCCGGAAGAGGACGGGAAGTGGAAGGAAGGCAGAAGAAGGCGGTGACGGGGATGGGGATGTGATGTGAATAGGGGGATGAGGATGGGCTGACGGGATTGACGGGTTTATGTGTCATGGGGTCTGCGCCTCATGTCCATCCTTACGTGGGCTGTTGAAGAGGTTGTGGCGTGTGTGGTGTGTGTTGCGGTGGTGTTGCGGGGTGTGTGGTGGTTCATTGGTTCACTCTCCCCCTTCCCTCCCTTCCTTCCTTCTCTCCCCTTACTGCTCCCCTCTCCCTCACTCCCCTCCCCTCTGTGTGTCCCGATGTGTTACCAAAACAAAAATTATCCTCTTGTGGTTTTATTTTTTAGGTCATGCGAGTGTTGTTGTTTTTTTGTGTTTTTTGTGGTTTGTTTTTTTCTGGTTTCGTTGTCTGGGTAGCCTTGTTTTTTTCTCTCTCGTTCTTTTTCTCTCTCTCTCTTCTTGTACTGTTTTTCTTCCCTTGTTTTTTTCTCTTTTCTCTTGAGCTTTTTTTATTTTTAATTTTGTTTTACTTTCTTTCATAGATGCGCCCGTGTTGTGTTGAAAGGTGTTGTAGTTAGTGTCAGCTGGTTCTTGTATTTCTTGTTGATGTTTTGCATCCGTAGTCCTTGTTTCCTCGTATTTATTTATGAGTAGTTGTTTATATTTTTATCCTTTTCTTTTTTTGTGTGTCAGAGTCTTAACAACTTTCGACACCGAGTTTCATATTTTCAGAAGTATTTTGTTGGTGGTCATGGGAGTTATGGTGGTGATGGTGGTAGTGGTGGTGGTGGTGGAGATGGTGGTAGTGATGTTGGTGATCGTGGTGGTGGTGGTGGTGTTGGTAGTGGTGGTGGTTATGGTGGTGGTGGTGGTGGTGGTAGTGGTGGTGATGGCGGTGGTGGTGGTGATGGTAGTGGTGGTGGTTATGGTGGTGGTGGTGGTTATGGTGGTGGTGGTGGTAGTGGTGGTGATGGTAGTGGTGGTGGTGATGGTAGTGGTGGTGGTTATGGTGGTGGTGGCGGTAGTGGTGGTGATGGTGGTGGTGATGGTAGTGGTGGTGGTTATGGTGGTGGTGGTGGTAGTGGTGGTGATGGTGGTGGTGATGGTAGTGGTGGTGGTTATGGTGGTGGTGGTGGTAGTGGTGGTGATGGTAGTGGTGGTGGTGATGGTGGTGGTGCTGGTAGTGGTGGTGGTGATGGTAGTGGTGGTGGTTATGGTGGTGGTGGCGGTAGTGGTGGTGGTTATGGTGGTGGTGGTGATGATGATGGTGATAATAGTTCCGTACAGTCCCATAGACCTACCCTCCGGCAATGATTATAGCTAATTATGGCAGCGTTAATTACTCAATGATTTTGTTAATTATTCCATTTGAGAGAGAATTCAGGGATTAAATGTATTAGCCATGAGGCGAGAGGGAGGGGGGGGGGAGGCAGTCCACACCGTGTTGTTGTTGTTGTTTTTGTTGTTGTAGTTGATGGTATGGTTTTGTTGCTACCTTAAAGGTGTTTGTAGTGTTAATATATTTACAAGATATTGGAGTAATTATTACAAGGTAGGCCTATTGGTGTACATAATGTAAATAGTGGTAATTGTGGTGGAGATAAGTTTTTTTTTTTTGTAGAGTAAAGGAAACAGTTCACTGGCAAAAATAAAGATGATGATAGTGGTAGTTGTTATAGTGGTGGTGGTAGTAATGGTGATGATAATTGTGGTAGTTGTAATAGTGGTGGTAGTAGTAATGGTGGTGACAATAATGGTAGTGGTAATAGGTGTGGTAGTAGTAATGGTGATGATAATAGTGGTAGTTGTAATAGTGGTGGTAGTAGTAATGGTGGTGACAATAATGGTAGTGGTAATAGGTGTGGTAGTAGTAATGGTGATGATAATAGTGGTAGTTGTAATAGTGGTGGTGGTAGGTGGGTGACAATAGTGGTAGTGGGTAATAGGTGGTAGTAGTATTGGTGATGATAATAGTGGTAGTTGTAATAGTGGTGGTAGTAGTAATGGTGGTGACAATAATGGTAGTGGTAATAGGTGTGGTAGTAGTATTGGTGATGATAATAGTGGTAGTTGTAATAGTGGTGGTAGTAGTAATGGTGGTGACAATAGTGGTAGTGGTAATAGGTGTGGTAGTAGTATTGGTGATGATAACAGTGGTAGTGGTAATAGTAACAGTCGTGGTGGTGGTGGTGGTGGTGGCATAACAAATTCTGGTTTTGATTGTAATGTTGTTAATCTCGTTGCATTGTTGTACTGATGATTTCAATAATGATGATGATGATGATAATGATGATGGTAATGACGATGATGATGACGATCGTGCTGGTGGTGGTGGTGGTTGTGCCTGGTTGGTGGTTGTTATGGCGGCAATCATGACATAATTAGCGATAACGACCATGGGGACCGTTCTCATTAAGGCTGCATAAACACCCAAAGAATCATGTAACGTTAAAAGTGTAATGAGATTTGTGTGTAAAAATGTGTGTTTGTGTGTATGTGTGTCCCATTAGTTGTTGCATTTTAGTGTCGCAAATTGTTCTTCCATTACGAAATTATGTCGAGAGAGAGAGAGAGAGAGAGAGAGAGAGAGAGAGAGAGAGAGAGAGAGAGAGAGAGAGAGAGAGAGAACACAGGTATCTTCAGGTGACACACAATTAGCATTCCTCAACTTTTGAGTGCCACATTCACCCTCCTTGGCGGCACTATGGATGGGGGAGGAGGAGAGGAGGGGAGGTTATTGGAAGGGGAGAGATGGAGGAGAAGAGGAGTAGAGTGGGAGAAGAAGGGGAGAGTAGAAGCCGTATGAAAGGATCTACTGTTTGTAAGTTTGCGGGGGAGAAGAGAAAGAGCAGACAAGAGAAAAGAAACGAAGGAGAGAAGAAAGAGGAAGGAGGAGGAAGGAGAACTAGATAAATGAAAAGGAGAGCAAACTCGCCACTATAAAACAGAAAATATAAAACACGAAGATTAAGACTACACGAACTTCTTATTTACACCACCAGGCTCGTAAAATCTTAAAGAAATAATGTAACTTGACCACAACAGGAGACTCAAAGGCATAAAGTTTAGGAGCAGGAAGTGGTGGGATTTAGGAGAATGGGTCGGGATGGCGGAGCTCCTTGTTCGGGTAGAGGACGGGGACCGGGGGGAAAAGGTGGAAAGGAAGGGAGAGGAGAGACTTAAGGAACGAGAGGAGAGGAGAGGGTAAGAGAGGGAGAGAGAGAGTTCTGTGAAGGGGACGGAGATGGTGACGGTACGGAGAGGTTGAGTTACGACAGGGACGAATGCAAATTGAGGCTTCTGAGAGAGCTTATAACTTGAGAGAGAGAGAGAGAGAGAGAGAGAGAGAGAGAGAGAGAGAGAGAGAGAGAGAGAGAGAGAGAGAGAGAGAGAGAGAGAGAGAGAGAGAGAGAGAGAGAGAGAGAGAGAGAGAGAGAGAGAGTGAGAGTGAGTGAGTGAGTCCCATGTGAATGATGAGAAAGAATATAAAAGGAAGAAACTTAAGTGCAAGGACCTTCTTTTTTAAGCTCAATCCCTGCGAATTAGCGAAGAAAAGACCAAAATGATAAAAGGATGAAATTGTTGGAGGAAGTTGAGCCAAAAGAAGAGAAGGAAGAAAACGAGGGCACAGAGGACGAGGAAGGCGTATAAAAAAGAATTGCTAACTTGGGAAAGGAAGTGAAGAGTAGACAGAAATCTGGAGAGGAGGAGGAGAACGGAAGGAAGGAAGGAAGGAAGGAGGAAAGGAGGAGAGGAGGTAAAACATGGAGGCTTCTGGAGCAATTGCTGACGACTTTAAGATGAGGACAGGAAGGAGAAGTATGATAGAAAGGAAGAACGTGAGGAAGACGACGATGCCATAGATAAAGACAGGGCGAGAAAGACCCGAAGAGGCGGCGAAGGAGCGAAGTCATCAGCAGGAGAGGGTTTGGGAGGCGCGATAAGAGGAAGGTGACCGCGGGTTAGTGTTTACGGGGATCAACGGAAGAAGAAGAAGAAGAAAAAGAAGAAGAAGAGGAAGAAGATGGCGATAATGATGATGATAATGATGATGATAATGATGATGATGATGATGATGAAAAAGAAGAAGAAAAAAGGAAAAGGAGAAGGATAAAAGAATAAACTAAGACATTTGGAAAAGTAAAAGGAAAGCAAAACGGATGTTGTCGTTTATTTCATGGATCGGCAAAAAAATGGAGCATGGATTTATTTACCACCCCAAAAGAGAGAGAGAGAGAGAGAGAGAGAGAGAGAGAGAGAGAGAGAGAGAGAGAGAGAGAGAGAGAGAGAGAGAGAGAGAGAGAGAGAGAGAGAGGAAGTAAAGGACAGGTAAATTAACGGCAGGTGATTCGCGGGTCGTCCACGTCCTTCACCCCCGGGCCCTGGTGGAGGAGCCTCGTAAGAGCGGGCCCTCGATAACAGGCGGGCCGCGGCGCTAGGCGGAAGACGATGTAGATAAATTAAGGTAGATAGATGAAGCACAACACAGAGGGACGTTTAATTTGATGGTTCGCAGCCAGATAAATTATATAAAAAATCCATTATCCTTTTTTGGGTGGAGCTGTTTTCAGTCTCCATCCTAAGCGATAGCATCAAACGTTTCATTTTCATTGTACTGCTTATTTCTTTATGTATTTACAGACGGAAATCGTATGGAAAAAATGTATACGTGGGAATTCGCAGAAGGAAATATGAAATTATAGTCCTCATACCTTACCTGGGGATTGAAATATACAGTGTAAGGAATGTTTGATTTTATAACGTACTTGAATTAATTATAGTAAGTATATAAGAAGAAAAGCTCCCGTATAGGATGACACGCTGAAGTGTTGTGTGTTATAATGTAACGAGTCTGGCATTGTTTGGACAGCTTGAAAAATTGTAGTGACTAATATAATGTATGACGAAAAAACGTGTCAACGCATGCTTAAAAAAGAGACGCAGATAACAAATGTTTCTTATACGCGTGCCTTGTCGCGGCTGCCAAGATGAGGTACCGTCTTGCCGAGAAGGAGGAGGAGGAGGAGGAGGAGGAGGAGGAGGAGGAGGAATACAAGAAGATTAAACAGGCCAATGAAAATTGACAAGTTAAAGTAAGAAACCAAAGAGAGAGAGAGAGAGAGAGAGAGAGAGAGAGAGAGAGAGAGAGAGAGAGAGAGAGAGAGAGAGAGAGAGAGAGAGAGAGAGAGAGAGAGAGAGAGAGAGAGAGACAGACTACATGGATAAACGTTCAGAAAAACGTACACATGAGTCAATGAAAACTAAAGAGAGGAAGAAGAGAAGTAACAGGTGAAGAAGGAGGAGGAAACATGGAATATCAGGCAGCAGAAGTCTTTTGGACTACGACGGAACTACCTTCTCTAGTGATTTAATTTATTCTTCTTCGGATACTTCAGCGCCATGCGGAACAGAATAAAAGCAATTGCTGTTTAGAGATTGATCATTAGAAGAAGGAACACGACGACGAGGACAAGGGAAAAGAAGTAAAAGAGGATGAAAAGAAGAAGAAAAAGAACAAGAAGAACAAGAAGTTGATGAAGATGCAGGTTATGAAAAGTCACAAGAAAAACAAGAACAAGAAAGGCAAACCCAAAAAAGAAGAGGAGGAGGAGGAGGAGGAGGAGGACGGAAGGCAGGAGGCTGTCAGCACCCGTCCCGCGCCTCGTCCGTCATGTCTGCTCCGTCGTCTGTTTCTTTCCTGTCCGTCTCGCCCAATATGTTTCTGTCTTGCCCTCCGCCGCTCCGTCTGACCCGGCATATTAATTGTTCCTTATAAGTGTGTGTGTGTGTGTGTGTGTGTGTGTGTGTGTGTGTGTGTGTGTGTGTGTTTGCTTGTTTCTCCGTCTGTCCTTTCTTATGTTAACAAAGTGGGGTGTCAGAATACCGTCTATTTACTTCTAAATGAAATATAAGGAAAATAAATAAATACAGTTACTAATTCAGTCAGTAATACGTCAGAATTTCACCAACACCGCCAGACTCAGGTGCGCTAATCAACAGGTGAGAGAGAGAGAGAGAGAGAGAGAGAGAGAGAGAGAGAGAGAGAGAGAGAGAGAGAGAGAGAGAGAGAGAGAGAGAGAGAGAGAGAGAGTCGTCTCCCCAGAGCGTCACAGGTGTTAACTTCTCCGTGCAGGTGTTGTCGAGCTCCGGGCCAGGTGATCCCACAGGTGTATATTATTAAGGGCCGCAGTCATGACAGGTGGAGGTGACACAGACCCGGAGGCGAGCTTGTCCTTTTACTGGCGAGAGAAACTGGTTACAGAAGCGTCGGGGGGGGAGAGAGAGAGAGAGAGAGAGAGAGAGAGAGAGAGAGAGACGACAACGACGACGACGACGACGTGGATCGACGTTCAGAAAAGCGTACACGTGAGACATTGAAAACGAAGGAGAGGAGGAGGAAGGGAAGAAGTAACAGGTGAAGAAGAAGAAGAAGAAGAAGAAGAAGAAAAAGAAGAAGGAAACATGGAATATCAGGCAGCAGGGAATCTTTTGGTAAATGACAGACAGAAAGACAGACAGATGGACAGACAGACAAACAGAGGCCCCCTGCTCGTTAGGATGAGTGACGAACGAGACAATGATTGAATAAAACAATGAAGAGAGAAAGATAAAATACACGTTTCCACACTGAGCTCTGCAAAACAAAAAACAAACAAAAAGAAACTCACAGAAGATGTATTTCAAACTCAGAAGGACAGTCACCCTTTCTCAACAAGTCAATATTCTGCTGTGTTTCCTTTTAGCAAGACAGCGGGAGGGAGAGAGAGGAGCTGGTAGGAGAGAGAGGAGAGAGTGTGGGAGCGAGGGGAGAGAGAATGAGAAGAGGAAAAAAAGAGAAGCCGGAGGGATGTAGGCCAGCGGGAGGGAGACAGGTGTGTGAGAGAGAGAGAGAGGGGGAGAGAGGGAGAGTGCCGGAGGAGGTAGAGCGCAACAGGGGGGGATAATAGGAAGCAGTGGGTAATAGAATCCATACACAACACGGCGTCCCAGGTAATCAACATCTCGACAGGTATTGGCAGGTGAAAGTGAATGACCCGTGACAAGCATTATACCTAGGCGGCAGGTGAGGGGCAAAAAACACCTGCCAGCATCTGAGGGGGAAGGAAAAAATAATATACTGGCATCCATCTCGTCTGTTTCTCCTCTCCATCTGTCTTCCTTACGTTCCAATGAATTCGTGACATGAAGGTATCTCTCTCTCTCTCTCTCTCTCTCTCTCTCTCTCTCTCTCTCTCTCTCTCTCTCTCTCTCTCTCTCTCACTTATTTTTGTCACCCCTTTCCGTGTTATGACAGGAAAACCAAAATATTTACCTGTGTTTTTCCTTTTGTTTCAGGTAAGTGGATGATGACTGCCTGCTGGGGGACTTAAAGGGTAAGGAGGAATAAGAGGAGGAGGAGGAGGAGGAGGAGGAGGAGGAGAAGGAGGAGGAGGAGGAAGAGGAATCTGAAGAGGAGGAGGAGAAGGAGGAGGAGAAGGAGAAGGAGGAAGAGAAAGAGGAAGAGGAAGAGGAATCTGAAGAGGAAGAGGAGGAGGAAAGTTGGAAAGTTTCGTTTAGTCGGCGCAACATCTGTGGTCATATGCCGGAGAGAGACAGATGGGGAAGGAATTATAGGAGAAGGGAACAGATCCCAGGAGACGGGACACAACCCTCGATTAATACCTGGTACCCATTCACTGCCAGGTGGACAGGGGCGTAGGGTATCGGAAAAGCCGCCCAAATTTTTCCACTCCGGAATTGAATCCGGGCTCTCTCGGTTGTGGGCCGAGTGTGCTAACCACTGCACCACGAAGCCCCCAAGAGGAGGAGGAGGACGAGGAGGAAAAGGAAGAAGAGGAGGAGGAGGAGGAGGAGGAGATTAACTGGCATGAGCTTAAGAATGCAATATGTGTGTGTGAGAGAGAGAGAGAGAGAGAGAGAGAGAATCAAATATTGACAGCAACAGCAGTGGCAATATGAATGCAGTCCCGGCCCTAAACTGCTTCACATGACTGACATCAACCTTGTTCCGAACCGCCAGTTGCTGTTCAATTGGCTTCATATCCAATACTGAACAAGCATGGCAGGAGGGACGGAGGGAGGGAGGGAGAGAGAGAGGGGATGAAGGATGGAGAATGATAGATATTGGACGGGGGAGGTGGGGCAACAGGAGGCGTGCACAGGAGAGAGAGGAGAAGGGAGGGTGTGGAAAAATATAGCGGATGGGAGGAAAAGAGGTGAAGGAGAGTAAAAAAGTGATGAGAGGGAAGAATCGAGGGGAAAGTGAATATGATGGAGGAAAAAAAAAGTGAGGGGAAAAACAGAGGGTAAAAAGAGAGCAGGAGAGGGAGGAAAGGTGGACAAGCAAGGGATGAGAGAAGAATGGAGGGGAAAGTGTGAATGAAGATAAAAAAAAGATTTGGAAAAGAAAACGAAAGAGAGGGGAAACGAAAGGGAAGAGAAAAGAATAAAGTAGGGAGGAAAATTCGACAAGGATGAGGATTGAAATGAAATGAGGAGGGAATAAGGTAATGAATGAGGGGAGAAGAGGGAAGGGGAGATTGAGTGCATGCCATCAGAAGGGAGAGAGGAAGTAAAGAGAGAGAGAGGGAAACGGATGGATGGGAGGAAGAATCGGGCACTAAAAAGAATCGGTCTACTTTTCCACATCTATTTCGTGACCTGGAATTACTATGTGACTGTATTGTTGAGGTGATGGTGGTGGTGATGGTGGTGGTGATGGTGGTGATGACGGTAATAGTGGTGTGGTGATGGTGGTGTTAATGGATATGGGTAAAGGAGAGAGAGAGAGAGAGAGAGAATAGATTGATATTAAGTTGATAATAAGTGTTCATGAAAAAAGAGGAATGAAGAAGAGGAAGAAAGAGGTAGAGGGGGATGACGAAAGATAGAATTAGAAAGAGGAAGAGAGGGGTAGAAAAAGGAAGATGAGGAGGAGGAAGAGGAAGAAGGTGAGGACTAGGAAGACGAAGAAAAGGACTAGGAAAAGAGGAGGGAAAGGACCAGGAAGAAGGAAAGGAAGAGGAGGAGGAGGATTGAGAGGACTAGGAGGAAAATGAAGAAGAGGAGGAAGGAGAGGAAGAGGAAGAGGAAGAGGGCAGGCCTGGGTAAACTGAGCACCATTGTGAGAGTCAGGGGAAGGAACACGCGGCTTAACGAGCTCGCCCTCTCATAAAGACTGGCTACTCGACACCACCCACGCCCTCACACACGCCCCCGCACCCCCACGCCCCCACCCTTCACCCCTCTACATCCCCTCTCGCCCCCCAACGTCCCCTCACTCCACTCCCCTTTACCTCATGCCCTCTCTACCCTATGCCCCCTCCGTCCCTTGACCTATGCACCCTCACCCCACCCATAGACACCTGACCCGCCCCTCTATACCCCACCTAACAGCCCACCCACACCCTCACACCCACGCCCTCCCCTCACCCTCCTCACTTGTCACTCCATACATGCCTATACTAACCTCGTGTCCTTATTCCTTCTTTTCTATTTGTTTTCTCTTTTTTTTTTTTTGCCTGTAATATTCTCTGGTCCTTTCCTTATTTGGGGGGGGCATACTAACCTCTTGTCTTCCCATTCCTTTTTTTGTCCTTTTCCCATCTCTGTTTTCTCCTATTCTTCACTCATTCTCTTCTTTTCTTTTTCCTTTCTCTCTTTCCTTTTGCCTTTTGCTTCCACTGTTCTTAAGTCGTCCCTTTCCTTCTTTTCCCCTTCTCTCTTTCCTTTTACGTTTTGCTATTTGTTTATCTAACCGTTTCTTTCTTTTTACCGGATTTTTTCTCTCTGTCGCGGCGAGTGTTAGTTTTTTTTTCCTTTGCAGTGTTTGTTTGGAATTCTTATTTTAGTTCGGCTGCGACATTCTATCTTAACGTCCTTTTTTTTTGTCAACACCGTCATTTTCCTCCTCCTCTTCCTCCTTCTCCTCCTCCTCCTCCTTCTCTTCCTCCTCCGTCAGTCTCTTCTTGCAGTCACCAAGTCGACGATAATTATTTGTGTTGTGTCATGGAGGGGAGGGCGCACGGCTCTCCTTACGTCCTGCTCCTCCTCCTCCTCCTCTTTCTCCTCCTCCTCCTCCTCCTCCTCCTCTTAGGCCTCAATGTCCTGTCTTTTGTCTCACTTCCAATGCCCTGCTGTTTTTCTTTATTTAATTCTTTATATATATTTTTTCTTCTCATTCCCTTTATGCTGTTTTATTATTTTTTGTCGTTGTTGCTAGATTTCCCCTCAAATGGTTATGTTATACTCGCTACGAAATGTATGTGTATATTTTGTGAGTCACGTTCTTTTTATTACACCAATTCACTTTCTGTTATTCTTTTGGGGGTCAGGAAGGAATTTACGTAGAAGAGGAATTGAATCCTTTATCCGGTTTTCCAGATCTTGTTGATTCTTACATATCTCTCTCTCTCTCTCTCTCTCTCTCTCTCTCTCTCTCTCTCTCTCTCTCTCTCTCTCTCTCTCTCTCTCTCTCTCTCTCTCTCTCCTCCTTTCTTCCCTCCCTTCTCCACCCTCGTAACTCTCCCTCTTTCCCTCCCTGATCCAGTCAATACCAGCCACCAGTCAGCGGGGAGAGAAGGGAGAGAGAGATAAGTTTCTTCTCCCTCCCTCTCCCTCCCGCCCTCCCTCCATATCTTTCCGTAATATTGACTCGCCGCAGCATCGCCCTGGCCTGTTTACTTCACCATTTTTCCTCCCTGCTTCGCTTTCCCCCTTCCTTTTTTCCTCTCTCAGCCTTCACTAAGTCCTGCTCTAATATTTGACGCCAGATTAAGGCTTTGTAGGGTTTCGGGCTGAGCAGGATGCGCCCGGCTGCAGGGAGGCTGAGGAGTAAGCAGGATTAGGGAGATCGTAGGTGGGGGAGGGGGGAGGGGAAGAGGAGGGGGGAGGGGAGGGGTGAGATGCTTTCGACTTGATATTAGTTGCGTGTTGCGTGTGTGAGTGTGTGGGAATTGTGGGTCTTTTGTGTGTGTGTGTGTGTGTGTGTGTGTGTGTGTGTGTGTGTGTGTGTGTGTGTGTGTGTGTGAATTGGCCTCAGGTGAGCAGGTATTAGAAGACGATACACCTGGTCTTCTGTTGTTAGCCCTGTGAAAGCAGTAATTGTTTTAAGATGGTGATGGTTGTGAAGGTGAGGGGTAAGGGGGAAGTGAAGGAGGGAAGTGGGAGGGAGGAAAGATGGGGAGAAAGGGGAGGGAAGAGGCAGCGAAGCATTGATGCCTTGAGCGATGCCCCCCACCCACCCACCCTTCACTGCCACACACACACACACGCGAGGAGGGAGAAGGTGGGGGAGGGGGAGGCGAGAGAGGGGAAAGTGCAATTGTCTGTTTCCTTCCTGAGGAGAATGAAATAGATCACAATTGATTTATATTAATGAAAAACATGGCTGGGGCATTAAATATAATAGTCCGCCTCCATCACGGCATTACTCCTTGTCAGATCTCCTAAGGTGTCCTGCGGGGGAAGAGAAGGCAAGAAGAGGATGGACAGGAAAGGGGGACGAAGGTAGAATGGATGGGGAGGGGGGGGGGGGGGCGGAGGCAATGGCTGTAGAGAGAGGGATTAAAGGAAGCCAAGAAAGGAAGAAGGAAAGTTAGTAGAAAACAGAAGAACGTATATATAAAGGGATATTGTTTTGATTTATTGATGGAAGGAACCAGTAGTCTTCCCTTCGCGTTGTTTATGGCCTTATATGAGAAGAGAGAGAGAGAGATGATTTCGGGGGGTTAGGGGGCGGAAGCGAAACAGAAGAGGAGATAAGTGGAAGCATAGAAGGAAGAGGAAGAGGAAGAAGGGAAGACTGGCAAACATGGGACTTAGCGAAGGACCAAAGACCTTCTTCCGCTGCAGGTGTTGTTTGTAAGTTGTGCAGGAAACACCAATAACAGCCGTAGGGAAGCCATGGTGGGGAGAGGGGAAGGACGAGGGAAAGGGGGTAGGGGATGGGGGAGGAAAAGTCAGGTAGGGGAAGTGGGAGGGGAAGTCAGGCAGGGGAAGGGTGAGGAGGGCAAAAGGCTGTATGTCTGTAGCGACGTAAAGGTTGACGATCGGAATTTGACTGAAAATGGGAAACTAAGGTCGTAATTCTCAGATGCTTTTGCCTCTCACCTCAACTAATTCTGAAGCCCGAAAAGGAGATTAGCTAGGTTCTTAATGTTTTTTTTTCACGTTCATGGTACTGAGGCCTTGTCAAATTACAATCAGGGTCATAAAACTGTGCCCACAACGCCTACGAAAGTCTTGTCAAATGAGTGTGCTTGGGTGCCGAAATGTTTAGGAGTATGGTCCATTAAAACCTCCGGCAGTGTAAATAAATGCCCAATATCAAGCAAATCAAACCATTGTAATCTTGTTTTTTCGTTCTCTCCTCTAACTATCCTTCTTTCTATCTCCCTATCCCTCACCACATTCCCATCGTCCTTTCACGAACTTGAAGCTTATTACCCTTGCCGAGACACACATACCTTACTTTTCCTCCCTCTTCCCCGTCCATCCCTTCCCATCCCTTCCCTTCATCCCATACACACCACCCATATGTTTCCCACGCTTCACCACACTAAATTAACCCTACATGCATCTAACTCACCATCCCTCTCTCTATGCTTCTTCCTATATATCTCTTCATCCATCCATCGAGTTATATTGTCTCCCTCCAAACATATTCACTCAACCTCTCTCTCCCTCTCTCCCTCTCTTGCCCTCGCCTCTCCCTCCGTCACCGCACCGACAGACGACCCTTCCAGCATCACATTACGCCGGGGAGGGAATATTGCAGCCATAATCTAGAGTGTTATGGTGATGGGGGGCCTAGATGAAGAGGAAGAAGAAGAGGAGCGAGGCGGTGATATAGGAAGAACGGGGTGCAATAAATAAGAGGAAAGAATGGCGAGAATGCTGTTTAGGAAGTAGTTTAGAGCGGAAGGAAAGAGGACACGATGGGTGTTGAGGATGTTAGTTAAGATAAAGGAGATTTATAAGATGGAGGGATGCTGCATATGAGAGAGAGAGAGAGAGAGAGAGAGAGAGGGAGAACTATTGCCCTGCCTATCGTCTTCTCAGCACCATTATCTTGAGGTTATTAGATAGAGGAAGACGCCCAGGCAGCGGGGCCAAATTTTTCCGCAGTTGCACCCGTCGCGAGTAAAGAAAAGACGCTGTAAACAGAGAAAAGACGTCGGATTTTTCCCTCCTAAGTCTTGGTCGAGAAACTTCTTGCCGGAGCCTCCGAAGTTTGCTCAAAGAGTTGTGTCTGGGAGGTCGGCAGATCCTGAGGGTAAATTACGTCTCCTGTGTGTGTGTGTGTGTGTGTGTGTGTGTGTGTGTGTGTGTGTGTGTGTGTGTGTTGCCTCTTCGTTGTTTTCTATCTGTAACTAACTGAAGTATCTTGGGTAGTCTTCTTTTATCTATTTATTACTATCACTTTGTTTTTTTTATTGTTTTTTTCTTAGATTTGGGAGTGAAAAACGTCATTGGAAACCCTGAATTAACTTAAGTAGTATATATCTTATCCATTTATTACTATCTCTATGTTCCCTCACTGTTTTCTTCTTGGTTTTGTGTGTGTGATGAACGTTATTGGATACTCTTTATTAGTGAATCGTGTCCTTGTCTCACTGGTATGTAAAACGTTCGGGGCTGAAGTGTATCTCTGTTAAAAGTGAGCTTGTGAGGGAGGGGAACACCACGCGGGGCCCAGTCATCTGTATCGCTCAAAACTTTACCCTCTCCGTTTTTCTTGCATCACCGTCATTGTTATTCCATCCCTCATCCTCTTTTTTTACGTGGACTGATGCTTTTTTTCTGTCTCTTCCCATCCTCACTCATACACACAAAAAAAATGTGTAGGGGGGGGGGGGGCAGTCTAAGCTTTTATAGATGGAGGGTTCGTGGCGTTGTGGTGAGTGGCTGCAGTTCAGGTTACGGACAGACGCTCTCAGCAAGCCTGGGGGTGGGTACGGCGTCTCCTCCTCTTAGTACAGTCTCGGCATCTCCCCTCAGTCCAGCACGAGGATGATTTATATGTTAGTTAGATAGGTTAAAAAGCTGCTTATAAGGGGGAAAGGGGGAAGGGGAAGTATATTGAATCTTTATATATTTGTTATTTATTTTGTTCCTGTCTATATTTCAACTCCACGTTTATTGTTTTCTTTTTAATCTGTTTAGTTGAATTGTATTGTACGGTTAAGTCTACGTATTTGCTAAATGTCTACCTATTTATTTAATTCTTCTTCTATCCCATCTATTTGTCTCTGTTCTGGTTTATGATAGGGAAACATTAACCGCCTAAATTAGTGCGAATAGTACGTAATGTGTTTTGATATTATATGCATACGTATAGTGCTTAATTAACAAAGAGAGAACAAGAGTCTGGACAAGAAAGGCGAGCACATAAAAATGATGAAAGGATGGTTAAGTGCACTACAAAAGGAGGAGGAGGCGGAGGCGGGGTTGGGGGCGAGAGCACGAGCTGTATGAGTTTTGAGGATCCTTAACCTATACTCCATTAGCACACCTTTTCTGCGCCTCCTCAAACTTCCTTCAAACGTAATAACTCCCCATCCTCATCTCCAAATCCCCTCCCCCTACCCACTTCATTTTCCCCCATTCTCCTCCCCTTTCCTCCCTGCTCAACCCACCTCCTCTTATTTTTCTCCCCTTCCCCATTCTTCTTCCCCCCATTCTCCTCCACTTTCCCCCTTGCCCACTCCACTTTCTCCCTTTCTCCTCCCCTTCCTCCCAGCTCAACCCACTTCCTCTTATTTTTCTCCCCTTCCCCATTCTTCTTCCCCCCATTCTCCTCCACTTTCCCCCTTGCCCACTCCACTTCCCCCCTTTCTCCTCCCCTTCCTCCCTGCTCAACCCACTTCCTCTCATTTTTCTCCCCCTTCCCTATTCTTCTTCCCTCCATTATCCTCCTCCGGCCCCCCTTCCCACTCCACTTTCCCCATTCTCCTCCACCGACTCCCCTGCCCACTCCCCCGCCCCCGCCCCCCTTGCCCACCCCCCTTTTCCTTCCCCATTATTGTGTTGTCACCGCTTTTACTCAATCTTTGTCACCTAATCCCCCTAGAACCCCCCCCCCCCCCTCCCCGCCCATACGTTCCCCTGTCTCCCTTTCACAGATTCACCCCCCCCTCCACACACACACAGACACACACACGCTCGTTTTTGTTCACCCCCGTCGTCAAGCCTTTTTGCTGCGCGGTTCTTCACGTCCTCGCTGACGGAGCCTAATTGAAGCATGGTTTTCATTACCCAGTTTTTCTCTCCGACACTTCATCTTCCTTATGGGCAGCGTGAACCATTACCTCGAGGCTGTAGGGGGTGAGGGGGCCGGGGGGTGCCAGTCACCTACCCCCTCTCTACCAGCTCCTCTACCAGCCAGCCAACCATTAAGGAGAAAGTTCGGGATGACAAGTAGGAGCGAAGGAGACTCTTTATAATTTACTGTATAAGGATCATAGAGTCCAGGAGTCCGCGGGATGATGTACGACTTAAGACTATAGCCTGTGTTCGGGGTTCGTTCCCGCTCGGCCACGAAGCAAAGGGAACAAATGGAGCGAGGCGTGTCATTTTCTGGGTGCGCTCGCCCGTTCCTCGTGTTGTGAAGTTTTCGAGGAATTCCGTTCGTTGTGTGACAGGCCAAGGAAGACTTACCGAAATTTATGGTCTGGAGGATTAGTAGAGAGCTCAGTATGCTTCCTTGCCCCCCTGCCTCGTATCTCCCCTACTCCCTAGTCATCCCTTCCTTCCTCTCCCCCTTCCTTCCTTCCTTCCCAGCCCCGCCCTGACCTGATGGATAAAGATAAGAGGAAGAGGTCATCTGGAGTGTCAACCCTCAACATCCGTGTGTCAATTAGGAGGAGGAGGAGGAGGAGGAGGAGGAGGAGGAGGAGGGAAGAAAGTAAAGTCTTGGATCATTGGCGTCTCGCGAGGAATCTTGAAACACTGGAAAACTGTAGTAGAATGACCGGTCCTTCCATCCTTTACCCCCTCCCCCCCTCCCCTGCTCCCATCATCTATCTATTCCCCATTGTCTTCCCTTCCATCCTTCTCTTCCCCTCCCTCTCCAGTTCCCATCATCTTTCTATTCTCTATTGTTTTCCTTCCCTTCCTCCTCCTTAGCTTTATTACGTCTTCCCTCTCCTTCCCGTTCTCTTCGTATTTCCCCTTCCTGTCTTCAGTCTTTCTTATCCCATTTTCCTTATCTTCCCTCCTCCCTCCACCCCCTTTCTCCTCTCCTCCTCTTCTCCATCCCTCTTGTCTTCCCTCTCCTTTCATAAACTCTTCCTCCTATTCTCCTCTTGTACTTTCCGTTTCTCCTTCCTCTCAGTCTCTTTCTCGTCTCTCTCTTCGTCCCCTACCACGCTCCTCTCTCTTTTCATAGGCTGTCTCTCTCACTGTTGTCCCTATTCTCTCTTTCTCGTCTCCCTCCCTATCCCCTTCCATTCTTCTTTCTCTTTCTACAGTCTTTCTCCCTCCCTCCTATCCCTATCGTCTCTCTATCGTCTCTTTCTTCTTCCTTCTTTCTCTTCTCTCTCACCTCATCTCAAGGGAACCTGACGACCCTGAAGGCGGTGAGGCTGCTGGTCTGCGAGACGCTTTTGGATAAACACAAAGAAGAAAACCTGAGCGTATTTGTTGATGGTCCGGCCTGTCGATATAAGTAGTTAGTGTATTGCGTTTAATTATAGGGCTGCGTGCAACTCCTAAGGCTCGACCCTCTTTGTGCAGGCAGTTAATGACTCTACGAGATAATTATAATGGACAGATGTTGTACTAGTGGTAGCTCTCGTCCTCCTCCTCCTCCTTCTTCTACTCCTCCTGCTCCTCCTTGTTGCTTCCTTCGCTTCTTCTTGTACTGAGAGTCGTTTAGTATTATGCTTTAATGCGTTGGCTTCGCATGCCTGACTCTGAACGTCCATCAGCTGTTTTCTTTGTATTTGGAAGGTGATTGGCAGGAGATAGCAATTTCTGTGTTTGTTGAACCTTTGAGACATGTGATTTTGTTTCATCTATCACATGAGCGAGTTCACAAGGAGCCTGAAATTCGTTTGCTTTATCTTCCGAACGTATTACCAAAAGTCTTTCTTGAACTGAACAAAATCTTTTATCTCCTGCGGCTGATTATTGATTTTAGTCCTTCTTTCATGACATTTTTCCACGAATCTTCCATGATTCCTCCCACTCAGCCATGTCTTTGTCCTCCCTTACCCCTACATGCTCCATCCAACCCCCTCTTTACCCCTTCTTGCCCTCCATGTTCTCTCCACACTATCCATTAACTCTCGAACACCCCCATGACCCTTCGAATCCCTCCATGACACCTCCAGCTTGTCCATGACCCCCAACTCTCCCATGTTCTCTCCTAACCCCATTATGTGCCGCTCTAAGCTCCCCATGTTAGCTCCACACCCTCCATGTTCCCTCCAGCTCCTCTCATCACCCCTCCAGACCCCTCCAGACCCCTCCCTTTCCTCCCCTCCGTCTTCCCTATGCCACTTGTCTCCTCCATCATCGACTCACCGCTGGGGGACATATACTAGTACAAATTACAGGTGTTTTACGTGCCAGGTAAGCCAAGTCTCTCTCTCTCTCTCTCTCTCTCTCTCTCTCTCTCTCTCTCTCTCTCTCTCTCTCTCTCTCTCTCTCTCTCTCTCTCTCTCTCTCTCTCTCTCTCTCTCTCTCTCTCTCTCTCCGTGTGTGTGTGTGTGTGTGTGTGTGTGTGTGTGTGTGTGTGTGTGTGTACCTCGGATAAGTGTACGTTTGCATGTGTCGAGGTTTTGTGGTGTGTTGTGGTTATGTTTTGGTTTGATTTTTCTTTTTCTTTGACCGCTATTTCTTAATCCGAGCTCACCTTTCCTCCTCTTCCTCATCCTCCTCTTCCTCCTCCTCTTCATCCCCTACCGTTCCTTTTCCCTCACTGCGCATCATATCATTCATTTTTTTTTCCTTTTAAGTCCCCATTTCCTCTGTTTTAGTTTAGTTTAATCGTCAAAATCTTTTCAAAGCTTTCGTCAACCTCTTTTTCATTTTTAAAACTTATGGTGTTTCTCTTATCAGTTTTCATGCTTCCATTTCTGTGCCTCCCTCTGTGTGTGTGCGTCCGTCTGTCTGTCTGTCTGTCCTTTTATTCTTCTATATTCTCTATTTGGTGCTCTTCTCTGTCCCCCGCTTTATCTCCCCTCTCCATTTCTCTCGCTCTCGTTCTCTCCCCTTTGCTCTTTCTTTCTCCCTCCGCTCCACTTTCCGCTCGTTTCTTACACACAGCGAACCAAAAGGGGAATTAAGAGGAGAGGAAGGAAGGGACAAGAGGCAAGGGAGAAAGCGAGAGAGAAAAAAAAAGAGATGTAAGAGAAGGGAGGAAAATGAGTCTCTGCAAGAAGGACGCGCTCTCGTTTCTCTCCATTGTGCGCCTTTTTCTCTCCCTTCTTTAGGCGTTCCCTCGTTTGTGTGTCTTCGCGCTCTTCCTCCTACTCAGTTCTTCTTGTCTTCACTTCCGTGTTGGCTCCGTGTAAACACAAGACCCCGGATGTTCTTGAGACCTGTTTCCTGTGCCTCGTTTTTGTTCTCGGCGCTACTAAGTTCATCCTCCTGTTGGCTTTTCATATAATGCTCTTTATTATTTTTTTTTCTATACTTTCTTCATTAATTTGTTCACTCATCTTATTTCATCCTCTTGTGTGACTTTTTACATTATGCTCTTTATAATTTTTATCATTCATTTTCTTTCATCAAATTGTTCACTGTTTTTATTCATCTTCCTATTAGATTTTTTTTCTACATTATTCTAGTTGTTATTCTTTTATTCTCTTTCTTTTATGAATTTGCTCACTGCGTTTATTTCATCCTCTTGTTCGACTTTTTACATATTGCTGTGTCTTTTTTTTTCATTCATTTTCTTTCAATTTGTTCAGTTTTTATTCATCCTCCTATTAGATTTTTTTTTAACATTCTAGTTACTTTTTTTTTCTTTCGCTTTCTTATATTGTCATTTTTTCATCTTCCTGTGTCTGCATGTTGGCGATTTTGTCTTTATCGCCTCCGTTTTCCTTCCCTTCGTGACACCGGGTTTATATTCTTTTCCTTTTCAATCCAAATACTGCAGTTTTATCGATGCTGTATATCACGGGGCTCCTTCTTTTGACAGGCAGTTCATTCCTATCTCCCATTTTCCTTTCTGTCCCTTTATTATCTCAAAACGTTCGCCACACGCGTTCGTTCTCTACCCAGGCAGGTCGGAGGGAAGGGGGAGAAGGGGGAGGCTTTTCACTCTACCTCGTCTCTTTCCTCCCTGTCCTTTCCTCGTTTTTACCCATTTTTTCCCTTCCACCTTATTGTCCACACACTGACTATTCCATTTTTTTCCTCCCCCATTTTCAACGATTCTTCTCATTCTCCCCATATTCCAGAACGCTTAAGCCTCTTCCTTCCTCTCCCCTTTTTTCTTCGTCTTCTTCATTCTTCCCATCTTCCATAACCTCCCATCCGCCTCAGCTCTTCCTCTCCTCGTCGTCCTTCCCACTGTCCACAACCCTTCTTCGTCTTCCTCTCTCCACGTCCTCCTCATCGCTTTCTCCTTTCCTCCTCATCCGTCTCATCTTTCATAATTCATCGTTTTATTTTTCCTCACTCCCTGTCCTCCACTCCATTTTTTTTCTCTGTCCTCTTCATCCTCTCTACCCTTCACAATTTTTCCTCCTCTTTGGGTCGACTATCCCTCCTCTTCATCGCTTTTTCCTTCATCTTCATCCTTCCCAGCATTCAGAACGCACTCATGGTATTTCACTCTCCTCATCCTCCTCATCTTTTTTTCCTCCGTTCTCTTCATCCTTTCCACCTCTTCGCAATTTCTCCTTTTCTTCGGGTCCACTTCTCCTCCTCCTCCTCCTCCTCCTCCTCCTCCTCCTCCTCCTCCTCCTCCTCCTCTCCTTTCGTCCTGTCGGTTTTAAGGAAGAAGACCGAGAGAACCTTTGACCTCCACCGTCCTTATCTTGTTCAGGAATTGGACTGTGCAAGCGAAGGGCGCCACACAGAATCTTTTGCCGGAGCGCCCCTTTTGTGGACCCGTGTGGCAGCGTCTTCTTCTTTTTCTTTTCATTTCTGGTCCCTTTTTTTTCTTTACCTCGCCACGTAACCAGAATTTTTTTTTGTATGACGTTTCTTCTTTTATGCAGGATTTCTGTCTTTCTTTCTTTCTCTCTCCCTTTTTTTAGGTCACGTGGGGTTATCTTGAGGGCGTTGTTGTTGTTGTTGTTATTGTTGTTGGTGTTGTTTTTGTTGGTGGTGGTGGTCACGTGGGTCTCTTTGTGGTCTTTGGCGGCGTTGAGGTCCTCGAGGTCTCTTTAGGTCAGGAGGTCCCGCGGTGTGGCCTTCGGGGCGGTGGTGTGGCGCCGCGGTGTTGCAGGAGTGTGTTGTTGGTGCAGCGTCTCCTGGTGTGTGTGTTTGTTTGTTTGTTTGTTTGTTGGTGCGGCGTGGCGGTGAAGAGAACAAAGCTTGGGTGACGCGTGGGAGCCTTGGTAAAGTTTGGGTGAAAGAAAAAAACAAGAAATCTGGAAAAATAAATGATAATTGTGAAAACGACAACGACCCCAGAAACCGCAACGACGCAAAGCGACGCAAAATATTCTGCAATGGATGAAAGAAAAAAAAAACTCGGCACGTTTAAACATATCCCTTAATTTAAATCACCTATATAAAGAAAGCATTTTCCTTATATACGGCAAAAAAACACCTCAAGGAATAAAAAAAGTGTAAAATTTGAATGCCCATAACACGTTCCTCCCCTTCAGATAGGCATACGAAGATTCTGAGATAAAAAAAAAATCGAGTCACTGTTATCAGAGGTGAAAGTTTTAGAGGGGAAACTTTTAGAGGTAAGGAAAGGAAAAACATGGAAAGATAAACAAGCAGCGTATTTATTCTCTTAAAGGTTGTATTTCTTTCATCTTCAAGGTTGTATTCTTTTCTTCCTTAAAGGTGCCATTGAGCCTCGTTTCGGCAGGGATGCAGGAACAAGGTCGCACGCCTGTCCCTCGTGGCACCTGTCTTTTCACCTGCCTGGCACTGCATGAATGTTGGACGAGGATGAGGAGGAGGAGGAGGAGGAGGAGGATACGAATCTTTTTCCTGCGGTTATATGTATTTTGATCTCAGTTTTGAAGGATTTGTGTTGCCATGTGGAGGATTAAATTTCTTGTTTCCTCATCTGAGTTTCGTTTATCTACATCTTGCTCTCTTTTTGTGTTCTCCCTTTTTATTTGTTTTGTTTATTTTTATTTGTTTGTTTATTGTTGTTTCGAGTTCCATTTTCTGATTCTTTCGATATTTTTCTCTTTTATTTGTATTTCTCTCGTTATCTCTCTTTTTTGTTATTTTTTCGTCAGTCTCTCTCTCTCTCTCTCTCTCTCTCTCTCTCTCTCTCTCTCTCTCTCTCTCTCTCTCTCTCTCTCTCTCTCTCTCTCTCTCTCTCTCTCTCTCTCTCTCTCTCTCTCTCTCTCTCTCTCTCTCTCTCTCTCTCTCTCTCTCTCTCTCTCCCCTCCCCCCCCCCCACCCAGCATTCCAGGACATACATCTCCACCAGCCTCCCTCCTCCTCACTATTCATCTCCCTCGACACCTGCCCACCTGTCATGCGCCTCGTCTGTCACCTGAGAAAGGGCGATGAAAGCTCCATTTGTACACACACACACACACACACACACACACACACACACACACACACACACACACATGGAATTGTTCCCGAGTTCTAACATTCTTTTTTTTCTGTTTTGAGGACATGCAAACGCTTTTTTCGAGGGAGGAGAAGTTTTGGTCCTCCTCCTACTCCTCCTCTAACGGCACCACCTGGAGAGGATTAGGACGAGGAAGAGGGAGGGAAGAGATGGTGGAGCCTGATATTCTTGGGGGGGTGAGGGAGGAGGCTGAAGTGCCCCCTGACCCTCCCTCCCTCCCTCCCTCTCCCTCCCCTTCCCATTCCCTCCCTCCCTCCTGCGCCTCCCTCACACCCAAGATCACCGCCAGATTACAGAGCTGACGAAGGGAGTCTCAGGTTCTGTCCCACGGCTGGTCTTGGTGACGGATGGAGGGTACTGTGAGGAGGAGGAGGAGGAGGAGAAGGAGGGAGAAGAAGAAGAGAAGAAGAGCCATAAGAACAAGAACAATAACTTAAACAAAATCAAAGTAAAAACAGGTCCAAGAACAAGAAAATATGAATAACAAACAAGAAAAAATGATATGGCAAACGAGAAGAAGAACAAGAGAAAAAACAGGTAGAAAAAGAAGAAGCAGAAGAAAAAAAAGGAAAAGAAGAAGAAATAGAAAAAGAAGAAGAAAAAGTGGTTCATGACTATGGAAAAACTGATGCATTCGTCTTATATATATTTTCCATTGACCTCCGTTGAATATATCGTATGCCTGAAAAAAAAAAGCTCCTTGTCAGCGAATATCCAGTTGCTTATGACTACATTGGCGCAGCTTGTCACACGTAGGCATCAGCGGCATCAGTATTCCTTTCCAGTATAATCTTGGCCGAAGGTTGAGGCGCCGGCAACGTGTGACCTCTCTGCTTGAACGAAGAAATGTTGGACGCTATCTGAATCGACTGACTGGGGTATGAACTTGCGTTGCCTTGTGTCCGGAGGCAGGCTTTGCTGGACTCACCTCAACTCTGATATTCACACACTAAATTCCTTCCGGACGATCACTACGCCACTCGGTTGTCAAGAGCACCATGTTAACAGACTCGTAATCAAGCACCAACATCATACTGCAAATGGAACGGAGTATTATGAAATGTGAAGATAATTTCCAAATCATATCACGCACTTGGGAATTCGTGACTTTTACTCCTTTTGTTCACGTCCAGACAATTTATTCACATTTTCTTCTCTAAGAAACAAAAAATTGACATGTTTGATAAAGAGCTTGCTACCTTATAACATTGCAAATAACGCTAAGAACTCAAAATAAGCAATAACATCTCTACCGTGGTAACATAAATCAACAACAGCAACTGCTATGCCAATAACTTCCTTTAACAATATGAAAGCCACCATACAGTGCCCATAACAGTAGCAAAAGCAACAACAACCGTAACATTTCAACTCCGCCACCATCTCCACCGCCACCTGCTGAGACTTCCAATATGTCGCCGGGCAGCAGCACACTCGGCCTCACATGTATACGTTCCGTCGCCGTCTGTAGCCCATTCACGTATGGAATATATTATCGGTATTCTTCCCTTACACTCTATGAACCTCCTTTCCCCTTCCCTAACTCGTAAACACCTCCAGCGCCACCCTCGCCTCTCCTCCTCCTTCTCTTCTTTTCCATCTCCCTCTTGCTTTCATTCGCCTTCCCCTCCTTCTCTTACTTCCACATCTTCCCCATCCTGTTCTTTGTCTCCTTCCCCGCCAGTAGACTTAATTGAATATTTGCCTACAATATCCACATCTCGGCTCGTCTATATTACTGCTCTGACTCCTTGTAAACATCACCACCGCAACTTACTCGGGTCTCAAGTTACTCTCTCTGCTGTTATATTTGTATCCTCATAAGTTTACTGTTGTTATTTTCGTTCCCACCACCACCACCACCACCGCCACTACCACAGCCATTGTTGCCCTCACCATCACCACCATCTTCATAACCACCACAACCACCAACCGTATAGAATCTTGACTTCCTATACACACATACACATCATTCCTCACTTCACATTTTTTTCTGTCAGTGTAGAGAGGAAAAAAACACGAACAAAGTCTTGGCTCCGGGTCGTTCTGGGCTTCGTAATAACATAGATGCATGATAATAAGCTCCGCGGAAGCCTTGTCGTAGTTATGTGGGACGAGAACTGAGGTCGAATGTGGTGTGTTTGGGAGGACTGGTAGGGCTCAGCAAGGGGTCCGGGGGTGGGGGGGGGTCGTAGGGGGGTGGAAAGGGGGTCAGACTCTCCTCATCTTCCCATCACCACGAGGCCCCAGAAGTGCTGACTCTAAAGGACGGGAAGGCGCTGAGGGAAGCATGAATTTACACATCAAAGGAGAAGCAAAACTCTTTAATTCAAATGTGGGATAGACGGCCGGACGGGGAGAAAAACAGTGAAATAAAAAGTTAAGACTCATGTGTTTCTGAGTAGGTCTGGATGAGAGAGAGAGAGAGAGAGAGAGAGAGAGAGAGAGATGTCACACGGCTGTCACTCGTCCTTCTCCTCCCTTCTTCCAGCCCTAACTCTGTGTCGCCTTCCTCTCGTATCCTTGGAATGTCAGGAACTGTTTTGGTCTCCTTTCCTCCTCCTCCTCCTCTTCCTCTACACGCCTGCCACACATCGTCCTTCCCTCTTCCATCCCGAACTCACCCACTCCCTCCTCCCTTGTACCAGAACCTTCTTGTGTTGGTATCTCCCCTTTCCTTCGCTCCTGCTTTCCTCCCTTCGTTCCCGCTTCCCTGCTCCCTTCCTCCGTGGCGCTGTGTTGCTCATATCAGGTGGCATTTACGTCAAGGTGGTTGGTTAGCGTCAGGAAGAAGACGATCTCAGTTTCGTATTGCCCCGTCGCTTTCTTAACATGCACGTCGCTGCCTTCATCTCCTTGTCCTTGTATATAATGTGTTGTGGATTAAAGTTTTTTCCCCCATCAGACTTGAGTAAATTTCAGCTAAAAAGAAAACTACATATTCGACAGCGAGGGTTCCAATCTTGAAAGCGGCGTTGAAAGGGCAACATTCTAACTTCCCAAACAACATTTACGCAAAGTTTACCGGTGAGAAAGCGAAGATCTATAGAACAGGCGCCCGTGCTTGTGTCATCGCTCGAAAAGAAATCGTCAAGCATCCGGATTCAGTTTCCCGAAAGTTTGAAAATGTCATGATACCTCGCCTTTGAAGGAGTTTGAATCGTGTTGAGTGAGGAAAAGTTTGCTGAATGGTAATGAAGATTTGTCCTTGAAGTTTGTTACGTTCTTTTCTTTTTTCTTTTTTTATGTAGTGTTTCGAGGCGCGACCCATGCGAAGACGTAGAGGAGGAGGAGGTGAAGGACAAGAAGTGAAAGCAGAAGCAGAAAAAGGAGTAGGTGGAGTAGGAGCAGCAGCATGAGAAGAGGGTGTGGAGGTGGAGGATGAGAGGTGAAAGCAGAAGCGGAAATATGAGGAGTAGGAGGAGTAGGAGCAGCAGGATGAGAGGAGGGCGGGATAGGGTGACCGAGACAGCGGGTGACGGCCGTAACCTGATCCGATGTTTATCACGAGCCTCTAAATCCAACACATTCCGTAATCGCTTCAGAATTGGTGTTAGCGGTTCCTTCCCTCATTCTCGCCCTGGTGTAGTAACCCTTTCGGCGGCTGTTATTGCTGGTGTTGGTGTTACTTTGGTCACACTAGTCTCTAAAGCCTTGTCTCATTTTCTTCTCATCTTTCACCCTTTTCCTCTTCTTCCTCTTGGTGTCTCTAAAGCCTCACCTTATTCTCTCCCCTTGCCTTCCCATCCTACAACCCTGCTTCCTTCTCCCTCCTCTCTTTTCTCCTTTACTTTCCTGTTGGTATTTTTTTTTATCATATTCGTCTCTAAAGCCTCGTCTCATTCTCATCTCTTCCCTTCCTTCAACTCTTCTTCTCTCCTTTCCCTCATATACCTTCCCGCTCTCCCTTCCCCTGGTTCTCTTTTCATCCTTCAAGCCTTCTTCCGTCCCTCCCATTTCCTCCCCTACCTTCCCGCCTCTCTCTTCCACCACCCCCCCTCCCTGGCTGAGTCATAAAGTATAACTCTTATGATACACGTTGAAGGTCATCGCCTCGCTCCGCACTTCGTCTTGGCATTAATGTTTTGAGGTTTAGATTTCAACCCGAGACTTGAATGTGAATGGCAGACTAAATGTTGACTAACTGAAAGGTGAACCCATGATAGTTTTCTTCTGTTTCTCGCTCGCCTTTATAGCTGTTGTTGTAGCCGTGTTCGCGGTGTTAGTGGAGGTGCTGGTGCTTGCTGTACAGGGCGGGCAGGGCAGTGAACTCCTCGTGTAGTGTGTGAAAGTGATACAATTTACTGCTGTCATTCCAACCGCACAAGTACTCCGTCTGACGCACTTACACAGGCGTCCCTTGTGACTCGTTTCTCTCTCTCTCTCTCTCTCTCTCTCTCTCTCTCTCTCTCTCTCTCTCTCTCTCTCTCTCTCTCTCTCTCTCTCTCTCTCTGCCCCCCCCCCTCCTACCAGCGATATCGTCCGGCTCAAGGGTCCGTCTGTAGTGTGTGTTTGGGCAGCAGCGGCAGCAGCTGGCACTCTGGCGGCACCCGTGGCACAGAGAAACGAGAGCTTGATGGCACATGTTTGCTGGCAAGTGATTTAAGATGAGGCAGAGAACTTGGTGCTGCCTTGCCCTGTCTAGTCTTGCGTTGTATAATTTGCTCTACATATCCTACCTTTCCCATTTCGTTTCGTTTATGTTGCCGTTTTAGGTAATATTTTAAGTTTTTGATCTTTTTTTTCCCTTCTCTTTGGTTTTGTTTTCAGTTTTCTCTTGTTTTTACTTTCTCTTTGGTTGTTTTCCCGTCTTTGCTTTCCCCTCCTCTTTGGTTTAATTCTGTTTGTTTTTTTCGTCTTTTTCTCCCTTTCTTTATTTTTTCCTTATTTTTCCCCGTTTTTTTTAACTCATTTCTTCTATTTGGTTTTGTTTTATTTTTCTCGTTATCTTTTTCATTCCATCTCTTGTTTCTCTTTCAGTTTCCTCGTCTTTTTCTCCTTTCCTTCTCTTTGGTTTTATTTTATATTTTCCTTCCGTCTAGACACAGTTAACCTTTGAAGTCTGTGGAACATCTCTCGCCTTTCGTTTCTGCTGCGTTTCTCTTCACTTGAGTCTGTTTTTTTTTTTTTTTAATCTTTCTCTGCTTCCTTCCCCGCTCCCTCATACTCATTATCTCCGCCCTGGGTTATCATTATTTTTTTCCCCTTAGTCGTGTGCCGCAGATTTTTATATTTTCAAGACACTGTTTTATCTCGGTAATTTTAAGCTGCATTTTTTTGGTGATGATGCTACCCCTCAATTTTTATTCTTTGTTCTTCTCTCTCCTTCCTCCGAGCTACTCACAACTTGCTCTCTTCCTCCACCTCCTCTCCTTTGTTCTAACGTTCATCTTAACCTTTTGTCGTCATCTTCCTTGACCATCACTAAGCAAAGCAAAGTCAGGAGAGAAATGAAGGAAAGTAGGAGAGAAGGAAGAAAGGAAGGAGTTTTTTTTAATCTTTCGCGATGAACTTATCTAAAATAGTCCTTCACTAACTCCTTTATTGTTCATCCTCACCCTTACTTCCCATATACTTCGATTCTGACCGAGCAAAACAAGGGAAAGAAAGGAAAGGAAAGGAAAAGAAAGGAAAGGAAAGGAAAATAAAGGAAAGGAGAGGAAAAGAAGGGAAGGAAGGAAGGAAGGAAGAAAGGAAGAATGGGTCTCATAACATCGTCGCCGCCCTCTCCGCAAGCAAAGCCGAGCAGTTAAAGGAAGGGTCTGAGTAAGGAAGGAAGGGGTTCTCTTAATCCCGTCGCGGCCATCTCCTCGCCTGCAGCACGACGCCCCATCCTGGACATCCGCGCACCCTGGCGGACGACCTATTCACTTTGTCACGCGGCGGACGGCACCGTGTTATCGTCCCCGCCACCAGATGTCGTACCCGTATTGGCCCTCGTGTAGCCGCGGGGACGAGCACTTCGCGAACGGCCTCACGTCACCAGCCGATGTCATGCCAGGGATATCGCGCGTTTGTGGCCGAAGTCGAAGTTTCCCCCGTGATGGACTGTACGGCCGATCGGACCACCGCCAGCCAGATCGCGTGTCGGCAGGAGGTGAAAACGACTTTCCCGGGTTTGTTTAAGGCTCTTGCTTGCTTCTCCCAGGCGCTATGAAGGTCGTTTACGGAGGCACAGCTACGGGGAATGGTTTGCCTTGCCTGCCGGTGCGTGCGCGGGACGTGTAAGTGTGTTTGTAGCGGTGCGTGGTAGTGGAAAATTGATGTATGTAGTGGGAGTTAACGTTTTTCTCTCCTTTTCTCTCTCTGGCGTGTGTGCCGTGTGTGTCGTGTGTGTGTGGTGGTCGTAATGACTTACTCAGTAGGGAGGAGCCAACACACGGATTCAGTAATGGACCACAAAGGAGTCGTCACCATTTCCCTTTTATTACTTTTTTTCCGGGAACTCCTCGGCGCACATATTCCACGTTTCCCCGCCGCCACGCAAACATGTTTCTCGAGCCTCAAAAGGAAGGACGGAGGGCTGGAGGGTCGTGTGGCTGCGTTCGTAGCACCGCGAAGCCTCAAAATAGACGACTAATCAGATGGGGAAAGATCTTAAGGGCAACTGTATACCTGACTCTCTCTCTCTCTCTCTCTCTCTCTCTCTCTCTCTCTCTCTCTCTCTCTCTCTCTCTCGCTCGTCGAACATTAGCAAAATAATTAGTTACCCCTTTTTCCCTCACACATTTTCTCACCTTATTTTCTGTTCATCCTCTTTACCTTCCATCCTATTTCTCCTCCTCTTCTTCCTCCTCCTTTCCTCTCTTGCCGAGCCGAGTGTGAGCTGAGAGGGACTGGAGGAGGTGAAGGCAAGGGAGGGAAGGTCTTATTTGATACATATCTGGACCGTTTTCCTTTTACGTCTGAGAACCGAATTCTTTGAGATGGATTTTCCGAAACACTCATCTCTTAATTCCTTCACACACACACACACACACACACACACACACACACACACACACACACACACACACCTACGTCATCCCTACCCCCCCCTCTCTCTCCTCTCCCCCCCTCCTTCCTCCATCATCCCAGGCCCTCACGCTGTTGACATTGGAATATATTGTTATTTACTCCTCCCTTTTTTCTTTCTCTCCTCAAAAATATGTGAGACTGTTGTTTGCCCTTCCACATATCAAACCATGAAATACGTCTTTTGCCTGCGCCCTCTCATATTTTATTCGTGTTTTGAAAGTTTTATTCGTGCATCCAATACGGGTTTTATTCGGGAAGGCAAAATTGGAATGGATGGACCGAGTTATTCATCCACGGCTTAATAACACCTGTTCCCTATGACCTTCCGCCACATGCATTACCCTAAAGGTGTGGCTAGTTTCCCCCTTTCTTCCCTCCCTTTCCCTAAATTTGCCCATCTACATTTTTCTTACCCATCTCCTCCATCTCCGTATTCACTGCTTTCCCTCTGCTTCCCACTCTCCTTTCCCTCCTTTTTATTTATTTCTCCTTCCTTCATCCGCCTTTCTTCTCTTTATCAAACTCCTTCTCCTCCTTTTTTACCTTTCCTAGTATCCATTCCATTCTTTGTTACTCTCTCTCCCTCTCCCCTTTCCTTCTTTCCTCTCCCTCCCTTCCTCCTCCCCCCTTTCCCTCCTCTCCCTCCCCCTTTCCCACTTCCTCGCTCCTTCCCTTATCCACCTTCCATCCTTTTATCAAACTATCTTTCTTCCTTTTACTTTCGCTCGTATACATTCCATTCCCTGTTATTCACTTTCCATCTCCCCTTTCCCCCACATTCTCCCTTCCTCTTCCCCTCTCGCCTCTTCCCGTATCCCTTTCTCCTCTTCCTCTATTTCGTCTTTTTCTCTCTCCTCTCTTCCCCCCATTCCGTCTTGGTCTCTTATTACTCCTATTTGTCTTTTCCCCTCCAGCGTGCGTTCCTTTCGTCCCCGTATTGCCCGGCACCTGTGATATACACCTATGACTCAGTATCGTAATAGGGTGTATTTTACGCGTGGCGAGACTAAAGCACAGTGTGGAGAGAAGGAGGAGGAGGAGGAGGAGGAGGGAAGAAAATGTAGAAGGTAACACAAGATTCAAGGGGACAGGGAGGGAAGAGACTCTCCCCTTTCCTCTCTAAGATTATCATAAAAATGCGGCGGAGGGGAGTAAAAGGAGGAGGAGGAGGAGGAGGAGGAAACTTGTTGATTGAGGGAGATAAAAGAAGGGAGGAAGATGGAAGGTGAGATGAATAGGATGAAAGAAGGAGGAGGAGGAGGAGGTAAGGCAAAATAATGAGGGTAAAAAGATAATTAATTGGTGATTCATCTTGTCTAGAAAGAAGAGGAAATCCAGGTGAGGGAAGTCATTATGGATCGTGAGAAATATAATGAGGAAAACATAAAGGAACGGGCTAATTAACGCTTGCAAATAATAATAAAAATAATAATAATGACACTGGTAAAGATAATAATAAAAGTAGTAATAATAGTGATAGTAACGATGATAACAATAACCATAATAAAAACTTAACAGGTAAAAGTAAAAATCTATTAGTTACCTCATCTATATATTTTACCCTCGGCTACACACCTTTACCTTTGTTTTCTTCCATCCCAGTCTTTTTTCCTCTCCCATCCTGCCTTCCTTTCCATTCATTTTCCTTTCCCTACTTCCCTTTCATTTCACAATCCCTTTTTCCCTCTCACTCTTCCCTGTCTGTTTACAACCCAACTTTTTTTTCCTTTTCCTCCTTTCTTTTCCACTTTACTCTTCAACTCTTTTATCTTTTCCCTGTTTTTCTTTCCCTACTTCCCTTTCATTTCACATCCCACTCTCCCTCTCACTCTTCCCTGTCTGTTTACAACCCAACTCTTTCCCTCCTTTTAGCCCCTTTACTCTTCAACTCTTTATCTTTTCCCTGTTTTCCTTTCTCATGACAGTCCAACTTCTCCACTCGATTCTTCACTTTCCCTTATAATCCAACCTTTCTCCTCTCTCTCGTCCCTTTTTCTTCACAATTCAACTCTTTTTCCTCTTTCTGCATCCCTTTCTTTTTCAGAATCCAAATATTTCTCCTTTTTTGCTTTCCTTTCCCCACTTAAGAATCCAATTTTTCCCCTTGCTTGCTTCATCGTCCGCCATCTACGCTCTCCCACACAGAAGCCTTCAGTACTCGGTAAAGTCGTTTCATCACGTAGCTCATCCTTCAGTATCCTTCATCCTTTCATGCCTTCAAAGCCTCTCTCTCGCTCTCTAATACTAGACGCTAGCCGGGAATGATTCGAGTCTAATAATGTAAAGGCGAAAGGTCAGTCATTCTTCTCTCCTTGATTAACATCCTTCCTGATCGTGTAATGAGTTTTCTGCAATGATGTGGTGTAAAAGGCGGGGAAATGGATGGATGGATATGATAAGTCTGCGTCTTTCGTGCTTCGGTTTTCGTTGTGATATGCCATTTGCTACACAGATATAATACACACACACACACACACACACACACACACACACACACACACACACACACACACACTCACACATACATAAATAAATCCACGTTAGAAAAACAAGCAAAAAAATAAAGGAGGTCATTTATCAGGTAATGCATACAAATCAAAATCTTAGCTCCGATATACTACATTCTGTGCATGAGGTAATGTTTCTCTGCTTGGATTGGTAATGTTATGCGAACGGAGTGTTAAAAAGTAAAGGAAAGTAAGCTTACTATATCAAATAAAATGTATTATCGTGTTATATTGATAATAACGTGCGTTTGATGTATGTAGAAAATTATTAACCTCTTCTTTTCTTTCACAGGTAAGTGTTTGATACCTGAGGAGGACTGAGGGAGGCTGAGGTGTACAGGTGAGACGAGCATGAAGGTGAAGACAGGAGAGGTGAGTGATAGATAGACAGAGAAGGAAAAAAATAGAATAAATACACTAAATACAACTTATAATTTTGTAGTATGTTTACACCTGTATTCGGAAAGGTAATTGAAATCCACGTGTAGGAGAAATATATTGGAACAAATTCAGCTTACACACACACACACACACACACACACACACACACACACACACACACACACACACACACATACACACGAAAGGAAATTGATTGGGGAAGGTGGTTAACTGATTTCAACCCCTCGCCATCAGACTGAAGCAGCTGAGATGAAGTGTGAGAAAACGAAGCGGATGAGAGTGGAGTTGATCAGCCCCATTCATTACAGGGTAGACGATTATTTTCTTTTATTTGTGGGTTTAACTTCATCTTCGAGTCATCAAACAGTCTCAATTTCGTCTGTTGAAGGTTGTTATTACCTTTGTGGAATAATTTATGAGGCGAAGTGACAACGTTGTGTGTGTGTGAGTGTGTGTGTGTGTGTGTGTGTGTGTGTGTCAGTCAGGCTCGCCTCCCACTCGCCTCACCTCCATCCGTTTCCCGCCGGGTCACAGGTAATGAGGAGGTCAGGTCGCGCCCCCTTACCCTGCCACCACTTCCTCGCCCCCCTTTCCTTCCCCCAATATCTATCTACCCCGTCCTCTTCCCCTTCCTTCCACCCCTCGTTTCTCTCATGTCTCCCCCTTCCTTCTTTGCCCCTTTCCTCCTCCTCCACAGATATTCCTCTCTTCCTTTCTTTCTCCTCCAATCGTTTCTCCTTCCTTTCTCTCCCACTTTTCATCCTAACCGTCCCCTTTTCTTTCTCTCCCCTCTCGTCACTAAGTTCCCCCACTCTTGTTGCCTCTTTCTCCTCCACCCCTCCTCCACCTCTTCCCCCATCTTCCTTTCCCCTTTCTTTACCTCTAAGCTCTTCGTAACCTTCTGCTTGGGGGTCACGACACCTCGCACGGTCCAACGCTGCGTTAAGGACCGGTTGAGGTGAGGTCACACAGGTGGGCTCTCACGTGCTTCACCTTCGTAAGAGTGGCCTTGTGAGTTCCCGGGTGGTGGTGGTGGTGGTGGTGTTGATGGTGGCTTTGCTTGGCCAGAGAAAGGTATACGCTCACTTAAGCATTGTGTAGCATCAAGAAAACATGAGAGGCAACAATATTCCTCACACACACTTGCGCCTCCGAGGTTTGCGGCGCTGCACACGTTTAAGGAGGAGGCGTGAAGTGAAAGTTCATCCAGGTAACATCCGCGAACCTGTGTTTTTCGAGTTTATACTCTTGTAGGTTCGTGACTCAACTGGCAAGCCGCAGAAACTCAAAACTACGTCGCTGTGTTGTATACCTGGTGCTCTCTGTGGATTCTAACTCCCTGATTGTAGTGTTGGATCTTTTTCTTTACGATTATAGACACAAACCACATTGTAAATAAATATTAAAAAAAAGTACCAGTAAAATTTGCTCATGTAAAGAAAAACAGAGGAAATGTCAAGAGGAAATGATCAAATTAAGTTTCATAGGTGTCGTGAGTCACTCCCTTGTTCACCGCGTGGCAAAACGAGGCACGGGAAGCGCTGGGGCAGGAATTACCGTTTTGCGGCGGCGTGAGGCGGTGAGGTGAGGCTCTTATCTTCACCTCGTTACTATTGTTGACAACAGGAAGAGGTAAAGCAGAGGAAGGTGGTGTTTGCTGCGGTGGTAGACGAGTGGATGTAACGGTGTTGTGGGTATTACAGGTGATGGTGGTGGTGGTGGATTGGATGTTCACGGTTATTGACTTCAGATTATACGTTTTTACAAAGGGCATAAGGCGCATAATATTCCTCTAGGACAACAATGCTTGGTGATAACGGTAGTGGTAGAGCAGTGGAATTAGAGGTGGTGGTAAGGGTCGAAGTTAAGTAAATTTAGTCTAAAATTCTCTAATATTTCATAGAAGTGTTGCAATATTTCTTTAGCTCTATTCATGTTTCAGTTCCGCGAGTGTTCTCTTGTTGTCCGTGTGTCTGTGTGTGTCAGACATAATTTAGTGCATCATCACATAGAAAATCTCGTTCTACTTTTTCTTATTTTTTCGAAGGAAGCAGCATATCTTTTTTTTGGGGGGGAGTTATTTGTTGATGCTTTCTGGTATGATTTCTTTAACATAAAAAAATAGATAGATAAATAAAATCACAGATTGTTTCCCAAAGTGTATAACTTGCTCCTAAAACTGTGAGCTTGACTTTTGACCTAACATGTATTTTTATGACAATATTCATTTGCTATGACTATATGATGTTAAGGGAAAAAAAACATCCATCCATGCCTCTACAAACGGAAAAAAACTCCTCAAAGCACGCAAAACTTAGCAAATAGTTAGGTTCCGTGGGTGTATGGGAGCCGCCAAATAGAAAAAGTTTTGTTGAGGTTTAAGAATTCTCAAGCGGGAGAATCATACGAGAATAAGGGATTCACCATATGAAGTAAGCTCTGCCGGCGTATGGGACCCACCAAACGAGAGTCACGCCGTAGGAGGTGCAGGGCAGGGCTCGCCGCCACCAGCAGGAACGAAACACTCTCTCAACAAATTGCCGCCGTCGAGTTAAGCTTAAAACCTGAGTTGGCAGTCTTGACGGTGGCGCGCGGGATTTATGGCATGATAAAGACCTGGATATTGAGCACATAAAGTTGAGGAATTTTTAATACTGAAGAAGTGTGTTGCAGGATGTGTAGGGGAGATGGGGAGAGGCGTGGGGAGAGGGGGAGGGAGGTGAGGAAGAACTGTGTGTGGAAATAGTGGATGGGAAGGGCATGGTTAGGCAGGTAGAGGAGAAGGGATGGGAGGATTGTGTAGAAATAGTGGATGGGAAGGGCATGGATAAGCGGGAGTTGGAGGCCGGAGAGAATAGTGCGTGGAAGTAGTGGATGGGAAGGGAAAGATGGAGCACGTGGATGGAGAGAGGATATTTTGCAAAGTTGTGGAGGGGAGAAGCACGGAGGGTCAGGGAGGGGTGAGGGAGAGGTGGTTGGGGTTATGCATAGAGGAAGGAACCACTTGGGCACCGAAGCAATAAAACACGAGCGAGGTAACGCAAACGTGAGGCAAAGCAACAGCCGTGGCGATAAAATGTTTTGCAGTTTTCCCAGATTTGCTTGTGTTAGTTTAGAACACGAATTGTGACCTTCAACTTTATATTCTTTTAAAGGGAAACGCGTTTATCTTAAGGGCAGACGACAAGGAATCGCACAAATACACACACACACACACACACACACACACACACACACACACACACACACACACACACACACACACACACACACACACACACTCACGAGCCATGGACGCTTGCCTACACTCCTCCTCCCCAACACGATCGTAAAGCGTCTATTAACAAGAGTGTAAATAACCTTTTAAGGACCCGCAGAGAGCTATCAGGTGTTCCCATCAGTAGCCCTGCAAGCGGCTCCCTCGGGCTGTGTGGCTAGACCCTCGCTTCAGCCTCTTCCTCAGCCCCCGCAGCCCCTCCTACGAGCCCTTCCACTTCCCTAGATACAGCCCGCTTCTCCTTCTCCTCCTCCTCTTGCTCTCTCCTCCTCCCCTTCTCCCCCTCCCCAAGGTCACGCCCTCTTTCCCTTCCATGGCTCACTGGCCGTCCACCTCCTTCCCCAAGCAGGACATCTCCATACAATAGCTCCTGACCGCCCTTTTCACCCCCTCCCCCTACTCCACCCTGCCCTCTATTATAGCATGGGTCGTTGGGGTGGAAAGGAGGGGGTCGTAAGGGGCTGAGGGTGGTGGTAGAGGGGGGGGCTTAATGTTCAGCCCAGTGGCAAAAGGCTTCGCGGCAAGATACATATCAGAGTGACTTTATTTGTCCGGCGGTGAATGGGTGTCAGTGATTGGAGGCGTTTTTATTGTGCCTCGTCTCGTCCCCGCGGATGGATTAACTCTCAGATGGATGATTCATGTTTTCCCTCAAGTCCATAACAGCGCCTCGCCGAGTGTTGTTCCTCCGCAGGTCGTCGCCGCTGGGTCCTTTTCCGGGGCAGGTTAATGAGATTGCAGAAGCTTCCAGAGGTCCTTATCTTGATGTGCGAGGGAGTGGTAGGGTCAAGGTGCCGCCCCTCCCCTCCCTTCCCTGCCGCCCCCTTGATCCTCCATCTCCCATTTGTTCTCCCCATCCTCCCCTGCTGCTCTCCTCCTGCCACCACAGTTCTTATCACTCCCTCCTTCTGCTCTCCTTCCCGTAGCTGCCTCGTTTGCTGTCAGCCCGTCAGAAGAAAGTTTATAAATGTAGATAACTAAATGACAGGTATCCGTTCAAGGTAAATACAGTCATCACCTGCTTCACCTGGCAATGATTTTCTAGTACCTTTCTGGACCTTCACTAACAACGTATAGCGAGCGGCCTTCTTTCCTCGCCCTCTTTCATTTTAATGCTCGTATGAATTATGCTCCTCGCTGTATACACTATCATATATTACTGCTTCTGTCACAATACATCAGCTCCCCTTTCCTTCCCATACCCCCCCACTATCACCATACCCGCCCCTCATCCATACCCATACATAGGGCGAGAGTGAGACGGTTCCGTAGGTGCCTTTTTCACGGGGGGATGGAGAAGAAGGGTTACCTCAGAGCACCTGTCAGCCCCACCTGTAATCTAACGCCTCCCATCAAAATCCCATGGGCGTGGCTGGCGTAGGGGCTTTGTCGGCCTTCGTTCCAGGAGCTTGGCGTTCGAATGGGGTGCAGGGGAGGTAGAACAGGGGTAGGGAGAGTATAGTTAGGCCTGAGAAGAGGTTGTGAAGAAGTAAGGAATACGAGGAAAGGGGGGAAATAAAAGGAATGGAGAAAAGGACCAGGCATGAGAAGGGATTTAGAGAAAGGAGGGGAGGTAACGAAAGGGGAAGGCGAAGGAGAGAGAAAAAAGTGCTAGGACTGAGGAACATTTTGCAGGGAAAAGAGAAAGCAAGGTGAAGAATGAGAGAGAAAGAGAAAGAAAAAATCCTGAGAAAATATCAGTATGAAATGGAGGGGGCAGAGGGGGGTAGGGAGACAAGCTAGGCCTAGGGAGGGATATAGAGGAAAGAGGAGATAGATCAGGTAATAAATGAAGAGGAAGGGAATAGAGAGCCATGCAAGGTCTGAAGTGAGGATGTGGAGAAAGAAGAAGAGAGGGAGACACAAGGAGTGGTAGAAATACTTTGCATATTGGAGGGGGGGGAGGGGGGAACAGAAAAGTATGGGGGGGGGGAGCAAGAAGAGTGTGAATAGAGAGACAAGAGAAGTGTGTTAAGGGTGAGACAAAAAGTGTGTGTGGCGAGGAAAGAGAAGAGTGCGTGAGGAAGAATGTGGATGAGGAACAATAAGAGTGGATGACAAGGGTAATGAATGGATGTCGGGAGTGAGAGGAGGATGTGGAGGTGTGGGCGTGAGAGAGAGAGTGAGAGAGAGAGAGAGAGAGAGAGAGAGAGAGAGAGAGAGAGAGAGAGAGAGTTATTTTTGTCCTTGTTCTTGATCTTGTTCTCCTTCTTGTTCTTCTTCCGCATCATCTTTATTATTATTATTATTATTATTATTATTATTATTATTACCATTACCATTACAAACATTTTAACTAGTAATTCTTTTTATTTTCGACTCTCCCCTCCACATAATTAATTCAAACCACATTCCCCTCACTATTCACTGATTCTTTCCCTCTCGCCCTCCTTCCTTCCTTCCTAATTATCCTCCTTTCTTCCTTCTTTACTTACTCCGTCCTTCTGTCCTTTCTTTCTCCATTCCTCTCTTCCTTACTCCATCTTGATTCAATTCCTCCTTTTTCTTACTCTTCCCTTCTTTCCATTTCTTATGCATCCTTCCCTCCCTAATTTACTCCTTCCTTCTTTCATTTCTCCCTCCTGCTGTAATCTTCCTTAACCAACCTGCCTTCCCTTTATTCTCCCTTCTTCCTCCCTTTCCCTCCTCTCCTTGCCCGGTCCTCACCCTTCCTTCACCCCCTCCCTTTCCTCTCCTCTCCCCTTCCCCTGGTCATTGGTTCCCTTGAGTTCATGAATGAATTTTCTTTAATGTGTGCGCGTCTAAGAGGGAGGGAAAGAGGGAGAGAGAGGAGAGGTGTTCGAGGAATTTTAATATCGGCATCCACTCCCTCCTCCCCCTCCTCTTCCTCTTCCTCCTCTTCCTCCTCCTCTTTCTTTTCTCATTTGCATATCGCCCATACGAATAATCTTGCCATTCAGAGCTTTTTTGCGCCGTCTGTTTTTGTTTATCTATGTCTGTCTGTCTGGGGAGAGAGAGAGAGAGAGAGAGAGAGAGAGAGAGAGAGAGAGAGGGAGAGAGGGAGAGAGGGAGAAAATGGAGATTAATGAATGTGTTGGTAATGACTTGATAAGAAGCAGAGGAAAAAAAAACGTAATAATAATCCTTCTCTTCGCACTTGCTTCCTCTCTGCATTTATCTTCTGAAAAAAAATGTTCTCCTTTTTTTTTCTCATGTCATTTTTTTTTCTCTCAACCCACCAACATTAGCTACAAAGGGAGGAGGAAGAGGAGGAGGAGGAGGAGGAAGGAAGGAAGGAGGAAAGGGAAAGATAGGTAGGAGGAAGAAAGAAGGAGAGGGAAAAGATGTAAAGAAATAAGGAAAGGAAAGGAAAATCATTAGTTAACCCCCCCCCCTATTCACACACACACACACACACACACACACACACACACACACACACACACACACACACACACACACACACACACACACACACACACACACACACACACACACACACACACACACACAAATCGGTTATGATGGTGAGAGTAATGGAGGTGGCAGGTGTAATGGAGTAAATGACGATAGTGATTAGCGTTCCTAGAGATAGATAGTACAGTGATAGAGGTGGTGATGATGGTGGAGATGGTGGTGGTGGTGGTGGTGTCCGCGTGAATGGTAGGTAATGATTGGCCCCCCGTGAACACCTGTGATTGGGTCAACACGTGAGACCTGCCCCCGTGCACCTCACCTGTGGAAAGGGAGAGGGGGCGGGATAGTGGGAGAGAGGTAGCGAGGGAGTGTCCATGGAGACGAAAGGATTGTTAGGGGAAAATTAGGGAGGGCGAGGGGAAAAGGAGGGAGACTGAAAGTGGAAAGGGCAAATAAAATGAAGGAGAGCTAGAGGGAGTCCTTGTGTAGGGAAAGAAGGAGTGGGATTGAAGAGACAGAAAGGGTAGGGAAAAGGAGAGGAGAAGGAGAGAGTGCAAAGGGAAAAGGAGGGAGAATGAGGGTTAGAGGTAGAAAGGGAAAACAGAATGAAGAGGAAGAGCGAGAGCCGCCAGTTTGGAGGGAGAGAACGGGAGTGTTAACGGAAAGGCAGAAAGGGTAGGGAAAAGGAGGGAGTGCAATGGGAAAAGGAGGGAGTGCAATGGGAAAAGGAGAGAGAATGAGGGTTAGAGGTAGAAAAGGTGAATAAAATGAAGAGGGAAAACGAGAGGGAGTCAGTGAACTGGGAGAGAAAGGGAGTGAAAGAGGAGACGGAAAAAGTAAGAAAAAGGAAGAGGGAGATTTGGAAGAAGGGGTTGTGCAAGAGAGTGTGTAGGAAGAGAAAGAGAGTGGGAAAGAAGAGGCAGATAAGGTAAGGAAAAGGAAGAGGAAGAGAAGGACGCAAAAATTACCTTTCACAAGGCTCTAATATCGTATCTTAGTTATCAGGTGAAAATCTAGTAATCGATTAAAGTGTGCCGCTCAAAAATATCAGAATTGCTAAAAGATTCGGAGGAAAAACTTACATATGCCAAAAAAATCGCACTCTAATAACGGGTTACAAATGTTTTCGGAAATTGCAAAGAACTATTTATCATCAATTCTCCGTCATTTCCTCTTCATCTTCCTTCTCCTAATAACTACCACCACCACCACCATCATCATCATCATCATTATAATCACTGCATCTTATTCTTCTACAAAGGACGGAGGGGACTCAAGGGCTTAAAAATGATTAAATATGCGTTTTCCTGGACTGGAGGAAAATGACCTCAGGGAACCCAAGTAATACGTTTATTATTTTGCGAAAGAAACGTCAAGGGAAATTTTCTGCAGCTAATGATTTTGACTTGGACGAATTGTGTAAAATTAAACCAATTAAATCTGAACTACAAGAAAGGGAGCCACGGGAAGCGGATGAGAGAGAGAGAGAGAGAGAGAGATTATCATTTGCAGAGTAACATCACTTTTCGCAAACAAGGGAAAAATTGAATTGCCTCGTTCTGGTCCCTTCCTCCTCCTCCTCCATTACCTCTTTTATGTTTCCTTAACTTCTTTCCTTACATATTCCTTATTTCCTCCTCACCTCCAATTTTCCTCCGCTTTACTCTTTACCTCCTCCTTTACTCCTTACCCATCCTTTCTTCTTATTTACTCATTTATTCCTCCTCCTTTTCTCCTGATCTACTTCTTTGCTCCTTAACTTCTCTTCTACTCTTTACCCCATCCTTTACTCTTTACCTCCTCCTTTACTCCTTAACCATCCATTCTTCTTATTTACTCATTTATTCCTCCTCTTTTTCTCCTTATCTACTCCTTTACTCCTTAACTTCTCTTCTACTCTTTACCTCTTCCTGTACTCCTCTCCTTAGCTTTCCATTATTTTCTCCTTGTTTCCTCTTTTAACCCTCTCCTTTTTCTTTCCTTTCCTCTTCTATTTCTTCTTTCTTCCTTCTATCCTCCTGTATCCTCTCCACGTCCTTCCTTCCCTTTCTTCATCCCTTCATCCTTCCCATTCACCTCCTCTTTTTTCTTATATAACTTCCTGTAAACTCTATGTCGGCGTTACTGACCTGCCAAAGACGTCTAGGAAACTGACATGAGAGACAGAGAGAGGGAGGGCGAGAGGAAGGTAGAAATTGACTCGTATTGATCATCTATAGTAGTGTGTGTGTGTGTGTGTGTGTGTGTGTGTGTGTGTGTGTGTGTGTGTGTGTGACTTATAATGGGTGACACTTGGCCCTCTTAATTAGTGTCGGACAGGTAGGAGCTCACCTGTGTACTGAATAGGTGTGCTGTGCGTACTAGTGAGAGAGAGAGAGAGAGAGAGAGAGAGAGAGAGAGAGAGAGAGAGAGAGAGAGATAATGGTCTCCTTAGATATTGCACAACGTCCTCCCTCTCCCTCGCTCCGGTTAATCCTGTCAATGCCTTACTCTGGCCAAGTACCTGCTAATTATCCATGTTCTCCCTGCGTCCTCTACCCCTGCCCTTCCTTCTCCTCAGCTACCCCGATCTCCTCTCTGTGTCCCTCCTCTTCCCTTCCTATCTCTTCCTCTCTATTCCTTTCCTTGCTCCTTCTTGTTTTTATCCTCTTTTTCGTCCCTTCTTATCCCTTCCCTTCCTTTCCGTGTGTCACCTAGTCTGCTATTTTCCTTCCCTTCGTTTCCCTTCTCTTTCCTTCCCTTCCCTTCCCTTCCCTTTCCTTTCCTTTTCTTTCCTTTCCTTTCTTTTCTTTTCCTTTCCTTTCCTTCTCTTAGCTTCCCTCCCCTTTCTCGTTTCATTTAACCTTGTATCTTTTTTCCCTTCATTTCCATTCCTTTCCTCTTTCTTCCTTTATCTTCCTTTTCTCGCTTCGCATAGCTTTCTCTTTTTCTTTCCTTCCATCCTGCCCCTCCCTTCCCTCCTTTTGTAAATCTCTTCCTTTTCCTTCCTTGTTTCCCTCCCCTTCATCCTTTCTCATATCCATTTCCCCTTTCTTACTTTTCTACCTTCAGTCCTTTCCTCTCCTCCTTTCCTATCCCTGCTTTCCCTTCCATTCCTTGCCTCACCTGACCTTCCTGTCCCTCCCTTCCTTCCCTCTGCTGCCTTTCCTAATATCCTCCTCTTT